>NC_138239.1:33178613-33548856 GCF_964197995.2 Scardinius erythrophthalmus | reverse complement strand
CTTTTGGCGACGGCACAATAGGCAGCCTATTCTCAGCAACTGACCCCTGCAGCACGTCCTGCCATAATGGAAAGTGTCCGCTTCCAGCAGATGCCTTGCGGAGGTCTGGATGAGGCCATTTTACCTGACCTCATCTCTTTACCTCATGAGGCTGATGATGTAGAAAGGACATGATGCATGCACATGGGCTGCCATTGAATGGGAAATATTTCATGGATTTCAACTCTAGACCATATTTCAATAGAAAACACATCCTGGGATTTCCTATTTACCCCAAATTGTGCACTAGCTTTTATTGTGAATAATGTAATAACATTAGCCTGCAAGAAAAATGTAGTTATTCGTGATTGAGTATGGAAGAGTGGGGGATGCATTTCCTCTGTCTTACACTGAGTGGCAGGAGATCTGTAGAGATTTTTTCCTCTTGTGGTTGGTCTTTCACTCCAAGGCCATTTCCTCTAATGCATCTCAGCTGCTTTAACTCCCATTGTAGCATATACCAAGGACTCGAAATCAGCTGCCATTGCACCCTAACCCAGATGTTTTTTCATAAGGCATGAAGATCTGCTATGAGTCAAAGTGTGATGTGCTCTTCTGTTATGATTATAACATTTCCTTACCCTGCGTGCCACACAAGAAAGGGAACTTCAATTTTTAATGGAAATTATGTTTTGTATAAGGTACACTTTATTCATTTTAGTCCACTTTAGACATTCTACTAACTATAAGTAACTTTGTAATATGTCAACTAGCAGCCATTAGAGTATTAGTAGACTGTCTGCTTAATATCTGCTAACACTTTATTTTGATGCTCCCCAACAGACTTTCTACTGACCTTAAGACACTTTGCAAGTACATGTCAACTTATTCTACTAACCCTAACCTAACAGTATACTAACGTTCTAATGAGAGTTAGTTGACATGTTGTTGCAAAGTAGCTTATAGTTAGTCGAATGTCTAAAGTGGACTATCGAAAATAAAGTGACATGATTAGGCATCTAGTAAGTTTAGGCCATTAAACCATCTCATAATCTTTTTACTGTGCTTTTTTTATTTGAAGGGGAAAAAATGAGTGCGCCAGTGTTTGTTTTTGTTTTATTTGAGAGGTGTCCAATCCTGCATGCACCATGACCTACGCTACCATTACTCATCTTGAAAAGCTTAAATATACACACCTTTATAAACTAGACACGACTTTTCAAAATATATATATGAGTTATGAACCTCCTCCTCCTTGCTTTTCCTCCCCACATCTAGACAGCTTTCACATTTGACATTACTGAAAAGGAATTTGTTATCCAGGGATTCTGCGCTCCTTCAACGGCTGTGGCTGCATACGGCACTGCTGGTTTTCCAAAGCAGATGAATCCTCCTTACGAATCAGAGCTAGGTTTTTGGGCCAGAAATGAATGTGTGTGTTGGACTAGGCTACACATTTCTGAAGACCACACAGGTTTCCAGCCTGACGTCCAACTCTCTCTGCTGCCCTCCATCTTTGTCTTGACATGTCTCCATGGAAATGAGGTCACAAGTTCAACAGCAGCAGGGGGACGGACAAGACAGAAGCCAGGGCAAAACACACACCACCAGAAGACAGAAAGACAGTCTATGCTTCTGTTATCTTTGAAAGCATCAGTGAAATAGATTAACTTAGAATAATGCCATCATGATAAATAAACTGGTTAAAAATGAAAATTTGGTAACACTTTCTATGAAACCTGTATTTCAACACATTATGCATTCATGATGCCATATAAAACATAACAAGACTTTAGTATACACTAACAATTCAATCGTTAACAGCTGTCTAAAAAAAATGGTAACACAGTCTGTGAATCCCATATCATAAATTTATGACATTATACATTATGCCTTATAAAAAACAAAAAGATGTTGAATCTCATGAATAATCATAACAACAGTTACAGTATAATACTTACCTATTAAGTATAAGTTAAAAAGGCTTCATAATGTGGTCATGATTTTTATTATATTTGATCTTTGTCTGCTTTAAGTAAAGTAATATGAATTAAGTCTTCTTTTAAGAAATTACGAAGGGGTTACATGGCACATTTGGCTCATCAGACCCATTAGAACACTCAGAAATGAACAACCACTCAAAAGAATTGGTAAAATACTGTGCAGATCTTAATTAAACAATGTCACGACATGAGACTTAGAAAACATTTGCTATAAATGTGTTATAAATCATCATACTCTTAAAAGTTATAACCACAAATAAGAAAGTATTGTGATGTACTATAACTGTGTACCATAGTCCACTGGAGACAAGCTTGAAGAACCCAAGTGCAGTTTTTATTTAAACAAAACGTGAACAAAACAAATCATAACCTAACCTAACCTAACCTAACCTAACCTAACCTAACCAGGAACAGGAACTAAACTTGACTATGAACATGAAACTCACCAACAGAGGTAACAGGTAATAAAGCTAGACCAGAGACAATGGTAACATGAGGGCTACATATACACAAAGACTGATGACTAAACAAGACACACACACACCTGTGAACAATCAAGACAATGAACCAATGACAACATAACACATGAGACTTGGGAAGCACATGACAAGATCACATGAAGACATAAGGGAATCACATGACACACAGGAACTATAACTACAAAATAAAAGACATGAACCATGAACAAAACCAACAACAGACATGACAAAGTTGTTATGATTATTCACAAGATGAAAGATTAACGTTTTTTATTTATTTATTTTATAAGGTATTATGCATGCATTATAATGCACTGAAAAAAAAAACAATTGGTGAAAGATTTACTTTGAAACAATTTTCACAAATTACTAGTAAGTGTCTCAAATAATTGCAAAGAAATGCAAGTAACGCATTGAATTAAATGTGAAATTTTGAAGTAGAAAGAATAAAAGACTGAAAGGTTTTTCCTTGTTATACATACTCCAATAGTGAACTTCGGGGAAATATGTGTGTGTGTGTGTAATGTATTATAAATATGCATTTATTTATTTTTTTTAGAAAGATGGATTTGTTGGTGCCTACTGATGTTTTTTTTTTTTTTTTTTTTTTTTTTACAAAATTTCTCTGCAGCAAATTCATTTAACCTGTCCTTGTGGATATTTAAGCCAGTGGCGGGGGAGTGTGTGCAATGACCTTCGACCTCACACTCCCTAAAGAGCCACTGCACAACTCCCTGTTCTCTCGTATCCTCACACAAATATACATTCAAACAAGTCATTTCATTATCTGCAGAACACCTGAGAGAGAAAGCAAGACATACGGAAGAGAACACGGAAGGAGAAGAGAGGGAAGGAAGATGTAGACGACGCTGGTGATCTCATTTAAAGTGCTGAGGTTTTACCATTATAAATGAATTCCCACCATGTTGTGCCATAAATGACCTCACCAGTCATGCTGCTGCAGTAAACTAAACTAACAGGAATGTGCAGTAAGAAAAACAGAGCGTGCGGCGAGGAGCACCACTACGGGACCGGGAACTGCCTGCCGGGTGTGCGTTAACGCCACACTGTTAAACCATTGTCCTCTCGACATGTGTGAGTGTGTGTTTGACAGAGCGGTAGCCAACATGCCCCCTCTTTTTGAAGTTTATATGGAGATGATGACGTTTTTTCAAAAATGTTCAAAACTTGCACCTTGGAACCTATTTCAAAGTTTGTCTTCTCGAGCCACCAAACACTGCGGCCAGAACACATTAAAAGTTTTCTGTTTTCAGTTAAAACGTTGTCGTGTAAGAAGCCTCAAAGTTAATAACTAATGATCTTTGCAACGGAAGTGAATCAATCAAAACTAACTTTAGCTGGACAATAACTTTATTCTAGAGCTGCTGTATAGCCAAAACTGTTGATTTAATTTCCTATTATCACGGTAAAGCTGCTTTGAAACAATCTATATTGTTAAAAGCGCTATAAATGAAGGTGACTTGACTTGACTCTTACCCAAGAACATCCCAAGCAACCATGGAGGAATGATTCCCTCTGCTGTGGAAAGGGACTTCCATATGCACTTGGACTTCCAGTGGCCTTCTAACCCAGAACAGATGTCCACAGTAAATGGCACTGATCCGCAGAGGCCCTTCAGCGTGCAGCCGGGGCCGCGTTCTGGACGGGATGTGCTGGGGAGAGCCGGGCCAGTCAGCACCTGATCAAACTGCAAGGTTTACAATAAGGAGGTGTAAAAGCATCTCTCCGTGCACCCAGGGACCAGAGGCCTTTCAGAAACAGCAATATTTTAGAGTCTAATTGGGTAGAGCAACAGACTTCGGGCTCCCGAGAGACCAGTGTGTGAGCTGTTACAACTCGCCTCCTGTTACAAGCTCTGCTGCCGCATAATGACCTATCAACTGTCTCTTACAATCTCTCTGGAGAAATAAAAATGGACCCTCCACTCTAATATATAATGTAATGTCTTTATTTCTTTTTCCCCTTTGGTTTCGTTTATGTGCTTAGAGTTTGCTAAATAGCATCCTGACAGCCTGTCATATATTTATCCAATATAAGTGTCCCTCCAATAGCTTTCCGTTAAATTCAGGGTTGATTTTAAAATTCTCTTGTTTGTACAAGGCTTTGTCTGGCCGTGAAAAAAAGGACATGGTCAATCGATAGTGCTGAGATGTATGAAGTACAGCTCAAACCAAGTAGCTTTCTTTTGGTCAGTGCACCAAATTATCATGACCAACTTGAACATGAGCAAAATCTTTTTCGCCCTCACGCCAAACCCCGGAACATCTTATTGGACTGACTGGGTTTCGCCCGTGAAATTTCGCTTAGCAGCTGTAAATGTGACGCACCTTAAGGGTGATTGGGCCTTTTCTGTGGCCTGGCCAAAACTTTGGAATAGTCTTCCCTATTATGTAACATCTGCTTCTTCATTGGACATTTGCACATCTACCCTAAAATCACATTGGTATTCATTAGCTTTTGAAAATGTGTTTGCATGTGTTTGGACTGATTTTTCCATATTTTACAATTTTATAATCGTACCAACAGTTATAATACTTAAATATTAAGTATAAGTTAAAAAAGGCTTCAATGTAGTCATGATTTTTATTATAAGTGATCTTTATCTGCTTTAAGTAAAGTAACATGAGTTAAGTTTTCTTTTAAACGGTCAACACATTTGGCTCATCAGACCCACCCATTAGAAACATATTTTCCACATTTTACAGCACTTTCTATCAATTTTTTTTGTGTTTAAAAATACTTTGTAAATTAATGTTGTTGTTGTTGTCATAACTTGTGTTTTTGGGGCAAGTGAGTTGCCATTAGTGTAATAAAACGTCATTTAAATTAGTTATAGTTCTTAATGCTAGCATCAATGCCAATAGATTTTTTTGTTCATGTGAAATAAGGAATTTGGTGATAAGACTTTGTCAAATTTTAAAAGACAAAAAAATGAAGATAAACACTTATGGACTTCACTTTTTCAGGGGTCTGTCATCTCACGAACAAGCTGATTGTCATCATTAATGGTGCATTAACAAAAGACACAAACTGAGCAAACCAATGACGAGCAGGCATGCATTTTTGTTTAAAGGGTGGTCTCCTTAGATCGACCAATGAAGCGAGGTAAAGACTTGTTCACATGCTATTAAACAATATCCAGGTCAAATAAGTTTGGTAATCTGCTCAGTATGTACAAAGTTTATTTTGCGGAGAAAGTTATAACAACCTAAGCTAATATTTACAAAGAAACCGTAGCCAAACGACCATTCTTTTTCCCAGAACTGCAGGCAAATCTGTTTAAACTCTTGCAAGAACATCGTTGTCTAATGATGTCAAAGTCAATGTGAATGAAAGAAAAGTCTATCAATGTCACTGTCATTAAAATTTCCCCTACATTCTTCCCATATATTTTATATTTCCCTCGCGATATTTCCAGATTCCCTCAATGGACGCCTTGGTGGTCCTGTTGTTGGTCACTATTAAAATGACATTATTTTTCTTCCCCTTGACCCCTGGCGATGTCTACAACATGCCGATGCCCTCTCCTGGAAACGGCAGCTGTGTGTAGTTAGTGAACAGGAAGCAGCTGTCAGAAGCGGCCGCTGTGTGCGTGGTTCTCTCGGGCCATTCCCGGGACAGTCCTCTGCAGGTTTGCCATGTTTGTTTGCAGAGCATGCGTGATTCGGGCGCGGACAATGGACTGGAGGAATACTTGTGCTCGCGCAGCATATGGACAGGACAGGATGAACAATGTTGAAGAGACTCCCTTTTTTCTGCAAGTCCTATACACTTGACTTTTCCATTAACCACATAAAGCTCTCTGTATCATATTAGATGAGTGGATTTCTAAGGCCTCTAAATTGTCAACATGATAAAAGCTTCAAATATAATCTTACCAAGACATGTTATTGAAAGATATAGAACAATTGATGTTTATATGCATTTGATGCAAATATACATTTATACTGTTTTAAATATCTCATTGATTTATATTACAAGCTATAAGAATGCCATTCATACAGACTGTACTGTATCAAGTTGTATATTTTTTTGAATAAAAGTGAGGTGTTTTTTTCCTTCTCAAGCATGAGCTCCATATTCTCTCTATATCATACACAACTTTTAAAAATTTGTCAATTCAAACACATTGGACACATCAAATGAATAAATAGAACTTTATTGATTTGACATTATGCTGATTACTTTCTTTGTCAGTGTGGCCTGACATTGGCAACACTGAACCTTTGCAATCAGGCATTCTTGTTGGTGAAGACATTTGTATGGAGCTGCTAGTGGCCCAGAAGTTATAGGCTACACTTCAACGCCTTTAACATTAAAAATTTCATGTAGATGAACTTTATGCAATTGCATTTATATATTTTAATATAAAATGTACTTATGTCAAAGTCATTTGCACTTCAGTGCATATATTTGTGAGAAAGTTCATGGCAGAAGGTAACTGTCCATTTAAGGTTTTCTTTGAGGGGAAACCACCATTAAAGACAGGCTATAATTGTGAGTGACTACATCCAGTAAAAAGCACATCTACCAGAGTGATTTCATTTGGTTTTCATTTGGGCCAGTCTCTCACCAACCCTTTGCTTTAGTGGATCACTTGACTCGTTACTCGCTATGGAGAATGTCTAATGAGGGGAGAAAATCAAACCTTAAGGTAACCGGACACTATACTGTACACTGTAAAGACTTGTCAACTGCCCAGCCCACGAAGAGCTTCATTGCCTGATCAAAAGATGGTCGAGACTCTTTAAAATTCCTCTTCTACAGTAAAATTTAATGCAGTCTCATTAGTTGAAATACAAGAGATTAATGTGCAATTAAATGTGATCCATTGGTAAAATGACCACTGTTCTGTGCTCTCAATTTACACTAAAAGACAAATATATATATATATATATATATATTTTTTTTTTCATGAATTTCAAACCTTTTAATGTTAGATTGTTGAAAGTTAAATACTTAAAATGCATTTGGATAAGCAGATGTCTATGACAATTTCAAGAGATTAAAAAACTAGTTGGTACAACATCAGATTAGAAGTTTTAGTATACTATTTTTGGTAATTTTTCATTGTCATCCATGTCATTATATTACCACAAGGCAGGAGGGTTTGTTTAGGGGACAGGAAGCAACTATGTCTCATTATGGGACTAATTTTAGTGACCGGAAAAGATGTTCAGGACTTTTTGGCTCTGAACCCATTTGCCGAATTGCCTGTTCCTTTTTCCCAGTTGTGAAATAGGAGTCATTTTGATTCTTATTGAACTCAAAAGAAACCATTTACAGCATATACACAGCAACTTCAAAAGTGCCTTATCGGCACAGGCATCAAACATGAGTGATTCCACATGAAATAGCAACAAAGTGTTTACCATAATTAGGGAAATAATTATTGTATTTGTATTGTACAAATAAATGAAAGGCAATTGTGAAACCCTACTTTTATACCACACAGATGCACAAGCCATTCATTCAACTATGTTGAATTTTGGAATATTTCAGTTGTTCCAGTGTCATTTCAGGACAAACAGACCTCTCTTTCAAAAATATAAATAGAAGCAGACACATACACACACAACAAATATTGAAACAACTTTTAAAAGTTTATTTACTTTATTTAAATGTACTTTATCTACTTTATTTTGATAGTTCACTTTAGGAATTCTACAAACTACAGTAACTTTTCAACTACATTTCAACTTACTCTCATTAGAGTATTAGTAGAGTGTTAGGGTTAGAGTTAGTAGAAGTTGACATGCACTTGCAAAGTTTCTTATAGTCAGAATGTCTGTTGGGGAGCATTAAAATAAAGTGTTAGATATTAAACATACAGTCAACTAATAGTGACTGATAGCTGACATTTAGTTACAAAGTTAACTCTTATACATATAGAGACACAAAAAATTCAGAATAAATAGCCATGAATCCTGTAGCAAAAACATTGCATAGATTGTAACCATACTAATGCACATTATTTGCATTTATTCTAGGAGTAAAACAACATAAGAGAATTCCACATTGAGTGGTAATAGTGAAAAGGTCTGTTATGTGGCTGAATGTTAAATGGCTGATATGCAGATGAAAGAAATGAGATGGACACTTCTATGCAAGGTTAACAGGAGGCATCTGAAGTGACAGAGGGTGGACTCTCTGGTTCTTGGCGTCATGGCTGCTATAAAACTCTGTTTACTTTTCTGGCCCCACCAATCGAGAGCATCAGGAGTCTGCAACTTGTGAAAGCAAATTATAAAAGAACCTGAAATAGAATAATTCAATAGTCTGGAGTCAGTAAGATTTTGGATCAAAAGTGTTAATAAAACATTTTTAGTTTTATAAAAGCTTTCTGATTCAAAAAATGCTGTTTTCTCAACTTTGAAAAATGCTGGAAAATATCACAGTTTCCACAAAGATACAAAGCAGCACAGCTTTCAACATTGATAATTATAATACATTTTCCCTGAGCAACAAATCAACATATTAGAATGATTTCTGAAGTGATAAAAAAAGTTTCCTGTCAACATTAACACATTAAAGTAAGTGATTAAAATAATTTTACACAAATAATAGATTAATGAAGCACATACAATTGCGTCATTACCGTAATTAACGCCACACAGTTAGATGGTTTTAGAAGTCAGGAGTTTATCACACTGAGCACTTAATAATGTTGGGTTAAAATAACCCAACGAGTTACCCAACTATGGGGTGGAATATCACCTTCCCAACTGTGGGTTATTTTAACCCAATGCATTGACCCAACATTTTTTTTTTTTTAAATAACCCAACATTATGACCCAATTTGCATAACCTAATGGTTGGGTTAAAAAACAAAAACAGCAACGTGTTTTACTGTGCATCTACAATGGCACAAGCACCTGTAACCCTGGTAGGCAGAATTTTTTATTCTAACCCTTTAACCCGATTTCTGTTTGTGAAAAGATCATTTTGGGAAAGTTTTCAGACCAATGATCCAGTAAGCGAAACAGTCCAAAACAGTGCTAATGTAAAGAAAACCAGTATGTAAAGATTAAATCATAGATGATCAGAGAAGGCAGAGCGAATAGAGACTCACATTGCGTTTTCAGTGAATTATTCATTCCAGTGTGTGTTCAGCTTTAAAAACAGCTCTGTCAAATTCTGTCATTATTTCTGAAGAGCGCGAGCCCTCATGCACCACTCTGTGTGACTGAATACACAGAAATTGTCTCGCTAGTAAAGTTTTGATGTATGAGGATTGGAATCTAGGTAAAGAAAATTGCGTTGACGTACAAGAGTCAATGCACTTATCGAACACTGTATTTATGCACAGACAGACACATTTCACTACATTCACGTTGTTTCCACACACATTCAGGACAATGCTGATATTTTTCATGTGTTTAGTAATTCTGAATGGATCCGTGCACTGTAGCAGGTAGCCTATATTTATGTATTTGTGATAATGTTTTTTTTTTGCATCTCCATGTGATCCTGTTCGTTATCACAACTTGTCTAAAATGTAAACAAGCTCTTAATCGCTAAAATGTATACAAGCTTTTTGCTGTTGCACTGTACACATTTGTCTAAAATGTAAATAAGCTCTTAATCGCTAAAATGTAAACAAGCACTTTGCTTTTGCACTGTACACATACTATACACTTTTGAATTCTAAAAAAAAAAAAAAAAAGATTGTAATGTTTTTTCTCGTAGGTGCTTTGTGTGCATGAATTTATGAATTTATGTGCTCCTAATTTGGTGCTAAACAAGATAAATACTCTATGCTTAATTTTACATAAGTATGTGCTTAAGTGCGATTAGCAGCCTATATATAAAGAATACAACTAAATAATTAAAATGTTAATAGTATTTCACAATATGACTGTGTTTAGTGTATTTTTGATAAAATAAATGCAGCCATGGTGAGCATACGAGACTTCTTTCAAAAGGATCTTAAAAAGTCTTTCTTCTTGTGTATTGGACAGCAACAAAAATTAAATCTCATTTTCCCATTATCTAATTGTACTCCTGATTGGTAATTACATTAAATGATGTTGCTCCTGATTTGGAAACACAAAGCAGTAAGCCTGGGAAATACTCCAGGAGGTCTGTAATACAGACGTATATGTAAATACACTCTTGACCTCATCAGTCAGTTCACTGGAAGGGTGAGGGAGAACTGTTTGTTGTTCAGTTATAACGCCAATGTGCAGCACACATTACACACACTGTACATGATAATCTGTTCCCCACGAGCCAACCAGACCACCCAGTCCTATACCATTGAGTCTAGCAACGGTCATTAAATTGTTTCCCCAGGTCACTCAAATCAACGTTGTTAAAGAGAGAGAGAGAGAGAGAGAGAGAGAGAGAGAGAGAGAGAGAGAGAGAGAGAGAGAGAGAGAGAGAGAGAGAGAGAGAGAGAGAGAGAGAGAGAGAGAGAAAGAAGGGGGGTTTGAGGCATGTCTCTGTCTTGCCCTGATTGATAATATTTCTTTTTCTGTTTGGCTAGCCCACAAAGACTCAAAATCACTTCCTTCATCATTCTCTCATCTCGTCAGTTTTGTGATCGTCCAGAGCTGTGTGCTGAATATGGTTGGTCTTTCATTTTGTTTCTGTATTAGTGAGTGTGAGTGTGTGTGTGTGTGTGGGGGGGGGGGAGGGGGGATTGTTGGCTGTTGAGCATAAAGCATTTCCTTAGTAATATGGGCAAGTCATGGTTTGACAACGTTCCGTAGAACACAAACCACTTCCAAAATCGCACACACCCCTTTAGTACCTGAACCAACATTGTCTGGCGATGACGAGCATTTGGATCGTGCTGTCTGAGTAACTTTTGTTCTCATCTTCACGGAAGCATGCTCAATGAGTTAAAACAGAATACATTAACTGGAGTGTTTTGACTCTGAGATGCTATTGGTCAGCTACAAGCCTCATAAATCTACTGCCTGTAGAACAGCATGGTGACTTATGGCAGCTCAGGGAAATGGCCTCACTGGAAGGAAATGGCATGTAAAAATATTCCAAAATGTCTTATGGAAAAGCTTTACATGCATGGCAACAGCGAGCAAAGTTGAGAAGCAAGCCTATCAATGGAAGTTTTAATGATGATCTGAAAGTGAGAGGAATGCTGGATCTAGAACTTTGGTTACCTGGAAAGGAATTCTTGTAATTCCATACAGCAGAACTTCAAAAACGTTCTCTGAAACAATATTCACTTAGAAACTGCTTGTGAATTTCACAAACAATTACAAAGAAACAGCAAGTATTTTCTTGAAAACGTTTTCCAGTAATGTTTGTTTTATAAACAGTATACAGTGTTGACATCTGTTCAGTGATGTAAATACAATCAACAATGAACTACTGGCAGGTCAAGCAACTGTATACAGTTATAAATAAAACAAAAATTATTGGAATTCCAAGATATCTTGGAATTCTAGAAAATGCTATTTCAGTTTTCTACTTTAAAATCTCATGGTTAATTCAGTGTATTACATGCAGTTACTTTGTAGTTATTTGTGAAATTACTAGCAATTTCTGAGTGAAAATTGTTTCAAAGTAAATATTAGAAAAGAATTCAATGAAAAGGACTGATGTTAATATTTCTGAAAAAAATAAAATAAAACCATGCTGTTGTCGTTTAATTGGGTTGTCGTCACATTCTTTATATTATGTTAATATTTGACACTTCGATTTAGTGCTTTGACATGTTTTCTTATCCCTTCCTGCTGAGACTCGCAAAAAAACTCTCACAGTACACACCAAGACAGCTTTCAAAATGTACAACAGTCCATTCAGCAAACATATTCACTGTAGTTACATTTGCCCACCCAAAACAAACACACAAACACAGGTTTCAGTTTTTTTTTGCTAGTTCAGGGTCATCGGGCACAATGCATATTTAACTGAGTTTTCCACAACTTTTACCAACATGTAAATCCCCAAAATTTGGAAATCATGTTTTCTTTCACAAGGCCATCAGCACAAAATGAATGAACGCCAGTTGGACAATACAACAATACTGGTACATGACAAAGACAACTCAAATAGCATTAACATGATTTAACCTTGCATACATTATTAATACATGCAATTACAATTGTATTAAAAATTATTTGGAAGGCCATGATAATTATTTTAAAGAATTGAAATGGACACAATTTCTGTTTCTTTATTCTTCTTCTTTGTGGGAAAAAGCTATTACTGACATTAAAACAGCATCAATCAGGAAACATGCGCTATCACCAATGTAAATTGAGGAAAAATAAGAGCATCTTGTATTCAGTGGAGCATAAGCTGCCACATAAATCCAGAGCATCACTCAGTCAAATAATGCTCCTGTTTTTATGATTAACCAGCTAATGTGGTATGATAAATGTTTCTCTCATTTTCAAGGCTTTTTCACCAGGAGAAGAATTCTGAGTTGGCAGATGCATAATCCATAAATAGGTGCTGGTAGCTGTTTGGCTGCTCACAAATGGATAAAATGTGGGTGGCTTTTTGGAACCTCTTCTCATCTCAAACACAAAAAAGCTTTGAACAAAACCTCATGTGGCTACATTTTGGATTTCTTTTCATTTTTTGTGCAAATTCTTTCTCAGTATTTTTTCCACTGTGTTTATCATAAACACATGCAGGATCACTTGGCTTATGCAAACAGTAAGCCTTGAATGCTGTAACCAAAATAAGGCCATTCTATTTAAAAAGAAAAGAACATCATTTGCTGATTTTTTCCGTGCCGTTTTCAACTTTGTTTCAAGCTGTGTTGATTTAAACACGAGTCTTTTGTAGATATCAAATCATGTTTCTGAATCGTCATGAATGCTATTGGACTTGGTATACTTTCTTGAAACAGAAAAGTCTACTGCCAATAAGTGCTTTGGCGCCAAACTCCAATTGCTGTCTAGTACTCTAAGGAACCAGAAGTGCAGTCTCTCCATTAGATGCAGTTTAGATAACACCTTTCCATGAAAACACTTTAATTCATTTGGCACCACTCTGCTTAGGTAGCAAAGATGACTAACAAAGTTAAGCAACAGGGTGAATTCAGGTAAAGTGGCACCAATGATTTCATCTGGTTATTCATAAACAGTCAAGGTAGCATTGTGCCATATTGTTAAAAGATTGTCCACCATTATCTAAATCTGCCAGCTCCATAATACTGTTTTAAAGTTCATCTCTGTGTGCTCGAGAGGAGAGAACTGAAGAAAACCTTGAACTATGATGCAAGCATTCAAAGGGCATCAGAAGCCATCAAGAGACTACCCGCAATGAGGGCACTCTGATAGTCTACTCACTTTCCCCCTCCTCCTCCTCCTCCTCCACAGAGAAGTGTGAGAACCTGCCACCAGCATTCGCCTCCTTCTTGTAAGCTGAGTTCTTGAGAGAGATAGTGGGATAGAGAAGCTAAGGGCTGATATAAATTACCTGCCGATGAAGAAGATAAACCGTGTCAAAACACCCCTTTGCTGACTGAGGGCAAGAAAAGATAGTTAGCTGGCTTTCTATGGGCTCTCTTTCGATTAGATCACAATCCGAATGTGGTTCACCTGAATGAGAGAATTTATTTACAAATATTGAATATTTGCCTGATTAGCTGGTTAAGAAGCACCACCCACAGGAACTGGTCCAATGTAAACGTGGTGTATGGGAGATCGGGGGTGTTGTAGCACTGGGTCAGTTTGACAAGTCAGAAAAGAGCTGTGGTGATGTCATCAATATCATACACTCGCATCACCTTTTTGTGCTCACAGGCATGTTACTGTGATCAACATTGTACATTTTATGACCAAAAAACTATTTTCTGGAAGAAAAGTAAAACATTTTAACAAGATTATTTTTTGCCTAGCAATCATTGAATTGTAGATACAGTTATTTGACTTGCATAATCTAAGTAGCTATTTCTCTAGTTTAATTTGATGCTTTGCATTCATGCTAACTTCAAGCCACATGCTAAAACAGTTAGCTAAGGTATGGCTGTTAGGGGTGGGGATAGTTGTAACAGTTCATTAAACATTTTACTACCAACCCCATATGATGATTCCAGTTTATCAATCACATACCCCGTTAAGACAAGATCACGTGAGCGTTTTGTTGTGCATTAGGGAATTTATGTGGGAAATATGTTTCCATCATAGTTTATGCACAAGTTCTTCTTATCGGATAAAAACATTATCCACCTCAGTTGAGCACATACGATTTTTGTGCACATTTTTAGAATTTTTCTCTGTGTTTCCATCCAGCGATTTTTATATGATATCCCTAAAATTCACATAAAATAGGTGGATGGCAACATAGCTAGTGACTGGACTGTTAATGCAATGTTTTTTTTGTTACGTTAAATTTGTTCACTTTATTCACATCAGATTAATCCTTGTTCTTCAATAACATTTTTGCATAAATTTAGATTTCAGCAGATTAGCTCTCATTGTTACATCTATCCTCAGCCTGTCGTACAACTCACTCCAGTGGGTTAGGTTGTGACAACGGAACTCTTTGTGTTAGACAATAACTCACATAATCTGTGACGTAATCATGTCCAAGTGAGTTATATTTGTAGCAGAAAAATGTGGCTATCATGTATCAAATTTTGAGAGATATAGCACAAACAACCACTGAGTTACCAATGCTTCCCTAAATGGAATTACAGACTTTGTCTCAGCAGAGCTTTTTTGTGGTAAGTGGTGATTAATATTAATGTTTACACACATATCCACTAATTGAACACCTGGGCCTTTAGTCCTGAGAGAGACACACAAATGATAATAGACAAATCTGAATGTAAATATTCATAATTTTGGAGACCAATCCTAACAACAAGAGTTTTATTTTTGAACTTTTGCTGTTTAAAGCTAGACTCCCTAAAATGAGGTGCATACAAATAAACACAAGTGCTTGTACTATGTCAAATAGTTCTCCCTATATAAACATAGAGCTTTTTCTTTCCATGCCCAGACAGTTAACCACATAATGACTGTGATAAGAATACTTTATCAGTCCATAGAAAACCTTTGAGGATAAGAAGATACAGTCAGTCAGAGTTCGCAGAGAGCAGCTTCATGTTTAATTGCATAAATCAGCATGATAAAATGCTTTTTAAAGCACTGTGGCGGTTTGACAAACATGCTGTCATGCTTTGAGGGTATTTTTCATATTCATCCAAATTGTTCTGAAACAATGTAGACAGATCTAGTCAAACACATGTCGAGGAGAACTGAAGAATTTATAATTATCACAAACTCATTATTAACTCTGGGAATTTACTGTGCTAAGACGCGAGTACACAAGTTCTGTTTGGCATACATTCAATTCACAGAGTAAAATGGTGACATGTCTTTAGAAGCATTGTGACAACTGTACACAGTGATCTGTGTAAGGATTATAAATCATTTTATGAAGCACCAAAATTCTGGTGCAAAGCACAAGGAACTTAATCAATAGACTGCAATAAAAAAACCTTTAAATAAAACATGATTAGTTATTTTCTCAGTCACATCCACTGCTCCACAATTATATCTTGACCATCACTGTAACATCTTGCTTGTCTATAAATAGCATAAATATCTATTTTCACTCATGTTTCTATAAAGAAGAGAGGCTAGTTGTGTGTGCAGGTGGACAGAAAATCTACACAGGTTTTACAAGAGCTGATGTTTTCATACATCCTTATAAAGCTCAGTTTTAGTAGTCTTTGGATTTATTAATAGTTTACAAGCATTTGTATTTAGAGTCTTTGTGATAAAAGTTACATAAAAGTGTCTGCTAAATGATTCAATCTAAATGTAAGAATTTAATATTTATCAATGCTGAAGGTTAAAGTTTAAAGTTGTTCCATTGTCAAAAGATTATTAGGATCAACCACTATGCAATTTAAGATCAGCAGGGCAGCGTGAAGTCCAAGCCCAGCCTATTTTCAATCCACTGCTATATTCATAATATTCCACACAATGAGTCACAGTAACATTTCAGAGAGAACAAGAGAACACGGAGGACAGGGAAAGGCAAGCAGAAATCTTCATTCTTGAACTGCTCCTGATCAGTCTGGCAGGCCAGTCCCTATCTAATGATCATTACCACTGCAGATGAAAGCTGAGCCTGCTCTCAGAATACCCTCAATTGCTGCAGTTAAATAAGTGTGGTTGAATGATAATATCTTTTTCCCCAAATAAAAGCAGACTAAAGCATTAAATAATCCTACAATTAGAAACGATCAAGGCTCGTTTTTGATGTCGCTGTTGCTCAAAATCTCGGGAATACATCTCGGCCAGTAAGGGTGTTTTGGGTCGCCCCAGTAGGCGCCACACCGGCCGGGGGCTCCATCCACATACCACCGAAATACACTTGGCACATCAAACACACAACCATTGTGCCCTTTTTGCCATTTTTATCCGTAGCATAGGCCCTTTGGCGTGTCATTGTCAAGTTTTACAATTTAGTGTACAAATGTACTTTTTATTATGAGTACAAAAACAATAACCATGCAGATTGTCCTGCTTTGAAAATACAATTATTTAATACACATGCATGGCCTCTATCAGCCTTATCCCACATCTGTTTCCAGCAGTGTGCTGATGTACCCGGAGCTGTAAACCTAAACTGCTTTGTTGCTAAGGCTATAGATATTTCTTCAGTTGGGAGAAATTACAGAAGCAAATAAACAATACAACAATTTCCCAACAGCACGCAGAGTACAACCTATCTCTACATTTACTAAGTATCTAATTATGACTTGGATGGTGGGCAGCTGCAGGAAATGAGACAGGAGTCAGACTGATGGAGATATTCAGGTCAAACCACGGCTACTTCAGATACAAAATCACATTCACATTCAGACTTCTGCATTACACTGTAATACTGCAAAACTGATCTATAAATGTCTGAAAACGTTCATTGCTACTGTGCTCCTAAGGAAAAGTACTAAGTAATATGAAAATAATATTGGTTTACAATGGCAAAAGTGTGACTAAATTACATAGATTACATTTTTGGGTAGCTGTTTTAATCCCAGGTTATTATTGCAGAAGTGAAAGCATGTTCAAAAAATGAAAGTGCTCATTTATTTATAGAAGTTTAAGTTTACCGTAAAGCAAATGTACTTGACAAAAAAAAAAAAAAAAAAGTTAAATATATAGTTTACAAAATAATTTAGAATCTAAAATTGCTAGAAAATAAAAGCCATTTGTCTAAGCATAGTGTTCCAAATTTGAAGTTGACATCACAACAAATTTGTGGTTTTAAGAGGATGAATTTTAAGTGTTTAAGCTTTCAAATGATGATTACTAAAATATGTGATATGGACAAAGGGCAATAAAAGAAGCACTATTGGGACGTTGACAGGATGTGTAGCGATAATCCTCGGCTAGCTGTGCATTAAACGATTTTAATGCATGAGGTGGTGAAACCACCCGACGCAAAGTGCATAAAAATCGTATAATGCATAGCTAGCCATGGATTATCACGGTTATACCATGGTAATTTGCCAGCATTGACAACTTAAAGCTGTTATTGATGTTTGCAGCGCAATTTTTGACCGGAAGGGTAAAATTTACGGTTATTTTCGTCAGTTACAACTCGTTAGATCTAGCATTCTGCCCGCTTTGAATCAGACACAGAGATAAAGTAGTGCGGTAAGATTATTTTTAATTAAAAACTGCCGTAACTTTTTTTTGTATTCAATATTTACAAAATTAATATAATAAGCGAGAACATCATGAATTCATTATCCGAACCCTGTTTTTGTCTTATCTTGAATCACTACGGTACACTTGCAATGAGTGTTTATATTCGGACTATTTTAGACTGGTACGGGTCGTACCACTGTGGAGTAGCACAGTACCTGCATGACTCCTAATAGACATAGAGAGAAGTAGATCCGGCCACAATGTTCTTCTGCAAGACGCATGCAGTTCTATTTATTAACCACTAGAGATCCAAAAGTTATGGAGTGCAGCTTTAAATGAATGAATAAATTAATGAATTAATGCATTTATTTTTATTAATTATCGAGAGAGAGAGAGAGAGAGAGAGAGAGAGAGAGAGAGAGAGAGAGAGAGAGAGAGAGAGAGAGAGAGAGAGAGAGAGAGAGAGAGAGAGATGTGAGATGCATACCCGCATCTGTTCAGCGTCTCTCTCTATTAACAACAACGCTGTGAGTGCGAGTGTCATGCGAGTGACATGTGCATGTGTGCACTTCAATGAAAGAAGTACATTAATATAGAATGGTGATTAAATTGACTTGGAACTACCTGTGCATTAAACTGCTTTATTGCAAACCTTCCAGCCAATCAGAATCGAGTATCCAGACAGACCATGGTATAAGTTATTTTAAATAAACCAAGCAGCAATTAAAAACACATGCAAATTGCTATTCCTGTAGTAGAGTAAGACCTGGGTTTGATTCCCAGGGAATGCATGACCTGATAAAATGCTTTTAATCAAAGATTGATCAAGATAAAATGAATATTAGGTGAAAATCAAGGAAGTAATTGATAATTAAGCCATAAACTCAGAAGAAATAACAATTATAAAGAAGACAAGGGATAAAGTAAATGTATCACCAAGTATTATTTGGTCAGCGCAGTCCTTGGATTGACACAACAGGATATTTCATCTGATTTGACAATGAAGTAGACAATTTATTTTTCCAAAAGTTGAAGATCACAGGCTCCAACTTTGGGATTTGCCATTACAGAGAGTTTCAGAGGTATTTTTACTGTGTTTACATGAACTGGCCAGTTACTTGTATAGTTTACTTTAGTGCAAACATGTGGGACACATTGTTTTAATATTGCTATGCACTTAATTGTGTAATTGAGTTATTTAAAGCTTCTGTTTGTTTATACTTAAACCACTTGAATTACAATGGTCATTTACAAAACAATAAAAAGCGTCAAAGCTTATGATAAATATCACATAAATACACAAATGTATAAAAAATGACAACGGAAAATGGATCCCCAGTCACGTGTCCTTCAAAGGAATCGGTCACAAACCAAGTCTTATTGTTGGAACTCCAGCTAACCTTGTAGGGGGTGATTTGGAAAAGCTTTCAAAATCTATTTAGCGCATAATCTATGGCAGATTATGAACTATGACAAAAGTGTGAAGGAAGTACATGCATTTACCCAGAGGGCATTCATAGACTACTTAACGACAAACAGACCGTAACAGAGCACTTACAACAGGTATTTGCGAGGCCTGTAGCAGAGTCCTAACCGATGGTCTAGCTTAAGTTACCTGAAATGAGAACGTGCTGTTTAGACTCTTTCAAGTCCGCAGTTCAAACACCCAACTGTTCTGCTGGCTGATAGCCGTGAAAACCTGTTTGGCTAATGATGTCACTGGAGGGAAATCAGATTGTTCTTTTAGCGCCTGGCTACGGGGCACTTTCACTTCCTGTAAGAAACACATGCAAAAATGCACACAACCCTACTATGACCTCTTGACTCATTTCAGGTTGGTTGCGCATACTTGCATATGCATAGCCATTCAATCAGGAAATTTGTGTGCCTTGTGCATTTCCATAGCAAAACGTGGCAGGAAAAAGTTGAGTCAACCATCTAAAACAGAAATAGGCAACGAATGGGTTTTACTGGAATCTTACAGGTGAAAGAGAGAACGCAAAAAGGAGAAAAGGAGCAGGACCAGGCCTGTGCTCTGTTGATGGGACATATCTAAGTACTCCGGCAATGAACCGTGCAGAGGCAACCCTGTTCAGCACTCTCAATCATCTCGTGACAGCTAAGCATTCCCATCAGCCTGATGATGACACACTGCTTCTGCATTTCTGCGAGTCTACCGAATTGTGAGCACAGACAGGATCTGCAACACCCACACACTCATTTGGCAGAAGACCTCTGAACTTGCCCTGAGATGCCATTCTCAGCTAAACAAAAACAGAAATGTAATATAAATTCAAATTAGCCTGCTACGAAGAGAGATGCACATTTGACTGAAAACACTTGTGTAATTTTAAACTTTTACATAAAAAGCAATATAATATGCATATATACAATATGCTTAATTATTCATACAATATGGCATTTACGAGTGAAGTGTTCTCCAGCAAAACAGAATATGTTGACAAAATATATTTATATAGAGCATCTTTAAATTGCATGCTGAAAAGTTACAATTAAGTCAAGAATTAAGTTAAGAATTTGACACAGCCACTCTTTTTGTTCTAAAGTGTTTTTTTTGTTGTTGTTTTTTTTTTTTGTTCTTGTTCTCGGATGTTACTTTAATTATTCTGCATCAAATGAAAGTGAGTTATTTAAGAGAAAAATATCAAATAAAACACAATTGTACAGTACAAATGGATGAAAATTTGTGCATATGCTGATTCACATTATTTACTGTTATTAAATCCAACAATTTCTTCAATATGAATAGCATAATAGTGTTTCTAAGAAAATATGGTCCTCAATAAGGTAGTAATTCTCTGCTCTCGGATTACAACAATCTTAAAGAATCATCAGATTATCATTTTTGCGACTTGAGATCTAAAAATCATATTTTCATTATTTTTAACTGACAGTCCTGAATTTGCTTTACTCATAAACAATAAATCACATTAGAGCCTCTAAGAGGAAAGGCTGACTGAATGTTTGCAGTTTGGACTCCACATTAAGCATTTGTGGCAAAAGTGAAACCTAATCTTTCATCCTTAATAAGTGCATATTTCATGGTAAATGCATGACCACTTAAACAGTTCACCTCTACTCAAATCACATTTCCTTGAACGGGACAACGGATACACCATCTACAGAAATTAAAGCCAAGGGCTTCATATGACATATTGTATTAAAGAAAGAAAAAAAAAAAAAAAGAAAAAAAAAAACCTAAGGCTTTAGTATATCATTCTCTGAAAGTCTATCCATTTTTGAGGTTTTGACAAAGTTGCAACTGGCTTATGCTTCAGTGACCAATGGGACTGACGCATATGGAACCCCTCTAAAACTCCCTCTCAATGTTCTTTCTGCACACAAACTTCCTGCACACTAACAAGGTGCGGCATTTTCTAAATTTAGCTGATCGCCTCTATATCTTTCAGTCATGAGAGGGCTCAAACTGCCCTGTTTGCAGCCACCACTTGATCTGGTACTCATTTTCATCATTTTGAACATGATACCAGGAGGTGGCCTGGTTTTCATTTTTCGACTGTGCATTCCGGTCAGAGTTGGCTTGTTTTATTGGAAACCTTGTTCCTATATTTCAGCTTGGCACTTTTTGACCTTGTTTGTCCCTGGGGACTCATGGGTAATACTCAGAGGTAGAGATGGTCCTTCTCTCGAGTCTCTCGAGGTGCCAGGAAATGGCAATAATAGAATTATCATTTTTAAATATTTAGGTAAAAGGTACCTTCGTTGTTAATATGAGGCTGGTAATGAATATTGTGATTAATTAGCTTTTTTTCTCTATAATATTCTAAAAAAATGTTTGTCTTAATTCTTAAAGTGAAATACATTTCTTTAACTTTTGTTTGTAATATTTTTTATTTACAAAAATACTATTTTTACAGTTTATTTATGTAATTTATGTAACTTTTCGTAACACTTTTTTACATTGTCTTTGTTACACATTACATATTTGCTATAGTAATAACAGTAAATTATGCATAATTACATGCAAAGGTCATTGTTCTTAAAAAGGTAGTGTTCTCAGTTGGATCTGACAGACCAAATTAGAGGTGCAGAGGTGCAATTCATAGTTTTCAGTCAAGTGACTGGCGCAGAGACTTGAGGGCAAAACATTATAGAACTGCAGCACTGGCCTGTCAATTTTCCATCTGCTTCAACGGATATTTAGATTTAAATAATTCTATTTCACTATCCCTCCATCTATACTCTCACTATTTCTTAATCTCTCCCCATTATAGCATGTACTGTTGGCTAAAACTTTGTATTGCCACTTTAAGAAAAATCTCTTTTTGTATTCCTCAATTCTTAAGTCGCTAAAAGAACTGATAACCATATACAGCACCTGCTGCAGTATTTAAATTGCGGGACATTCTAAAATGCTCAAAATGAAAAACACTTAAACTGCCTTAAATGTACTAAAACAGTGATATTAAATGATCAAATTTATTATACTCATTATTAATGATGCATACTAAAGGTGAGTAGATGAGCCCAGAATATAAACGCAACGTGCTCAGTGGTTAAGCATTTTTAATTTACATATATTTACATATATGTTATAATTACAATTAAATTTGTATAACTTATTTTAAACTAAAAATAAGAAAGTATACTTAGTCTACTTTTTATGTAGCCTACTCAGAGATATATTTCATTGACTTCTCATAAATATACTTAAAATTGCACTTACGTAAGTATACTTGCTCTATTGAAAGAAATGTCTAAGTATATTTGGCCAAACTTGTAATTTTGATCAAGATATTCTTTAAAGTAGTATTCTAAGTATACTTGGCTTGTAGTTATGTTTACTCTTTTGATTGAGTAGCCCATTAAATACTTTTTTTCCACATCTTGTGGTTCCCTATCAGTCAGTCAGGTTCGAAGTTAATTGGGATGTTGAGGTCAAGACTAAAATACATTGAAAGGGGTGGAGTCACCTCTGCTATTCCCCAATCTGGTTCTGCTGGTGGCCAACAGAGGGCCTCATTGGTTAATACACAAGGTGACCACCTGAGGATCACAGTGGGAGTTTCCCTACCAGGCCAGTCCCCACATGCCCCCCCACTCGTCTTTTCCATTGCAGGCTGTGGAGCTTCCGGTAGCGATCGCTGGGCTTTCTCAGGGGGGTCCCAGCATCTTTTTCGGGGCTCCGGCAGAAGACCGGATGTCGATCGCCGCATCGGACGGCAGGTTTGAGTCATCTGGAGATGATGATTCGGCTGCATTGCCCCCTTCGGGGAGAGTAGCGTTGTCCGAGTGAGATCCAGAACTGATGGCCATGCTTGCCAGGACAGCTGCGAGTGTCGGGCTCGAGTGGAACCCTCCACCGTGTCCCGAACCTTCGCGGCTGGATTTTTGGTATCTCGGGGCGGGCCATGCTGAACAGAACCGTCCCGCTCCAGCCTTTCTTCCTAGAAGTGCATAAGGAGGTAACAAAAATGTGGAAGGCACCTTTTACTGCCCGAAGCCGTCCTTCTGCCTCCTCTGCTCTCACTACCCTCGATGGTGGGGAGGCCAAAGGGTATGTGGATATCCCACAGGTAGAGCGTGCAGTTAAGGTGCAGTTATGCCTGCAAAGTGCTAACACCTGGCAGGGTCGTCCACGCCACCCATCCAAGGCCTGTAAGCTCACGGCCAAGGCTTACAGTGCCGCCTCCGCCTTGCATGCCATGGCCCTCCTGCAGGTATATCAGGCCAATGTACTCAAAGACATGCAGGAGGGTAGTGCTGACCCCGGGTTGATGCAGGAACTCTGTGTGACGAAAGTCACTGCGCGGTCCCTGGGGCAGACGATGTTCACGCTAGTGGTCCAGGAGCGCCACCTATGGCTAAACCTGGCTGAGATAAGGGATGCTGACAAGGTTCACTTTCTCGACTCCTCCATCTCTCAGGCAGGCCTATTCGGCGACGCTGTTGAAAACTTTGCCCAGCAGTTTTCGGCAGTGCTGCAGCAGATGGAGGCGAGCAAGCACATCCTGCTCCGACGTGATGCTGCTGCCAACACCTGTCTGTCTGACTGTACCAATGCATTACTAATTATTATTAAATTACAGTTACATTTTTTTATATTTCTTTTAACATTCAAGTCAACCCTGGGATAGCAGACTATATTGGTAGCATATAACTAGACAGTACAAAGGGATGCATGCAGGTAAGAAAAACTGGAATATGGCATATTTTAACATATTTTAACCCGATTTTCATTTTTGTTTTCAAGAAAATAATATTTTTTTTCTCTGTGCTTTTGTATGTAAGGGATTATTCAGATCATAAAAAATCATTAATCCAAGGCACTCCAATATTATTAAAAATATATAGAAAGCCTCCATTTCATCATGGCTTTAATATTTTAAAATCAGGTGACAAGTACTTGCACACCTATGCGTTGTGGCTAATGAGCCTTTGTCAGGGTGTGTGACCAAAGCCCCTTTCACACAGAGATTCCGGAAAATACACGGATAAAGTGACCCGAGATTTGACTCGGGTTAGTTTGATTTAGGTTCATTCACACTGCCAGTGATTTTCCAGAATCAGAGAGTGCGTTCACACACAACCCGTAAAAATCCCGTAAAGACACGTGACATCGATGTGACTTGTAATGTCTTAGCAGCGTCTTATGAGCTGCGATTTCTCTCTCAAGAAACCACGCTTATGCATTTTTTTTTCTCTGATTCGATCATAAACTTGCGCATTACGTACCGTTTCACAGCTGGCGAAAGATCCCGCGCTTCAGCGTCATCACTACGACACTGCAATAGGCTTGTTCGACTTGAACCGGCGCTGCACAGACCGATCGGTTTATGACATCAAAGTACCGCGAGAGCAATTCAAAAGCATAAGTAGCCATCTACTTTCTATTCGCTCTCGCGGTACTTTGATGTCATTTACCGATCGGTCTGTGCAGCGCCGGTTCAAGTCGAACAAGCCTATTATTACGGCTTTTGTTCACACAGCATGCGTTCCTGCTGCGTCACGTGATTGTTGCGGTGCGTTCAAATACAGATATTTATTTTTAAAAAGACAAGTTATTTCGAGTCATTTACCTCAAGTCCGAGTCAAGTCTCAAGTCATGAATATCAAGTCAAAGTCAAGTCAAGTCTTTTATTAATATTTGTCAAGCAAGTCTTAAGTCCTAAAATTTGCGACTTAAGTCTGACTCGAGTCAAGTCATATGACTCGAGTCCCCCATCTCTGTAAGCATGTACTGGTCCGCATGGACAACACTTCGTTTATTGCATACATCAACCACCAGGATTGTCTGTACTCCCTTAGTATGTCACATTTTGCCCGCCTTCTCCTCTTGTGGAGTCAGAAATGACTCAGGACGCTTCGTGCCGTTCACATCCTGGCCTGGGCTCGCTCAGCTAGACCTGTTCGTGAGTTGACCCATTGCCAGTTGTACAATTCTCTGACCTGGGGGACCCTCGGCACAGATGCACTGGCACACGCTTTGAAGTGGAACGTCTATGATGATTGGTGTTCTTCTCATGGAGAGGACCCCATAGATGCCCATCAATATCATGCTTTTCTTTCCTGCAAGATTGGTTGGACGAAGGCTGTCTCCCTCCACCCTGAAAATGTATGTTGTCATGATTGCCTCACATCACGATGCAGTAAACTTTAAGTCTCTAGGGAAACACGACTTGGTAGTCAGGTTCCTGAGAGGCGCTAGGAGGTTGAATACCTTGAATACCTTAATACCCATTGCAACAACTCCTGTACCTCAGCTGACAGCCGGGACTTTACTCTCTTTTTAGAGTGACTTTTTACCATCTGTCTAGGGACTGCAGATGAAAAATAGCCTTCTGGCTAACTCTGGCATATTGACAGAAATGTTTATTAATATGCACTGTCCCTGTAATAAATAAATAAATAAATTGTGAGTATTGCATACACGGCCTTATATACCCCGAAGTGGGGTTGCGGTTTGCGAAGGTGATTGGGCTCTAAGCCGAGATCCAAATTCGTCAGTCACTGATGATTAACGTCTCCATTCCCTCCTTCAGGGAACAGGGGTTACATTACATTACATACATTACACACTGTCTCATATACTTACATTGTTTGGAACTATTGATTTATAAAGAAAACAAATATGTTCCTAATTCTGAGTATCTGATTTTTTGTGTAGGCTAGTCCACAGGTAGTGTAATTTACTTCAAATCTACTTCACTCTTTCCCCGTCACTGACTGAATTTTCCGGCTATCCATGTTTTCACTGTTATATGGTAGGGAGTGCTATTACGCTTCTTCTAAAAGAGTACAGAATCACCAGATCAAAACACAGGTGAAGAAGATGCAGAAACAAGTGATTGAAGCATTACTTGCACAAATGTAAAGTGCAAGTAAAGTGTAAAGATCATCAACATTAAACAGCATATAAATTCAAATCTGCCAAACATTTCTGAATGAAGTGTCGACCCAGGAAAAGGAAATGACTGTGAAGCTTTGGGGGAGTTGATGGACTCAATCTACTCCATTTGTGTTTTGATCATTGTTCTGAATCTGATTCGGACAAGTCTTAGACAAAAATGCAATTTTCTTTTTTTTTTTGCTTGTTTCAGTTAGTTTCATATAACTGGCAAAATATGGCAATGGTGACTCCTGAGACATGATATGAAATACTGTGGGTTTAAAATAAACTAGTCAAACAAAGGTTTATGAACTATTTATTGCAGAACATACTCAATATCCTTTACAAAAATGTATAAATAATGTAGAAATTTATATTATGCATAAATTCATATTCATACAATTTTACTACAAGTATGATCAAATATTTTCATAATGAAATATTCAGATTTCCAAAACTATTAACAAAGTTGACAGTTTCTGTCTGAGCAATTAATTTTTCTCTACTTAAAAAAAAAAATAAAAAAAAATAAAATAACCTTTCTAAGGCCTGTCTTTTATGGATAGGCTTCAGGGGCAGGTCTGTTTATACTAATCCTTAAGCATACAGAAAGGTGCTCTCCTTGAAGTTTATTTCGCATGTCAGTTTTGATCTGAAATAGAAAAAACTGACATAACTATTTTGGAAGATAGCACAAGAGAAAACTGACAATTTTCAAATGGTGCTTTCTTGCATTATGGTCTTGCATTAAAATCACTTACCCTGTTCATTGCTGAGAAGTCTCACTCACAATTTAATATTGTTTAAGGCCATTTCACGATTTCAGTCTATATATTGTTTAGTCTATGTTGTTTAAATGGATATCATGTCGACCAGTGGTTCTTAAACTTTTTAGAGTGGCATGCCCCCTAAGGCTTTTATCATCCTTCTGCAAGTCACAGTTTTTTCAGTGAGGGACAATATTTGCCCCCTTAAATCGATGTTTCCAAT
Organism: Scardinius erythrophthalmus; assembly: GCF_964197995.2. Taxonomy (NCBI): domain Eukaryota; kingdom Metazoa; phylum Chordata; class Actinopteri; order Cypriniformes; family Leuciscidae; genus Scardinius; species Scardinius erythrophthalmus. The sequence goes on along the minus strand of NC_138239.1, from coordinate 33,521,417 downwards.
GCATTTTTTACATTTACAAATACCTTTATAAAATAAATAACGCTTTAAATAAAACAATGTTCAATAGAGAAATATGCAATGATGGTAAAAACAAAGTGATGCTTTTACATTTTAAATTAAAACTGCCAGTAGGTGGCGACAAGTCACTGTCTTTATGAGTGAGTCATTGAATCATTCATTCATTCAGTAATGAAGCAAGTGGCTGTAATTATGAATGAATCATTGAATCATTGACTCTCATGATTTGTTCAAAATCGCAGATTTATTCACCAACACTGCTGTGGATTTCGTAGGAGCAATTATTTTGTTGCAAAAAATACTGACAATACTATGTTTAAAATGAACATCACTTAATTTTAATACATTTCGTTTGTTGTACTGTTGTATAAAATCAATGTCAAATTTACAATCTTGTGGATATTTGTATAATGTGATCAACATTAAACACAGGAACTCACACAGGGTATGTTTTTGTATCGAAGAGAGTTTGAATCTTAAATCGATCTCTATGCACAGTCTGTGTCTATATTTGTTCTTCGTGCAAGTAAGTGCTTAGGGTTATGGTTACCTAAACCCTACTTTTACAAAGGTACATGGTCAAGAACGACAGTATAGCACGATTTGCCAAGGCAGCATAATGGGCCGGTTTCACAAAGATAGACTTTGACTATGGCTTAGATATAGTAGATAGTCAGACTTCAGATAGACATCTAAATCAGACCGTTGCACAAAGCACTTAAGACTCTGACTATCTTAAGTAGGACTACACTGCAATGCATTCTGGGTAAAATAAGACACTTTTCAAAACAAAAAAAATGGCGGATCGAGAGTAAGTGCATTCAACCACTCAGTGCAGTTTACCCCAGTGGGAAATATGTGTTTGTTGGAGGAGTATAAATGACGGAGAATGTTTTTATGTTTCCACTGTTCGATCGCGCCCGTGCCTCTCTCTCTCTGACACACACACACACACACACACACACACATTCAAGCATTACAATCTTGACATCGCAGACTGTTATTATGCAGCATTCACACCAAACGCGAGCGTCAAATTCTTGTCTATCGCGTCTAGCTCGACGCTTGAACATTTTGAATCCATTCGCGCGTCCAAGGCGAATAGGACGCGCGTATAAAGCGAGCGTTTGAAGCGAAATAGACGGGCGTTCGGAGCTATGACTCCACTATGACTCTACTACCCCCTGTTGCGTCCACTGTTTAGACTATGAAAGGGAGCGCGTCGATCGTTGCTCACGTTGACTATGTAACGGCCCTAACAGTAACAAGGACATTTTACTTGGGAATGTAGAGGTAGAAACAAGAAGAAATGTTTAAATTATGAGCCATTTTCCCTTTTCTTTTGGCAGTTTGTAATGTAACTGATTGTTACTGCTGGTTGCCAAGGTAACATAGAGTCTTAGACCTCAGTTAGCCTGGGGGTAAGGTGTCTAATTTTTTTGGTCTAAATTAAGTCAGTCTTTATTTTTGTGAAACGGTCTAACTTGCATTAGACTAGTCTATGAGCTAATTTTAGACTTGTCTAACACTATAGACCGTCTAAAATAGCTTTGTGAAACCGGCCCCTGTACGCAACCTATCATACCATAGGCTACACACTGCTTGTGTGAATGCAGAAAGTTTTGACCACAAAAGATGAGGTAATTTGATCGGATGTCATGCATTTATGGCAGGGGTGCCCAATCCTGCTCCTGCCGATCGACTGTCCTGCACAGTTCATCTCCAACCCTAATCAAACGATCAGTCGATCGGCAGGAGCAGGATTGGGCACCCCTGATTTACATAATTTTACCTGCTAGAAATCCATGCTCAGTTATTTTAAAGGGGTGGTATAATGCCCTTTTCACAAGATGTAAAATAAGTATTTGATGAGTGTGTATGTGAAGTTTTAGCTCAAAATACCCCTTAGATATTTTTATATAGCATGTTAAAATTGTCAATTTTTGAGGGTGAGCAAAAACGCACCACTTTGTGTCTGTTCCTTTAAATGCAAATGAGCTGCTGCTCGTGGCACAGAGGGTGTAGCTTCAACAGCTTGCACTCACACAGACATGCACTGAATTATTTTTTTTTTTTGCCTTTTATGTTCAAACCGGATTCAGACAAAGATGGAGAGACTCAAGAAGAGGTGACAACATGTAGAATGCAACAGGACGTTTCTGAATGGTTAGTTGATGAATTTATGTAGCTTATGTGTACTTATCTTCTAGTCATTGATTAGCATATTCTGTCTTGATAATCTATAAATCATGTTCCGGGGGCAGGGATTATGTAAATATCAGGGTTGGTGATGTCACTAACCTGGGAGGAATGTAGTCCCAACCAGCTGTTTGTTGTAGTCCTTAAAGGACAAGTTTGGTATTTTACACTTAAAGCCCTGTTTACAGATCGTTTCTGATGAAATAGAACGGTTAAGATTAAAATTTGGACACATGCTGCTGTCCCGAGAATTTTAGGTTTCTTTCGCTTTCCCCCCCACCTACAGAATGGCTACATATGTGCACTGGAACAATCCTTCCTATAAAACACATTAAAGGTCCCGTTCTTCGTGATCCCATGTTTCAAACTTTAGTTAGTGTGTAATGTTGTTGTTAGAGTATAAATAATATCTGTAAAATTATAAAGCTCAAAGTTCAATGCCAAGCGAGATATTTTATTTAACAGAAGTTGACTACAAAAAACGGCTGGATTGGACTACACCCCTCTACTTCCTTCATTAATGACATCACCAGAACCGTGTTTTGACTAACCTCCGCCCACAGGAATACAGGCGTATTGATGGCGAAATGTCAACAGACGGTTGATGTTTATCTATAATCGGATACCGCAAAAGTTTCATTCGAAGTTGTTAGTTTGCTCTGTCCATTTCACCACGGACTGTTTTTCTAACCTGGGATAATATCAAGCAGGCTTCTCTCAACGTTTCATACTGACGAAGGGGACAATTTCAACTATATTCCAGCAAGCGGTAAGTACAAGTAGTAATTTAATATGGAAGTAGCGATCAACTTAACATCGTCTCTCTTAGTAGGATGAAAATAATCTTACTTAAACTGTGATTAATATACAGAAAGCGATCACAGAACAATCCCTTTCCAATCGCCCAAGCTTTCAATCACACAGCGCGAGTTTATATGGACACTTGCCAAAACTCGTTATGAAATCAATGACTGATAGCTGTAATAGTAAAAACGTCTCCGGTTACTATCGTAACCTCGGTTCCCTGAGAGGCGGGAACGAGACATTACGTCACTGACGTATATGGGAACTCCCTTCCTCCTCATTTTTACTGAAATCTTATAGGCTAACGCCAGCTGGAGACAGCTGGCCAATTGACGCGAAACATGCAAATGCTGACTGGACCGCGGGCAGTATAAATAGCATGGGCGCGACAATTACGTCAGAATCAAGACTGAACGCTAGCACAGCTGATCAAACGGCGAGCACGGCGGCTGACGTAATGTCTCGTTCCCGCCTCTCAGGGAACCGAGGTTACGATAGTAACCGGAGACGTTCCCTTTCAAGGCGGTCACTTCGACATTACGTCACTGACGTATATGGGAACTGTATAGAATCCCGCCGTGAGCGCAGAGAAGATAAGCCCTGAACGGGGTCAAGCTACACTCCCACGAGAGACAACAGTTCTAAGCCAGCAGCGCCGCAGGAGCACTCGAACTGATAGGCGAACTAGACCAAGAAACGTCTGTTCCGACCTACCAAGTTGCATATCCAATGCAATGAAGCGAAGGCTGCACTGGAGGGCAGCACAACACCATAAGCACTCAAGCACAAGAGTTAACACAGTGTCAACGGCAATAGCGGTGACAGCTGCATAACCTTATAGCCATACACAGAGTTAACAGTACATTGAAAACTACTGCGTAATGCGGAAACAGCTATGTATAGTCAATATAGTATATATACATTATAGTCATAACACAGAGTTAGCAGCAATGGTAACTCTGCATAACACAGACTACTGCACAGCTGGTGGTAACAGTTCAGGAGTACATTAATAAAACTCACCAAACCCACGACGCTATAGGCAGTGCATAAAACTTGAACCCTGGCGAACGTGTTCTGAGAAGACAGCCAGCATACCTAAATCCCGTAGGCATTAAACCACATTGAAAAGCGTTGAATTCAGTGAGAAGGTCTCAGTCCCTAGTACCATCCACCAAGCACACAAACAGCTGGTCAGACTGCTGCCTAGTGGTCCACGTACATCCGCAAAGCCCTTACAGGGCCAACAGCACTCTGAGCATCAGCATCATGTGAGGCTGACGGCTCAGCAGAAGGCCGGCAGGGATCAATCTGTGCTCTGAACGGTGTAAGCGACTTCGGAACGCAGCTTGGTATCGGACGGAGAGTGACACTGCAGTCACTAGGTCCGAGACAATGCAACATCATTCACGTGGAATGAGCGTAGGTCTCCAAGTGCGTCGCTGGGGCGAGAGCAGGTGGAAAGGTCATTCTCAAGGAGATCTCTCAGCACTTATTAGTGTGAAGTGTCTAGCTCAACTAAGGACCTAGCAGCGGACACACAAGAAGGTTCCACAGCTTGGGGCTGGGGTGCCAATCGTCTGAGGGGGATAGTCATGGGGGAGCCCCACAACTCTCTCAGGTCCGTGAACCGGGGATGATAGGCCAGTAAGGGGGTCACGAGGAAACTGACACTCCCTTGTAGAACATAGCCGATGTTCTATAGCCGATGTACAGAAGTGCAAATTAACACATAACTGAATGTACATAAACACAGTGCCAGTGGCCGTAGCGACAACAACTGTGAATATACGCAGTAGATAATAGCCCCACAATAGCATTGCACCTCAGAAGTACACAAACACAGTCGTAGCCGTAGCTAGAACTGTGAGTATACTGTACAGAATAGCCAGTTGCACTGAAGGAAACGGGGCAACATAACAGCGTAGCACATGTACGTAACAGCATTGGTCGCTGTAGCGCCAACTATACGCAGTAGCTCAGTATAGGCACTGAAGGATACGGGGCAACACCGCAGCATGAACACATCCATGTGCAAATAAATGCAGCGCAGGTCGCCGTATCGACAGAGACTGTGATTATATGCACAGTTCGACTGGGATAGCTAGTTGCACTAAGATACAGGGCAACATGACAGCATAACACAAGTGCGTAAGAATAGCGCATCCATGTATGTACATAACGCAGCGTAAGTCACCGTAGCTGAGATGCACAGTTAGATCAGGATGGCTAGCTGCACTGAAGGAAACAGGGCAGCATTACAGCATAACACATCCGTGCACATACATACATCCAGAAACTGTGAATATGCACGGTAGATTAGGATAGCTAGTTTTGCACTGAAGGAACAGGGCAACAAAATAGCAAAAACACGTCCTTGTACGTACATAAGTGCAGTGTAGTCGCCGTAGCGACAGAACTGTGAATATGCACAGTTAGATAGGACAGCTGGTTGTTGCACTGAAGGATAGAGGGCAACATAACAGCATAACACATCAGTGTGCACATTTAAAACATCTGTGTGTATAATGCAGCGCTAGTCAAAGCGACCGAAACTGCATGAATATGCGCAGTTCAAACACAATGGTCAGTTATGTTGAGGGCAACATAACAGCATAACGCTTCAGTGTGTACACAGATGCAGCGCAAGTCGCCGTAGCGACGACTGTGACTATGCACAGTTAGATAGGATAGCTAGTTGCACTGAAGGATACAGGGCAACGTGATAGCATAGTTACATTGATGTGTACAAAGCACACCGTCAGAAGCATAGCGACATCGACTGTGAATACGTAGTTAATCAGAATAGCCGGTTGCACTGAGGATAAAGGGTTAGTAATATAGCAATATATATAACAGTATAAATCATAGACACATATCAATGTACATAACACAGCGTCAGTGGCAGTGCACAACAACTGTGAATACACAATCAGAGTAGCCAGTTGCACTGAAGGAACAGGGCAATATATAGCGGCGTAATCGTAACACATATCAGTGCGTAGTGTGTACACAGCGTCAGTTGCATCGCGCAACAACTGTGAATACATAGTAATCAGAATAGCCATTTGCACTGAAGGATACAGGGCAATAAATAACGGCAAAATCATAACACATATAGTGTGTAGTGTGTACGTAAACACAGCGTCGGTTGCATCGGGCAACAACTGCGAATACGTACTGTGTAGTAATCAGAATAGCCATTGCACTGAAGGATACAGGGCAATATACAACGGCAAAATTCATAACACATATAGTGTGTAGTGTGTACGTAAACACAGCGTCAGTTGCATCGCGCAACAACTGCGAATACGTAGTAGTCTGAATAGCCATTTGCACTGAAGGATACAGGGCAATATACAACGGCAAAATTCATAACACATATCAGTGTGTATAGTGTGTACGTAAACACAGCGTCAGTTGCATCGCGCAACAACTGTGAATATGTAGTAATCAGAATAGCCATTGCACTGAAGGATACAGGGCAATATACAACGGCAAAATCATAACACATATCAGTGTGTATAGTGTGTACATAAACACAGCGTCAGTTGCATCGCGCAACAACTGTGAATACGTAGTAATCAGAATAGCCATTGCACTGAAGGATACAGGGCAATATACAACGGCAAAATTCATAACACATATCAGTGTGTAGTGTGTACGTAAACACAGCGTCAGTTGCATCGCGCAACAACTGTGAATACGTACTGTGTAGTAATCAGAATAGCCATTTGCGCTGAAAAATACAGGGCAATATATAGTGGCATAAATCCTAACACATAACAGTGTGTAGTGTGTACGTAACACAGAGTCAGTTGCATCACACAACAACTGTGAATACGTAGTAATCAAATAGCCAGTTGCACTGAAGGATACAGGGCAATATCGTGGCATAAGCATAACACACACATATCAGTGTACATAAACACAGCGTCAGTTGCGTTGCACAACAACTGTGAATATGTTGTAATCGGAATAGCCATTTGCACTGAAGGATACAGGGCAATATATAACGGCACAAATAGCACATATCAGTGTGCGGTGAGTACATAAACACAGCGTCAGTGGCGTAGCGACAACAACTGTGAATACGTAGTTGAATGGCCAGTTGCACTGAAGGATACAGGGCACAAACGGCACAATCATAGCACATAACAGTGAGCAGTGTGTACATAAACACAGCGTCAGTGGCTTAGCGACAACAACTGTGAATACGTAGTTAAATCAGCATGGCCAGTTGCACTGAAGGATACAGGGCAGCCTGACAACATAAGCTGTAAGCACATCAAAATGTAAAGTTACGTAGGCCCAGCGTCAACAGCATAAGCGGTAACGACTGCGCAACCCCGTAGTCAAGACTGACTAGGGGTAAACAACACTCACCGGATTGCGGCTGTGCACCTTCCATTGTCAGAGCGGGGCGGCTAGAGACCTCTATGTTAGAGACTCATAACATCCGTACTTCCCTTTTTTTCTTATTAGACACGGAGCCATGGCCTTTGCCTCGTCTCTCTAGACGCGCGTCTTGCGCACGACTACCAAAGGACGCCGTGGAAAGACGGAGTCTTTCTTGAAGTAGCCTGGCTGAGATACCGGGCTAAAGTATCCTTATCAACAGAGCCTCTCGCGTCGAGTCCTTCTAGCGAGCCCGCGAAAAGGACCGGAGTGGCGGCGGGCAGCGTCAACTCGTCTTAGGGCGGGAGAGGGCCCACCAGCGGCCTGCTGGCGGCAGTGGGCCTCATCCCCGCTGATGCCCGGGTTTACTTTTTCCCCTGAGGGCGCGCACTGTCCGGCACATGCCCGTCATCGTGAGTGCGGCCTCGGTTGATCCTTGTTAGGGTAGAGCGAGTCGATAGGACCCGCACATATCTGGCATGTAAGTTAGCAGCCATCGGATGCGGGGAGGAAACATGGTGAGTAACCTCTATTGCAACTTCCACGATGACTTATATTTATATTTATATTTATTCATTTAGCTGACGCTTTTATCCAAAGCGACTTACAATTGCTATATATGTCAGAGGTCGCACGCCTCTGGAGCAACTAGGGGTTAAGTGTCTTGCTCAGGGACACATTGGTGTCTCACAGTGGATTCGAACCCGGGTCTCTCACACCAAAGGCATGTGTCTTATCTACTGCGCCACACCACCCCCACTTCAGATAAGACTTCTAGCGTGAAGAAAGAGATTCTGACGTAATTGTCGCGCCCATGCTATTTATACTGCCCGCGGTCCGGTCAGCATTTGCATGTTTCGCGTCAATTGGCCAGCTGTCTCCAGCTGGCATTAGCCTATAAGATTTCAGTAAAAATGAGGAGGAAGGGAGTTCCCATATACGTCAGTGACGTAATGTCGAAGTGACCGCCTTGAAAGGGAACGTATAATAGCTGTAATAGTAAAAGTTTTCCAGATAGTTCCACATGTAATGCCAGATATTTCATATGCAAGCATTTCAGCCAATCACAGCAGAGGGCATTTACACTGAAGTCTCACAGCAGACACGCCCCTTCAAACAGAGTGTTCAAACCAGGGAATGAAATCAGGCTAGGAAATATGCCTTTTATTTCTAAATTATAACAATTTTTGATCTAAAAAACATACTAACATTATAAGGGCACCCCTGGAAACATGATAAAATAATAAAAATAATCCATGGAATGGGACCTTTAAACTTTCGTTTACAAAGACGTGAAACTCACCGAGTGGTCAGGGGTGTTCACTGATATGCTCACACAAAAATCGCTGCAAAAGATGCTTTCCACCAGGTGTTTTACCATTCATTGTAAAACTGTGGACCTATTTTTCCAAACGCCTCACACCCGTACATTCTTCCGTTGAGAGCTTGAATAATAGACACTCCAGCCCAGTTGGTGGCGGAGTAATACCGTACCTCACAGCACATCCAATACAAGTCAATGGACATCCAATACAAGTCAATGGAGTTGGACAAAAACTACGATAAGATTCAGATTCAGATTCAGAAGTTTTATTGTCATTGCACATTAAATGAACAACGAAATTTTAGCAGCACTTTCACCTAGTACACACATAATCTAAAAATTTTACAGACAAAATTTTAAATAGTAAGAACACACAAAGATACAATAGAACATTTATAAATTAAAATATATGTAATGTTATTGCACATATACCGTATATTGTGAATGTATGTGTGTGTGTACATGTGGGGGGGAAACAGTCAGTGACCGTGTGTGTTCAGTATGGTGATGGCTTGTGGAAAGAAGCTGTTTCTGAGTCTGTTTGTTCTAGTCCTGATAGACCTGTAGCGCCTGCCTGAGGGCAGCAGATCAAACATGGGGTAAGCTGGATGGGTGCAGTCTTTAATGATGGCCTTTGCTCTGTTGAGGCAACGGGATAAGTAGATGTCCTTTAGGGAGGGAAGGTTGCAGCCAATGATCCTCTCTGCAGTATTTACCACTCTCTGGAGCTGTTGAAACCTGTTGGAAAGCATCTTTTGCTGCGATTTTTGTGTGAGCATATCATTGAACACCCCTGACCACTCGGTGAGTTTCACGTCTTTGTAAACGAAAGTTTAATGCGTTTTAGGAAGGATTGTTCCAGTGCACATATGCAGCCTATCTGTAGGTGGGGGGGAAAGCAAAAGAAACCTAAAATTCTCGGGACAGCAGCATGTGTCCAAATTTTAATCTTAACCGTTCTATTTCATCAGAAACGATCTGTAAACAGGGCTTTAAGTGTAAAATACCGAACTTGTCCTTTAAAAAGTGATTTCTTTAAAGCCCCCGTGAACCGGAAGTTGCAAATGACTTTTCTCCAGAGTTGTGACGTATTTCCAAGTGAAACGGAATATTGACCAGAGGGCAGGGTTTTACTTTAGCGCTCCTCCTCTCCATCTCTGCTCATAGCAGACTAATAGTTTGAGGGGAGTGGTTAAGCGTTTTTAACCCAAGCCTTCAAACTTAAGTCATAAGAAAAGGAACGCCATTCCAGACTGGAAGTAACTTTTCAGATTTCGATTAAAGATTACCATGGCAAATTTTTTTTTTTCTGTGTATTAACATACACAGATTAATTGTTTACCACAAGACTAGTAATATGCACTAACAAAGTAAATAGGGTCAATTTTGATTTCATGTCGACTTTAAAAGCAAATATATCCCTTTGCTTTGAACTTTGAGCATTGTAACTTTGCAGATGTTGTTTATGCTCAAACAGCAATATTACACACTAACCAGGGCTGGACTGGGATAAAAAAATCGGCCCTGGCATTTTGGCCCAGACTGGCCCACTACATATGATCATAAACACCACCCATCTTTGCACGTCCTTGAATATGTATACCAACTCCTATTCCTTAAAACCACTAATGGCATGTAATGAGTTAGTAGGAACGAGTGAGAGTTAACACATGAAATAAGTACAGAATTGTCATTTATTAATACAATTGGACTAGACTCAACAATGATGAATCCTAAAACAAGCTATAAGCTGCATTGGCATAGCAATACTAGTGTTTCTCACATGGATTTTTGGTGGTGTGTGGACCTTGGGCCTCCTAGGGGGGATCAAGGGCATAATGGGTAATGGGTTCCTACACTCATGACATAGCCTAAGTGTTTTGAAAGTAGTTCTGCTTACCGCAGGCTCTACACTTTCTCATTCTCTCTACTGATCCTCTTCACTATCCTCATCAGCCACTGAAGCTGGTGAAGGTCCTGCTGCTGAAAACATATCTGTTATTTTGACACATTTTACAGCATCTGCTTGAAGGGACTGTATCTATTTTTCACGCTATTTTTCAGCACATTCCTTGCGTTTCTTCTCCATCTCAGACTATTTTGACAGATACACACTGCACGCTTGGTCAGAGCCCAAAGGGGGAGGTGTTTAAAGATGTGATTGGGCCAGCCCAGTGTCAATCAAGAAAAGAACCAATGGGCGCGGATCTACGCGTTTCATGGGCCGGTCTGTAAGAAAAAAAAAACTAATGCTGACTTTTTTTGAACAATATGCATTACACTGGCACTAACCCAGCGCCGTCAATTAAGCAAAACAAAACAAAATGAATGGGTCGCCGATGTACGAGTTTTATGGGCCGTTAAGACAAAAAAAATAAAAGAAAAAAAAAATGTGTCGGCCCACCGGGAATCTCCCAGTAGTCCCGATGGCCATTACATGCCTGACACTAACTAAAGTTAAAAAAGTGAAATCATAATCAACCACCGCTTTAAGGTGGGGTAGAATTAAATGAACGGCAAAACTCAGCATTTTGTTTGCTTACTCCCTTCTGTCACCGAGAACCACTGATATAGAATATAGCCTACTCAGAATTCCATTTTACGGTTTTACCATGTTTTGAAACTTATATTGACCTGACAATTCCCCTCTGAGGAGAAAATGACTAAAATTTCACTACATGTTTTTATGAGTAACAATTAATCTTTGTTGGGTGTTAACTTGCCTGAATTAGGTCCTGAATGAAACAGCCGTTCAGCCAATTTGCTGCATTGGATGACTCGACGACGCACGCTCATCTCTCTCTCTCTCTCTCTCTCTAGCTCTCTCCCTTTCACACAGTGCATTGATCATGGGAAATTGCCGTAAAATTACTAGAATGCCTTCTGTGTGAACGCAAACACATCCTGGGATTGATGCCGGGATCAATGCCGGAATGGGGACCTAACGTTAGGCTTGTTCGACTTCATGCAGCTCTCCGCAGACCGATCGGTGGCTGACTTGAAGCAGTGCATGCCGGTTAGACATTTTGTCCGACTTGATCCAGCGCCGACGCCACGTGACTGTGACGTATGCCATCAAAGTACCGCAAGAGCGATTCGAGAGTAGCCGGAGAACTCAGCCAGCCAGCTTCTCAATAGGTGTGTTCGACATCGGCTGCGGCTGGATGCACCCGATCGACGAGAGTAGCCGCGTGCAGGCGGGGAGGAGCTGCAAACGGAGACGTGAAGTCGGACACTTTCTGGTTCCCGTAGTGACCACTCACGTGGTGTTTGCATACTTTACCACAGCTGCAGTGAAATGCAATATTTGCCAAATAATACACAGATGTTTCAGAGACATTTTCATTCAATAGCCTACTTTATGTACTGCTTCATACAGCGTCTGTTTGAACAAGAATAAAGTTCAACATAAGCAACTATCAATGAAGTGGAGTCTACGTTTTTTAAGCAGTTTTAATTTGATAAACATGACACAATATAGCATGACAACGACATGAAAAGAGTGTTCACTGTTATAATAAACTGATTTGAGAGCTTTAGAGGAACTAAAGGTGTTCGAAATAAACACGAAACACTCGTGATCGTTGTCATGCGGTGAATCCAGCCAATCGTGGAACAGCTGTGTCGTCATCAGCCCACGTGCAGCCCGGTGCAGCCACTCTTGAGAAGCTGCTGGCTGAGTTCTCCTGCTACTCTCGAATTGCTCTCGCGGTACTTTGATGGCAAACGTCACAGTCACATGGCGTCGGCGCTGCATCAAGTCGGACAAAATTTCTAACCGGCATGCACTGCTTCAAGTCAGCCGCCGATCGGTCTGCGCAGAGCTGCATGAAGTCGAACAAGCCTAAGAGCGGCTGCACTGGGCTGCAGGAGGGCTGATGACGACACAGCTGTTCTACGATTGGCCAGATCCATTGCATGACAACGATCACATGTGTTGCGTGTTTATTCAAACACCTTTAGTTCCTCTAAAGCTCTCAAATCAGTTTATTATAACAGTGAACACTCTTTTCATGTCGTTGCCATGCTATATTGTGTCATGTTTATCAAAATAAAACTGATTAAAAAACGTAGACTCCACTTCATTGATAGTACACTGTAAAAACTAAAGGAGCCTCAAATATCCTGTCGGATACTCAAGGAACTTAAAAATGTAATTTAAGTGCCTCAAAGCTCTTTCTCCTATAGTAGGGTTACTGGAGGAGCATTGACAAACTTTGAGGTTCTTGCTGGAACTTATGGGATCCTTTAAGCACTTTGTATTTAGTTCAGAGGTTCTGGAGTCACCTTTTCATAACCATGAGACCTCGAAGTGCTTTGGGGGAAAATAGAGGAACTTGAATGTGATAAAAAGGTTATTGGAAGATCTTTTAACATTTAAGTGGTTCCCGGAGGATCTCTTATGTTAAAGTCAGCATCTGAAGGAACCCAATGGTTCAGTGAGGCCAAAATGATATTATTATTATTATCCAATTATTACTTAAGTTTGATTCAGTATATATACCCAGGTGAAAACTACGTATAGGCTACTATTAAAAATGTACTTGAGTGTGTTTTTAGTAGGCCTTCAATACAAATATAACCTACTTTAATGCATTTTAATACATTTAACAGTAGCCTACGTCTTTTTAACCAGGGTAGCTTACATTTATTTAGTATAGGCCTATTTTATTGATTAATTTAAACCTTAAACACCAACACTAAATAATAATAATATTAATTAAAAAAAATCATTAATTATTATTGAATAAATAATAGTAATAAAATAATATTTTTTACTTCTTCACAAATTATTTGAAGAAGAAGAAGAACCAGGAGAATAAAGGTTTTATTCAGTCACGAAACTGCTGCTATTCCTCTGCTGATCGACGTCATCGAGATTGAAAGTAACGGCTCTCCTCATCAGCGCCTGCAGCATCTTCCGCCGTTTGTTCGGCTCTCCGTTACAAGGTTTGTAAACTCGCCAAAGAAATATAAATACTCACTATATATTCAAACACACACATATATAAACTAAATTTATTATACATTACTACGTTTTTACAGTGTTTACCACTCATTTATTGCTATGGTTTATTGTACAGTATCTGGTATGAAGGTTTTAGCCGCGATGCTAACTACGTTGATCTAATGAACAAATGGAAATTATTGACTTATTGTCTTAGATTGATTTAAAGTTAGTCATTCAATTAAACATATTCTGTACAACTGTGTCTTGAAATTGCTGATATAACTTACAGCCTAACTAATTTAACTGTTAGCTGATTCCTGCTGTCGTCATTGGCGTTTGTTATGAATAACAAAAGCAGGTTAATATAGTTTGGTCTGTTTTTGTTTAGCCTAACTTTACTTACTACAGGTGCCCTCATTCTCTCAAATACCATTTTGAATCCATTTTGTGGTCAATAAATACTATGTTGTGAATAATCAGCTTTGTTATTTTGTTTCCCCAGAACAACCAGTACAATGTTTCAGTGGCAACATTGAATTACAGTAAGTACCTGCACCACATGCAAGTACTTTATTACTATGAACTCTGTGTGCAATTGTATTGTTTGACTGTGTACTTGTGTTTTTTAATCAGTTATTCTCTGAAAATCTTCTTCCCTCATGCTCTCAAATCTCATTCATGTTACATTCATGTAATATCACTGGTTTGGAGCCAATAATGCTATGCATTTTTTATAGGCTATACCTTAATCATATGCATTTGAATATAAATTATAACTTCAAGTTTGGCCTTTTTCGACAAAAAAAAAGGAAAAAGCTATTAAATGGCTTCATAAGACTTACAACACAACCCATAACACATGAGTTGTGAATTCTTTGATTATTTTTAGGATCTTTTCTGGGACATTTTTGGAGCTTAACCATTTTTATATAAATTGTTGCATTGAATTGAACTAGACAAGTGTGCATAAGAATGGTTTCATGAATGATTTAAACTTTTTTTTTTCTGCTTGTGTTTCATGCAGTGAAAGCGAACGGTGACAGGGGTTGCATTATGCCTGAGATCTGCTTTGGGTTTCACAGACAGAAAGTCAAACAGGTCTGGAACGTCACAAGCCTGAGGAAATTATTTAAATTTCACAACTACCACTTTAATAACCTTACTAACAGTAAATTTTGTACTTTGCAGGGATCTCGGTACGCTGAAATACAAGTTTGAACAAGAATAAAAATCCTCCTGTAGACCTGAAAATCATTGAAGTGCCTGGACCATCCACCAGAAAAGAGGAAAAACAAACAGAAAATGAAGCTGATGCACCTTTTCACTTTTCTAACTCGTTAAGTACCTCACATGTCCCCTGTGAAGATTTTATAATTGATTGCATTTTATGTTGCAGTGAGTAAAGGTGCGTCACATTTGTGAATTTCGTGAAATTACACAGGCAAAAAGGTCCATTGACCATTGTCAGCAGTGTAGCAATGTAATGTATGAAGCACCACACAAAACTGCTGATCGTGTGGATTCTTATTGAAATGACTGAATTCACCAGTGAACATTCACAGAACAACAGATAATTTTACTGCACCTTAACTCTGTTCAAATGGAAAATGTTTTCTGCTTGTTGTGACATAAGGAATACTGTTTCCGGGTCGAAGCCTCTACTTCCTTTATCTTGTTTCTAGATATTGAAAATACTCAATCATTTATGGGAACTGTTGATTCAAGTCACATTTAAGCTTTTCAAAAGCCATAGTGTACATTACAGTCTCCAGTCTCTCAGCATCCTAGACTTCAACATTTTATGATTCAAAATAGCTGAATAACTAACCATCTGAGATTTCGGAATAGAGATAAAAGTTAGGATCATAATTTTCAGGAATATTACAGAACAATGAGTGCATATTAGCACTGTTTGTTGTTTGTTTTTGGCATCTGAGAGAGCTTCTGGACTTGGAAACAGTTGCGTCAGACTTAAGCGAACTGAAACACGTTTTAAAATTAAGTAAACATGGACATTTATAATTAGTCAATTTTAATTTTTTACATTGATTTATTACATGGAACATGTGTTTTCTATGCATTTTGTTGAGATGTCTTTTCTTGTGTAGCCTATTGTATACACATGGTTGATTATTCATGTTACTTATGTATTATACAATTTTTTTGTGTGTATTCATTGATATTAATCTATTGCTAGCTTTTTTTCCCCAAGGTGCATTGAAGTGTATGTATTAAAATGGATCTAAAATATGTAATAAACAATTCTTATTTTGTATTTGGTTCAGTTTGTTTATTATAATAGAAGTTTATGGTAACCGTAGGAACAACATGAAATTAATTTAATACAAATAATACATTTTTTTTTTTTTTTTTTTTTTTTATTTGGTTCCTGGAGGCACCCACAGTGGTTCCACACAGTGCTTCATATAAGAGTTCCTCAGGAAACCTGTGTGGTTCTTCAGAGAACTGCCCCTTTTTAAAGGGTGCCTAGAGGATCTACAGACGGTTCCGCCGGTGTGGCAAAGTGAAGAACGTCTCCGGTTACTATCGTAACCTCGGTTCCCTGAGAGGCGGGAACGAGACATTACGTCACTGACGTATATGGGAACTCCCTTCCTCCTCATTTTCACTGAAATCTTATAGGCTAACGCCAGCTGGAGACAGCTGGCCAATTGACGCGAAACATGCAAATGCTGACCGGACCGCGGGCAGTATAAATAGCATGGGCGCGGCAATAACGTCAGAATCAAGAGTGAACGCTAGCACAGCTGATCAAACGGCGAGCACGGCGGCTGACGTAATGTCTCGTTCCCGCCTCTCAGGGAACCGAGGTTACGATAGTAACCGGAGACGTTCCCTTTCAAGGCGGTCACTTCGACATTACGTCACTGACGTATATGGGAACTGTATAGAATCCCGCCGTGAGCGCAGTGAAGATAAGCCCTGAACGGGGTCAAGCTACACTCCCACGAGAGACAACAGTTCTAAGCCAGCAGCGCCGCTAGGAGCACTCGAACTGATAGGCGAAACTAGACTAAGAAACGTCTGTTCCGACCTACCCAGTTGCATATCCAATGCAATGAAGCGAAGGCTGCACTGGACAGGGCAGCACAACACCATAAGCACTCAGCATAAGAGTTAACACAGTGTCAACGGCAATAGCGGTGACAGCTGCATAACCTTATAGCCATACACAGAGTTAACAGTACATAGAAAACGCCTCGGTTACGACTGTAACCTCGGTTCCCTGAAGAGGGAACGAGCGTTGCGTCGAGAATGACGCTATGGGGAACGCTTTGCGTGATGACGTCTTGAAGCACATGTAAAATCAGTCCAATGGTGTGGCGGAACGTCAGAGGCGGGTGACGTCACGTACCAGGAAACTATAAAAGCCGGCCCGAAACAGAAAACGAAAGCTTCGTAAAAGTATGAAGTTGAGCTGACAGGCATGAAGGAGATATGGCAAGGCGAGGCAACGCTCGTTCCCTCTTCAGGGAACCGAGGTTACAGTCGTAACCGAGGCGTTCCCTTTCAAGGGAACTCCCGTTGCGTCGAGAAATGACGCTATGGGGAACGTCTATACCAACGCCTCCATAGCTACGAATGTCTGTCCTGTGTGAAATCTAGAGAGCAGCACTAGGAAGACAAAACATGAGACCCTGGAGCAGAGTCTAGATCCAGAGAGTAAAACCTGACGAAAGTGTGCGGTGAGGACCAGCCTGCCGCATCACAGACGTCCTGTAAAGAAACTCCTGAAATAAGGGCCTTAGAGGCCGCCATACTCCTCGTCGAGTGCGACCGGACAGCCAAAGGAGAAGGCTGCCCAGCCGCCTCATAAGCAAGTGAGATAGCCTCGACCACCCACTTGCTCATCCTTTGCTTAGACACTGGACCTCCTTTGTTAGGGGACCCAAAGCACACAAATAATTGATCACTTTTTCGCCACAGGGCAGCTCTTTGGACATATGCGTCTAACGCCCGCACAGGGCAAAGCAAATTATTAGCCTCCTGGTCCGCATTTTGAAAGGGAGGAGGACAGAAGGCCTGCAGAACAATAGGTCTGACCACATTAGTGGGGACCTTGGGGATATAGCCCGGTCTCGGATGAAGAAACGCTTTGATCATACCCGGAGCAAACTCCAAGCATGACGGAGCAACCGACAACGCTTGGAGATCCCCTATTCTCTTGAGAGAGGAAATAGCAAGAAGGAAAAGAGCTTTCAGCGTTAAAAACTTCTCAGGAACCTCCTCAATTGGCTCAAAGGGGGCCAGGGACAAGCCTTGTAACGCAATGGAAAGGTCCCATGGCGGAACCCTAGAGCGAACTGCAGGCCTCAGCCTCCAAGTGCCACGAAGGAAACGAGATATCAAAGGGTCTTTCCCCACAGACATTCCACCCAAAGGAATGTGGTAAGCACCTATGGCCGCCACATAAACCTTTAAAGTGGACGGGGTCAGACCTGCCGTGAACCGGTCTTGCAGGAACTCCAGCACTGTACCAATTGGGCAGTTAACTGGGTCCAACCGACGGTCACTACACCAAGAAGTGAAGACTCTCCACTTCAGGGCATAAAGTTTCCTCGTGGAGGGAGCTCTGGACTGTAGAATGGTCTCCACAACCTCAGTTGAGAGACCTGACTCCATGAGCTGGGCCCCCTCAGAGGCCAAGCCCACAGGTTCCACAGTTCTGGGCGGGGGTGAAATATTGAGCCCCCTGCTTGGGACAGAAGGTCTCTCCTGACGGGTAACTCCAGAGGATGCCCGTCGAGGAGGGACACCAGATCGGGAAACCATACTCTGCCCGGCCAGCGCGGGGCTATCAGCAGCAGGCAAACCCGGTCCCTGCGAACTCTCTCCAGAACTCCCGGGAGCAGAGCCACTGGGGGAAAGGCGTACAGACGTAGCCTCGGCCACGTCTGAACCATAGCATCCAGTCCCAGAGGAGCTGGATGCGTGAGGGAGAACCAAAGTGGACAGTGAGACGTCTCTCGAGACGCAAACAGATCCACTTGTGCTTGGCCGAACTCCCTCCATATCAGCTCCACCACCTCGGGGTGGAGTCTCCATTCCCCGGGCCTCGGCCCCTGCCTCGACAGAGTGTCTGCTCCTATATTCTGGACCCCGGGGATGTAAGCTGCCCTGAGTGACAGTAACTTCCCCTGGGACCACAAGAGGATATGGCGTGCCAAGTTGGATAACGGGCGCGAACGCAGACCCCCCTGGTGGTTGATATAGGCGACTACCGACGTGTTGTCCGTATGTACTAGCACATGTTGTCCCCTGAGATCTGTGATAAAGCTCCTCAGAGCCCGGAAGACAGCTAACATCTCTAGGCGATTGATATGCCAGGAACGATGATGGTCTTCCCACAGACCTTGAGATGAGCGACCCTCCAGGATCGCTCCCCAACCCGTGAGGGAAGCATCCGTCGTTAGCAGTTTGCGACGACAAGGAGCTCCCAACACTGGGCCCTGGGACAGGAACCAAGGTTTCTTCCACATAACCAGGGCACGTAAGCATCGCCGCGTGACCCTGATTGTGCGAAATGGGTTGCCCCTCGGGGAAAACCCCCTGGTCCTGAGCCACCACTGCAGGGGCCTTATGTGTAGCAGTCCAAAAGGTATCACGTTGGAAGCTGCTGCCATGAGACCCAACAGTCTCTGGAACTGTTTGACAGTGAGTAGCTGGCCTAGCTTTACACTTTTCACAGCTGCACGAATGGACTCTATACGTGGCGGTGACAGGCACGCCTGCATCGACACTGAATCCCAAACTACGCCTAAAAAAGTGGTCCTCTGGAGTGGAGAAAGCACACTCTTCTTGGCGTTCAGCCGTAACCCCAACTCTTTCATGTGGGCGAGAACAACATCTCGATGTTGAACCGCCAACTGATGCGACTGAGCTAAAATCAACCAATCGTCGATGTAGTTCATAATGCGAATACCCTGGAGGCGCAGGGGCGCCAGAGCTGCATCCATGCATTTGGTGAAAGTGCGGGGTGATAAAGCTAGGCCGAATGGAAGTACTCGATATTGGTATGCTTTGCCCCCGAAAGCAAACCTCAGGAACTTCCAATGACACGGACGGATGGAAATATGCGTCCTTGAGGTCTATCGTGACAAACCAGTCCTCGGACCTGATCTGTGGCACGATCTGTCTCAATGTTAACATTTTGAACTTGAGCTGCATGACTGAATCGTTAAGAACTCGAAGATCTAAAATGGGACGCAATCCCCCGTCCTTCTTCTGAACTATGAAATACCGGCTGTAAAACCCGGTTTCCCTGTTGGAGGGAGGTACATATTCTATGGCCCCTTTCTCTAACGGAGTGTTTACTTCCTGTTCCATAACCAGAACCTGCTCGGGGCCCACCACTGTGGGCAGGACCCCCATAAACCGAGGTGGGCGTTTTTTGAATTGTATCTGATACCCTTTTTCCACGGTCTGCAGGACCCAACGAGAAACATTCGACAGTAGCTTCCACGCTGTCAAAGATTCTACTAGAGGTACCAGCCTCTCGAGACTGGTTTCTGGATTTCGTTGTTGTTGAGTAGTCAATTCGTCGCCCTGTAACGGCGCACCGGCAGGGAACGACCGAACAGACTGCTCTAACACCCTCCTCGGAGGGTGCGGGCATCCCGAGGCCACTACGTTTCCGGGTGGTCCTTGAGATATGTGCTCGCCGGAGACCGCTGCGCCCTGTAACACCTGAGGCGGCAGGGTTGGCAGAACGGTCCCCTGAGGGTACCGAAGAGAGACGGGCACCGTAAAAAGAGGTGTTAACCGCTCTGCTTCGGGGGGGACTACCCTCATTTGTCCTGAGCCCTCGGACGTCAGGACTTTTTCCCAGCAGCCTTCTTGGCGGTAATGGCGGTCCGCAGATCCGTCTTACCCCACAAAGACTGCTGGGTTTGAGCGCGCCCTCCGTGTCCCCGTGACTTTTGTGGGGGAGCACGGGAGGACACACTCTGTTTTTGAGTGGCACGATGTTCAGCGCTTTTTTTAGAGGAGTGAGGCTGCTCCCGCTCAGCAGCCTCATAAAAAGAACGGCGGGGGAGAAGTTTTTGAAGAGCTGCTGCTTGCTTAGAAGCTTCTTGAGATTTTGCAACTGCACTGCTGACTGCATCGCCAAACAAACCAACAGTGGAGACCGGAGCATCTAAAAGAACATGCTTTTCTTTGTCCTTAATATCGCTCAAATTGAGCCACAGATGCCTCTCAGTGGCCACCAGGGCTGCCATAGACCGCCCGATTGATTTAGCGGTCTCCTTGGTGGCCCTGAGAGACAAATCTGTAGCCCTGCGGAGTTCTGCCACAGTATCAGGACCAATTCCCCCGCCCTCCTCTAAATCACCCAGCATTCAGCCTGATAGGCCTGCATAATGGACATCGTATGCAGACACGCTGCTGCTTGACCAGCGGCTGCATACGATTTATGAACCAGTGATGATGTCATTTTAACTGGTTTAGATGGAAGTGTAGGAGTCTTCAGGGAAGATGCCGTTGCTGGAGAGAGATAGCTCGCGAGCGTCTCTTCCACCTTCGGCATCTCCCCATAACCATGCTCTTTATATTTATGAATAGAAGAGTAGTGGGATGTGTTTGGTGTAAAAACTCTATATGAAACTGGTTTCCCCCACGATCTCGACACCTCGGTGTGGAGATCGGGGAAAAACGGAAGACTCCTGCGCTGGGGCTGCGCACGAGATGGCAGGAAGCGTTCGTTGAGTTTGCTTTTCGAACGAACGTCCTGCCTATCCTCTGGCCACTCAATAGACAGTCTGTCAACCGCTCTAGTAATCACATCGAGCAGTTCCTCAAACGCGTGAGACTGAGGTGGCGAATCCTCGGACTCAGCTTCAATACTCACAACATCCAACTCCTCAGAGCTGGATAGTTGCAGTACTGGTGCCTCCATCGGGGGGGAAGAAACCGCAGCGCGTGCTTCCACACCCTGATGAGAGGCACTGGATCTATCAGTAAGAGGCTGAGATAAGGCAGAGCCCGTCTCAACATCCACTGACAGATCCATTTGCGAACCCCAGGTCTGAGATCGCCGCCGAGCCTCAGCCGCGGCGGGACCCGAGCCCTGGGGAACGTGGTCGGGATTGAACCGAGCCAAACGGGATCGGAGCGTACGCAATGGAAGCGCACAGCAATGAACACAGTCAAGTCAAGTCAAGTCAAGTTTATTTATATAGCGCTTTTCACAACACAGGTTGTATCAAAGCAGCTTCACAGTAATAAATTAGAACAATACATCAATGTTTGTTTCTAGTGGAACGTCTACGTTCGGTAATGCTGATCAATAGTATCGTTGATTGATTAATTCAATTAAATATCCCCAAATATCCCCAACTGAGCAAGCCAAAGGCAACAGTGGCAAGGAACCGAAAAACTCCATCAGGTGACCTAATGGAGAAAAAAAAACCTTGGGAGAACCCGGGCTCAGTCGGGGGCCAGTTCTCCTCTGGCGTTTATGAACTAGAGGTCGGATTTAACTGTAGGATTAAAAGTATTATATGAATGCCTGGCTGAAGAGATGCGTCTTTAATCTAGTTTTAAACTGGGAGAGTGAGTCTGAGCAACGAACAGTATCCGGAAGACTATTCCAGAGTTTTGGTGCTAAATGTGAAAATGCTCTCCCTCCTTTGGTGGATCTGGATATCCTAGGTATGACCAAAAGCCTCGAATTTAGTGATCTTAAAGAGCGCGATGGATTATAGGGCGATAGAAGATCGGTTAAATAGACTGGAGCTAAGCCGTTTAGGGCTTTATAAGTCAGTAGCAATACCTTGTAATTAATACGGGACTTTATAGGTAACCAATGTAGGGATGATAAAATCGGTGTTATATGATCATATTTTCTTGATCTAGTTAGAACTCTAGCGGCGGCATTTTGGACTAACTGTAGCTTGTTTATTAAGGATGCAGGACAACCGGCTAATAACGCATTACAGTAATCTAGTCTCGAGGTCATGAATGCATGAACTAACTTTTCTGCGTCAGAAACTGATAGCATATTACGTAGCTTAGCAATGTTTCTAAGGTGGAAAAAGGCTGTTCTTGTAACATATGAAATATGATTTTCAAAAGACAGGTTGCAGTCTAATATAACACCCAGGTCTTTTACTGTAGAGGATGAAGTAACAGGACATCCTACTATGTTAAAGTTGTATTGTGAGAGGTTTTGTGGGTGGTTTTTTGAACCGATAAGTAGTACCTCTGTCTTGTCTGGATTTAATAAAAGAAAATTATGCGTCATCCAATCTTTTATATCTTTAACACACTCTGTCAATTTGGATAATTTAGCGTTTTCATCTGGCCGTGATGAAATATAGATTTGAGTGTCATCAGCATAACAATGGAAACTAATTCCATGTTTCCTTATAATATTTCCAAGTGGCAGCATATATATTGAGAATAATAGAGGGCCTAACACAGATCCCTGCGGCACTCCATAGTTTACTGGAGTTATGATAGATTTTTCTCCATTTAAATAAACAAAATGGTAGCGGTCAGATAAATACGATCTAAACCAGCTTAATGCTTGTCCTTGAACACCAGTATAATTTTGTAGTCGATCTAAGAGTATTGTATGATCTATAGTATCGAACGCAGCACTAAGATCAAGTAAAACTAATATTGAGATACAGCCTTGGTCAGAAGCTAAAAGTAAATCATTTGTGATTTTAACGAGCGCAGTTTCAGTGCTATGATGCGGCCTGAATCCAGACTGAAACTTTTCATAGGTGTCATTTTCTTGTAAGAAAGAGCCCAGTTGAGCGGACACAACTTTTTCTAGTATTTTAGACATAAAAGGTAGATTTGAAATGGGTCTATAATTTACTAGATTATTCAGATCTAATTGTGGTTTCTTAATGAGAGGTTTTATAACTGCCAATTTAAATGTTCTTGGAACATGACCTAAAGATAAAGACGAGTTAATAATATTGAGGAGAGGCTCTTCCACTACAGGTAACACTTCTTTCAATAGTTTAGTTGGTATGGGATCTAATAAACATGTTGTTGTTTTAGAGGAAATGATAAATTTATTTAACTCTTTTTGTTCTATAGTTGAAAAGCACTGTAATTGTTCTTGCGGCGTGATAATTGAGGCTGAATTATAAGGCGCGATTGAGGATTGAACGTTTACAATTGTGGTTCTGATGTTTTCTATTTTCTCAGTGAAGAACTTCATGAAATCATTACTACTAAACTGTAATGGAATACTTTGTTCAGGAGACATCTGTTTATTTGTTAGTCTCGCCACGGTGTTAAATAAGAACTTAGGATTGTTAGGGTTGTTTTCTATTAGTTTGCGTAGATGCTCAGCCCTGGCCGCTTTTAGGGCCTTTTTATAACGTGACATACTGTCTTTCCATGCGATTCTAAAGACCTCTAAGTTGGTTTGTTTCCATTTACGCTCTAAATTACGGGTTTCTCTCTTTAGAACACGCGTAGTACTGTTGTACCATGGTGCTTTACTTTTCTCTCTGACCTTTTTTAATCTAATGGGCGCAACAATATCCAATGATCCAGAGAGAATGGTGCTCATAGTGCTAGTTAATTCCTCAAGTTCATCTGTTTGTTTGGGTTCACTGAGCAGCTGAGACAGATCCGATAAGCTGTTTGAAAAATTATCTATGGTGGATGGAAGGATTGTTCTGCCTAATCGATAACGCGGCGCAGCATGATATATTACAGGAGTACGTAATATGCAAGTTACCATGTAATGGTCAGTGACATCGTCACTTTGTGGAATGATATCTATATCGGTTGGATCGGTTCCATGTGATATAATTAAATCGAGTGTATGATTAAATCGATGAGTCGGTCCGGTAATGTTTTGCTTGACCCCAAAGGAGTTTAATAAATCAGTAAACGCAGCCCCTAACGCATCATTTTGATTATCTACATGGATATTAAAGTCTCCAACAATTAATGCTTTATCGAAGTTAACTAATAGGTCTGAGAGAAAATCTGCAAACTCTTTTAGGAAATCAGCGTAAGGCCCAGGCGGTCTATATACGGTAGCCAAGGCTAGAGATAATAGGGATGTTTTTCTATCATCTAAGAGCGTAACATTTAGTACAAGTACTTCAAATGAAATAAACTTATAACCCGTTTTCTGAGTAACATTGAGAAAATCTCTATAGATTGTTGCAACACCGCCGCCACGACCATTCAGACGGGGCTCGTGCTTATAGGAGTATCCTGATGGAGTAGACTCATTTAAACCGAAATAATCATTTGGTTTAAGCCAGGTTTCAGTAAGGCAAAGTACATCGAAGCTATTATCTGTGACTATTTCATTTACAATAACTGCCTTAGGTGTGAGTGATCTAATGTTTAAAAGACCTAGCTTTAAAAATTGTTTTTGATTACCAATAGCAACATTTTCTGGTTTAATAACAATTAGATTTTTTCTAGATCCTGCAGTAGATTTATGATTTGATCTCACTAAACGAGGAATAGACACAGTTTCTATGCAATGTTCTACACTATTTATATCAGTTAAATTGGTGCAGCAGAGACTATGATTTGGACTTTTGTTTACTAGTCAAAAGGTATTTAACATTTTGGAGATGTTATCTGACAGAAGATCCGATCCGAATCTGTTTGGGTGTAAGCCATCAGCACGGTAAAGCCTAGGACGCTCCCAAAACAGATTCCAATTATTTACAAAGAGAAGTTTCTGCTCATTGCACCATGACATTAACCATTCATTAAGCGCAAATAATCTACTAAACTTTTCATGACCTAGTCGGTACGTGGGAAGCGGTCCTGACACAATAATCGTTATATCAGGCGATGTGCTGCGTACCGTATCGATCAGATTCCTGAAGTCTTTCTTCAAAACTTCCGTCTGGCGCAGTCTGATGTCGGCCCCTCCCGCGTGCAGGACAACGGTTCCGACGCGCTCGTTCAGAATCTCGGGAACGTGAGCAGCGACTTCGGAAACACGAGCACCAGGAAAGCAGTGACTATGCACCTTACTTTTATTTAACGTAACGTGTACGTGTCGAACGATGGAATCGCCGATGATCACAGCATCGCGTTCTGTTTCGCGAAGAGGGGAGAAGCGGTTTTGTGTGGATATCTCGAAAACCGGGAGGGTCGGAGAGAGTTTTCTTGGTCTAGACCTGACTCGCGACTTCCGCTGCGGAAAAATCCAGGCTTCGTGATGGCATGTTGGAGCCGGAGTGAACGAGACCATGGCTGATCGCGACCTCGACGTTCGGGACCGATGTTGAGGAACGCACGGAGTAGACGAGGTCGGAGTCAGCGGGTTAGTAACATTAATCTCTGATTTGTGTGCCTCGGCGCGCGATGTTTCGAGAGCCAAACGCCGGTCTATCAGCTCGGCTTTTCTTACTAAAAGGTCGTGGATCTGTTTCTCAACAGCTTCCAGCTCAGACTGCACCGCGTGCAGCTCAAATGTGTCCTCACCTGCACCAAAAGGTAGACTACTTACATTTGATATATTCGCCATTTTAACAGATGGACAGTAAGTTAAGTTAGCAACGACGCTACCAGTGGTGCTATCAATATTAATACTAATTTATGGCTTAAGTCTTGGATATAATCCGTCTTTTCAGTGGTACGGGTGTAGAGTAGACGCACGATAGGTGAAAAATGTTTGTTTGTAACTTAAATGAGTGCGGAGAAGACGCGTTCAGCCGTGATCCACGGACGTAACCTATAAGAGTATCCAGCGTTGGATCACAAGGCTTGAGACGCGTCTGCTCAACAATCCGCGTTATAACTATGAGGTGAGGAAAAGTAGAAAATGTTCGTTGTAAGTGAGTTTAAAGAGAAATCAAGAATTATAAATCAATCGATGGAGCTCCAAAGACAACAACGCGCTCAGACGCGACGCATGCCAAGTCACCACCCTCGAGTGCTGACTGGGCATGCTCCTCTCCCAAACAAACAACACAAAGAGTGTGTGTGTCACCTCCCGTTAAATAACGCGGGCAGGGATGGACACACACTCGATACTGCTGCCTGCTCGCCATAACTGAATAAATATATATATATATATATATATAGACAGACAACACCAAATAACAAGGACAGATTTCAACACAGAGCGCAACTGAAGACTTAGAAAGCTTTCGTTTTCTGTTTCGGGCCGGCTTTTATAGTTTCCTGGTACGTGACGTCACCCGCCTCTGACGTTCCGCCACACCATTGGACTGATTTTACATGTGCTTCAAGACGTCATCACGCAAAGCGTTCCCCATAGCGTCATTCTCGACGCAACGGGAGTTCCCTTGAAAGGGAACTACTGCGTAATGCGGAAACAGCTATGTATAGTCATTATATACATTATAGTCATAACACAGAGTTAGCAGCAATGGTAACTCTGTATAATGCAGACTACTGTACAGCTGGTGGTAACAGTTCATGAGTCCATTAATAAAACTCACCAAACCCACGACGCTATAGGCAGTGCATAAAACTTGAAACCCTGGCGAACGTGTTCTGAGAAGACAGCCAGCATACCTAAATCCCGTGGGCATTAAGCCAGATTGAAAAGCGTCGAATTCAGTGAGAAAGTCTCAGTCCCTATAGTACCATCCACCAAGCACACAAACAGCTAGTCAGACTGCTGCCTAGTGGTCCACGTACATCCGCAAAGCCCTTACAGGGCCAACAGCACTCTGAGTATCAGCATCATGTGAGGCTGACGGCTCAGCAGAAGGCGGGCAGGGATCAATCTTTGCTCTGAACGGTGTAAGCGACTGGAACGCAGCTTGGTATTGGACGGAGAGTGACGCTGCAGTCACTAGGTCCGAGACAATGCAACATCATTCATGTAGAATGAGCGTAGGTCTCCAAGTGCTTCGCTGGGGCGAGAGCAGGTGGAAGGTCATTCTCAAGGAGATCTCTCAGCACTTATTAGTGTGAAGTGTCTTGCTCAACTAAGGACCCAGCAGCGGACACACAAGAAGGTTCCACAGCTTGGGGCTGGGGTGCCAATCGTCTGAGGGGGATAGTCATGGGGGAGCCCCATAACTCTCTCAGGTCCGTGAACCGGGGATGATAGGCCAGTAAGGGGGTCACGAGGAAACTGACACTCCCTTGTAGAACATAGCCGATGTTCTATAGCCGATGTACAGAAGTGCAAATTAACACATAACTGAATGTACATAAACACAGTGCCAGTGGCCGTAGCGACAACAACTGTGAATATACGCAGTTAGATAATAGCCTTCCATAATAGCATAGGACCTCAGAAGTACACAAACACAGTCGTAGCCGTAGCTAGAACTGTGAGTATACGAGTTAGTACAGAATAGCCAGTTGCACTGAAGGAAACGGGGCAACATAACAGCGTAGCACATGTACGTAACAGCATCGGTCGCTGTAGCGCCAACTATACGCAGTAGCTCAGTATAGGCACTGAAGGATACGGGGCAACACCGCAACATGAACACATCCATGTGCAATAATGCAGCGCAGGTCGCAGGTCGACAGACTGTGAATATGCACAGTTCGACTGGGATAGCTAGTCGCACTAAGATACAGGGCAACATGACAGCATAACACAAGTGCGTAAGAATAGCGCATCCATGTATGTACATAACGCAGCGTAAGTCACCGTAGCTGAGATGCACAGTTAGATCAGGATGGCTAGCTGCACTGAAGGAAACAGGGCAGCATTACAGCATAACACATCCGTGCACATACATACACCCAGAAACTGTGAATATGCACGGTAGATTAGGATAGCTAGTTTTGCACTGAAGGAACAGGGCAACAAAATAGCAAAAACACCTCCTTGTACGTACATAAGTGCAGTGTAGTCGCCGTAGCGATAGAACTGTGAATATGCACAGTTAGATAGGACAGCTGGTTGTTGCACTGAACATAACAGCATAACACATCAGTGTGCACATTTAAAACATCTGTGTGTATAATGCAGCGCTAGTCGAAGCGACCGAAACTGCATGAATATGCGCAGTTCAAACACAATGGTCAGTTACGTTGAGGGCAACATAACAGCATAACGCTTCAGTGTGTACACAGATGCAGCGCAAGTCGCCGTAGCGACGACTGTGACTATGCACAGTTAGATAGGATAGCTAGTTGCACTGAAGGATACAGGGCAACATGATAGCATAGTTACATTGATGTGTACAAAACACAGCGTCAGAAGCATAGCGACATCGACTGTGAATACGTAGTTAATCAGAATAGCCGGTTGCACTGAGGATACAGGGCAATATATAACGGCATAAACCATAGACACATATCAATGTACATAACACAGCGTCAGTGGCAGCGCACAACAACTGTGAATACACAATAATCAGAGTAGCCAGTTGCACTGAAGGAACAGGGCAATATATAACGGCGTAATCGTAACACATATCAGTGCGTAGTGTGTACACAGCGTAGTAGTGTGTCAGTTGCATCGCATAACAACTGTGAATACGTAGTAATCAGAATAGCCATTTGCACTGAAGGATACAGGGCAATATATAACGGCAAAATCATAACACATATAGTGTGTAGTGTGTACGTAAACACAGCGTCGGTTGCATCGGGCAACAACTGCGAATACGTACTGTGTAGTAATCAGAATAGCCATTGCACTGAAGGATACAGGGCAATATATAGTGGCAAAAATCCAAACACGCAGTGTGTAGTGTGTACATAACAGAGTCAGTTGCATCGCGCAACAACTGCGAATACGTACTGTGTAGTAATCAGAATAGCCATTGCACTGAAGGATACAGGGCAATAAACAACGGCAAAATTCATAACACATATCATTGTGTAGTGTGTACATAAACACAGCGTCAGTTGCATCGCGCAACAACTGTAAATACGTACTGTGTAGTAGTCAGAATAGCCATTTGCGCTGAAAAATACAGGGCAATATATAGTGGCATAAATCCAAACACACAGTGTGTAGTGTGTACATAACACAGAGTCAGTTGCATCGCGCAACAACTGTGAATACGTACTGTGTAGTAATCAGAATAGCCATTGCACTGAAGGATACAGGGCAATATACAACGGCAAAATTCATAACACATATCAGTGTGTAGTGTGTACATAAACACAGCGTCAGTTGCATCGCGCAACAACTGTAAATACGTAGTAGTCAGAATAGCCATTTGCGCTGAAGGATACAGGGCAATATATAGTGGCTTAAATCCAAACACACAGTGTGTAGTGTGTACGTAACACAGAGTTAGTTGCATCGCGCAACAACTGCGAATACGTACTGTGTAGTAATCAGAATAGCCATTGCACTGAAGGATACAGGGCAATATATAGTGGCATAAATCCTAACACATAACAGTGTGTAGTGTGTACGTAACACAGAGTCAGTTGAATCACACAACAACTGTGACTACGTAGTAATCAAAATAGCCAGTTGCACTGAAGGATACAGGGCAATGTCGTGGCATAAGCATAACACACACATCAGTGTACATAAACACAGCGTCAGTGGCATCGCACAACAACTGTGAATACATAGTTGAATCAGAATAGCCAGTTGCACTGAAGGATACAGGGCAATTTATGGCGGCATAAATCATGAACACATAACAGAGTGCGGTGTACACACACAGCATCATTTGCGTTGCACAACTACTGTGAATATGTTGTAATCAGAATAGCCATTTGCACTGAAGGATACAGGGCAATATATAACGGCACAAATCATAGCACATATCAGTGTGCGGTGAGTACATAAACACAGCGTCAGTGGCGTAGCGACAACAACTGTGGATACGTAGTTGAATGGCCAGTTGCACTGAAGGATATCATACAGGGCACAAACGGCACAATCATAGCACATATCAGTGTGCAGTGAGTATATAAACACAGCGTCAGTGGCGTAGCGACAACAACTGTGAATACGTAGTTAAATCAGCATGGCCAGTTGCACTGAAGGATACAGGGCAGCCTGACAACATAAGCTGTAAGCACATCAAATGTAATGTTACGTAGGCCCAGCGTCAACAGCATAAGCGGTAACGACTGCGCAACCCCGTAGTCAAGACTGACTAGGGGTAAACAACACTCACCGGATTGTGGCTGTGCACTTTCCATTGTCAGAGCGAGGCGGCTAGAGACCTCTATGCTAGAGACTTATAACATCCGTAGTTCCGTACTTCCCTTTTTTCTTTTGGACACGGAGCCATGGCCTTTGCCTCATCTCTCTAGACGCGCGTCTTGCGCACGACTACCAAAGGACGCCGTGGAAGACGGCGTCTTTCTTGAAGTAGCCTGGCTGAGATACCGGGCTAAGTATCCTTATCAACAGAGCCTCTCGCGTCGAGTCCTGCTAGCGAGCCCGCGAAAAGGACCGGTCACCGGAGTGGCGACGGGCAGCGTCAACTCGTCTTAGGGCGGGAGAGGGCCCACCAGCGGCCTGCTGGCGGCAGTGGGCCTCATCTCCGCTGATGCCCGGGTTTATTCCCCTGAGGGCGCGCACTGTCCGGCACATGCCCGCCGTCGTGAGTGCGGCCTCGGTTGATCCTTGTTAGGGTAGAGCGAGTCGATAGGACCCGCACATATCTGGCATGTAAGTTAGCAGCCATCGGATGCGGGGAGGAAACATGGTGAGTAACCTCTATTGCAACTTCCACGATGACTTCAGATAAGACTTCTAGCGTGAAGAAAGAGATTCTGACGTTATTGCCGCGCCCATGCTATTTATACTGCCCGCGGTCCGGTCAGCATTTGCATGTTTCGCGTCAATTGGCCAGCTGTCTCCAGCTGGCGTTAGCCTATAAGATTTCAGTGAAAATGAGGAGGAAGGGAGTTCCCATATACGTCAGTGACGTAATGTCGAAGTGACCGCCTTGAAAGGGAACCCCAAAAGGTTCCTCCAGGCACCTTTAATTTTTACAGTGTAGCTTATGTTGAACTTTATTCTTGTTTAAACAGATGCTGTGTGAAGCAGTACATAAAGTATTGAATGAAAATGTCTCTGAAACATTATTTGGCAAATATTGCATTTATTTCACTTCAGCTGTGGTAAAGTATGCAAACACCACGTGAGCGGTCACTACGGGAACCAAAAAGTGTCCGACTTCACGTCTCCGTTTAGAGCTTCTCCCCGCCTGCACGCGGCTACTCTCGCCGATCGGATAGGCCTATATCCAGCCGCAGCCGATGTCGAACACATTACACACCTATTGCCGGGATCAGTCACAGAACGCGCCCTGTCTGAACAAAAGCCAGGACCAATGCCGTAAGGGGTGTGTCGTAGTGATGACGCACGTTAGGGCTGTCAAAAAAAAAAAAAAAATCATTCGAATTTTCGTCGGAAAAATAAATAAATAAAAATAAAACAAACATTCGAATGCAAAAACCGTGAATTCGAATTTGCTTCAAGATCGAGCTGCGCGAGACATTATGATGACGTAACTCACGTTAGCTTATACAATAGTAGGCTACACAGTGCAGTGCGGTTGCATTGTTTATTTGATTAACGGTGGGAAAAGGCTTGATAAAAATCTTATTGCGCGGCTAGCAAAGACAACCTTGACCACACCTGGCACTGGTCAGAGCTTTGTCAACAAAAAGCGCTCAGCACTCTGCAGATCAAGTTGAGCTTCTGGTGTTTTTGATGAACAGTAGCCTAGATGTAGTGTGAGTACAAGTGGATTTGTTTCTGAATGGCAGTTTGCTATTTTGTGTTGATGTAGTTCATTACTCGTCTGTTAAAGCATGTTTTCTCAGTTACTGATGCTCGAACACAGTTTTATGCACTATAGCCTAATTGTCCTTGCATGCATATTGTCATTAAGGAAATTATATTTTATTTAAGAACAATTGTTTGAAAAGTTAATGCACTTTAAAAAGTGAATGTCATTTAATCCTCTTGTGGGCATAGGAGACAATACAGTATTTTTTTCCTCTAACGTTAAGTATTGCCTTTAGAATTCGAATGTAATTCGAATTTTGCTAATATTTAAGAATTAAATTTGAATTTAGCTTTTCAGCCATTTTGACAGCCCTAACGCATGTGCCAGCGCAATGACATCCTGACGCCGATTGTGTCTTTATGGGATTTAAACTCACAGATTCCGGAAAATCACTGGCAGTGTGAATGAACCAAAATCAAATGATCCTGGGACAAATCCCGGGACACATTATCCGTGTATTTTCCAGAATCTCTGTGTGAAAGGGGCTTCTCTCTCTCTCTCTCTCTCTCTCTCTCTCTCTCTCTCTCTCTCTCTCTCTCTCTCTCTCTCTCTCTCTATTTTTATCTCTATAATTTACACGGGTCATCCAACCAAACTGGAATTGGAATTGTATCTTCCTTAGCCAGGTAAACCTTGTGTATGGGAAATACTGTACCTTATATTATCCAGTACTTTCTGAAGTACATCTAAGTGCACATACTATAAAATAAAGTGCAAGCCCTAACCCTAACCCTAGTTAATTAAAGTCGGCATGAAACAGAATAGTATTTTCATGCCTTTTGTGATGTATATCCAAGTAAAATATGTAAAGCAAAGTCGCAGGACTTGATTTTGTCCATAGGGAATTGATTGGATGGTTGCGGTTTGATTCAAGATTACGAGGCACATGAATTAAAAAAATAAATATGAACGATATATGAATAATCAATGATGCCAATTGTCAATTTTGAATTCATGGTGACTTTAAAGGTCCCATTGCATGGATTATTTTATTATTTTAGAATGTTTCCTGGGGTGTCTTTATAATGTTAGTATGTTTTTTAGATCAAAAGTTGTTATAATTTAGAAATAAAAGGCATATTTCCTAGCCTGATTTTAGTCTCTGATTTGAACGCTCTGTTTGAAGGGGCGTGTCTGCTGTAAATGCCCACTGCTGTGATTGGCTGACATGCTTGCATATGAAATATCTAGCATTAGGCTACATGTGGAGCTCTTTCAAATACTTTTACTATTACAGCTATTATACGTTTTTACTATTACAGCTATCGGGATTAACGAATCGTGAGAAGTTTTTTTTTTTTAAGTATTTAGATCTATTCCCATCACATAAAAAGTTGCAGTGATGAGCATTAAGCAGATGACAGCCTGTTGATCGCGTGAATGAAGATCTTAACATTGCAACGCAGTTTCTGCACTCTCACTAATGCTTTCACCAATGCAAACATGATGTACGTACAGTAAGAGCTTCGATGTGCAGTGTAACAGCGTCATTGATTTCATAACGAGTTTTGGCAAGTGTCCAGATAAACTCACGCTGTGTGATTGACAAGCTTGGGCGATTGGAAAGGGATTGTTTTTGATCGCTTTCTGTATAAATATTAATCACAGTTTAAGAAAGATTATTTTCATCCTACTAAGAGAAACGACGTGAAGTTAATCGTTTAGTCACTGGTTTGATTTACTGATGCATAAACAGTATTGAACGACTTTGAGAGAAAAATTATCTGTCTGAACTTGAACAATTACACATCAGAAATTCACATAACCCACTGGTTCTTCAGAGGCTCGGATGAAGGAACTAAAAAAATCATTTTGTGTTCATTTGTACATCCAAACACTGAGCAACTGCCATACTTCGCTCGTTTGCAAGCCATGATGTCTCTCGAGGAAAAAACAATATCGCGCTCGCGCAGCTTATTTTCTCATGGGCGGGCCAAATTCTCTTTGCGGGCAAAGAAGAGAAATGGGAGGTAACCTTTCCCCTTATGACGACATAAGTGTAAGATTTCTAGATTCGCCCGTCTGAGCTTTCATTTTCTCAAAAATACCCAGGGCTTGGTTTACACCCATCAAAATGTCTAGCCACTGGGGGACCATAGGCAGGCTAGGGGAACTCATATTAATGTTAAAAAACCTCATAAAGTGAAATTTTCATGCAATGGGACCTTTAAAGGAACACTCCGACTTATTGGGACTTTAGCTTATTCACCGTATCCCCCAGAGTTAGATAAGTCCATACATACCCTTTTCATTTTCGTGTGTGCCGTAACTCTGTCTGAAGCTCCCACCGCTAGCCTAGCTTAGCACAAAGACTGGAGATAAACGGCTCCAGCTAGCATACTGCTCCCAATAAGTGACAAAATAACACCAACATTTTCCTATTACATGTTGTGATTTGTATAGTCACAGCGTGTACAAATAACAATGTCACATGAGACACAGCCATCTTCTAACCATATACATACTGCAGTGATTTGCTCGCAGCACCTGAGAAGCCCCGTGGGGAGGAGCGGAGTTTTGTTGACGTAAGTAACAACGGTGCTTTTCAGGTGTTGCGCTAATCACTCCGCCCAAGTAGCAGTGCTTCGCCTTCTGAGAATATAGTTCCCAGTATGTATACGGTTAGACTAATAACTATACAAATTACAACAGGTAAATAGGAAAATGTTGCCGTTATTTTGTCTCTTATTGGGAGCAGTAGGCTAGATGGAGCCGTTTGCCTCCAGTCTTTGTGCTAAGCTAGGCTAGCGGTGGGTGCTTCAGACAGAGTTACGGCACGCACGGAGATGAAAAGGGTATGTATGGATTTATCTAACTCTGGGGGATACGGTGAATAAGCTAAAGTCCCAAAAAGTTGACGTGTTCCTTTAATATATTACTTAAATATATTTATAGTGTAACAAGGACACCTTAAAAAATAAAGTGTGAACCATATATTAGATGGGTGTTGCTAGTCAGTTTTAACCAGGAGACCAGGAAAAACAGATAAACACAAAGAACGGCATTAGACACTGTTCATTATGCCTTTCTGTTCAGTTTGTTCAGTAATGAATTACAAAGAAATATGGCATGAGGAGGGGGGCTCAAATTTAAACACTCTAAAAAGAGGGAGTCTTTGTGGCAGCTCACAGTAGCAACTAAGATGGATTAGACATGACAATGTGTACTTTGGAAGCAGGTCACAAACCTTTCTCCTTCCTTATCTCTTAAAAGTTCAGGATATTTATTATGATGGGGAATGGGGATTGTAGGTTAAGGATCCAGGCCAGCTCTCTCTAGAATAAGGTCATTTAAACATTTTGATTTTGCACAGATATTGTGGTCCCAATGAGCTGAAGCACATTTGGCAGACTTGGTTACACTGGAAAGCCAGGTAGTCGAACATACATTTATTTGTTTTATTTTATAAATGTATTATCTCATTTATTTATTTACCCATTCATACACTTTTGGTCAAAACTTTAACATTATGAAATGTACAAAAAGCAGTGCAGTGTTCAGAACGACCCTCATCTGCAGTCATGACAGCATCAGGCTAACAACTTGACCACATAGACCTGACTGTAATGTCAGACAGGATGAAGGCATTTCAAGTCAGCCGAGAAGAGCGAAAAACAAGCTTTAGAGTAAGATCTTCAAAGAAACCTTTCTGTTGAAATGTGCAGTCATAAATAACTGTACCAGGATCATCTGCTTTGGGTGGGTTTATCCAAGCTTCCCTAGCCTTGACTTTAGCAAATATTCAAATTAAAAAACAAAACTGTGTTCTGTTTCGATTTATAATAATAATTTATTGCATCTGGCATCAGGGACTGCCGGTGAAGAGCAAAGGCATAAGAAGTAAAAACATGATATTTGTGCCCCTAATCATTTTAAGATGCGCCTCCTCTTTCTAATAACCATGATTTGCTGGATCCATCTTTCTAAACATCTCTGTAGTCTCACAGAACCATTGAGATGGATATAATCATAGGGTTTCTCCAGAAGATTCCACCCTTTGTGGGAATGCCTCTCCCGGCAAAAGCCTGGCCCTTTGAAACCAAAGTGTGACTTACAAATGGCTGACAAATAGTGAGTGACGAGCAAGATGAGGGATGGCTTGTGCAAATGATCTCATTGCTTCGTGCAACTGCAAATGAGGCGAGAAAATTGGAATTTGATGGAACAAGTTTCTTGTGATGGTTCTATTTAAATGCAAAAAAAGAACCTGCAATCTGAAACCTATTGTTGCCACCTAAAACCAACTTCATACTGTAAAACAATCTACATTGTTAAAAGCGCTATATAAATGAAGATGACTTGACTTGACTTGACTTGACTTGACTGTGTAAGCAAAATGGTGGAGCAAAACAGAGTAAACATTTTAAAGCTGCAGTCGGCAAGTCTGGCAGATTGGGTCGACTTAGCCAAAATTTTGAATGTTTACAACTCTCATGCCCCTCCCCCACTACCAGCGAGCACCCTCCCATCGAGGTCGTGCTCTCAGTGCGTGTGTACCTGATTTTCTGTGAACGCGTCCGTCTCTTCA
Source organism: Scardinius erythrophthalmus (assembly GCF_964197995.2). Classification (NCBI taxonomy): domain Eukaryota; kingdom Metazoa; phylum Chordata; class Actinopteri; order Cypriniformes; family Leuciscidae; genus Scardinius; species Scardinius erythrophthalmus. The sequence continues at coordinate 33,484,509 of NC_138239.1, read as the reverse complement.
GCATCGATCAACACCATGGACTCGGAGGTAGGCTGCCCTGGCTAATCTATCCATAGATAGCAATAACCGAGGAATTGGAAGCTTGTTAGTAGATTTTCTCTCCGCCATCACGCTTCGTGCAATCTTCAGGCATGTCGTGTGCATGTGATATTGTAACGTGCGTGTCACAGGGGGGATCTGTGGCGTGTGCACGACATGTGATTGACAGTCAGATCTCACACCCCCCTGCGCTGATTGGACATGATGATTCGGGAGCAGTGGATTTTTGCAAAACAAATAACACGCTCCAGGTGGAGTTAGAAGCTCGGGTTTTTTTCTAAAACCACCTTATTTATGTTGTTCTGTCGGATTATAGTGTCGATTTCACTGAATATGATCAAAAAAATTTTGCCGACGGCAGCTTTAAAAATACTGTTTATATGTCTTTATAAAACAGAAGGTTGCAGTCCTGACGTCTGATTAAAACAGCAATCCAGCCAGATCCACAATGCAGTAACAGATGTGCAGCACCCTGTAGCGGATTGTTATTTTTTTTGCATAACAACCATCTGGTGTGTCAAGGACTATATTTTCTAGCGGAAGGATGCCACCTAATGAATTGGTGTTTTAATTAGTAAAATAATGTTTTAATGGAAATATTAGCTTTACTATTTGAAATATGTTTTATAAAAGCAATAAAGTTTTTGAAAGGCTGTGTTGTATTATGAATATTATTAAAAACTAAAGGGGTTGCAGGCACTACAAGTCAACCATTCATCCACAATATAATGGTGGTTTTTCATAGCTTGCTTGAAGATGTGAGTAGTTCTTATTGCAGTATTGTCAGGTTTATGTTTGTATCCGTGGTTTTTAAGTTTGCTTCTCCTTGTTTCATGTGTTGTTGTTCCTTTTTCCTTTGTTCCCTATGTTTCACGCCGCTCATTTGTTACCTTGGTGACCAATTTACCAGTTTTCACCTGCCTTTCCTAATTATCTTCTGTGTATTTATGCCTTCTGTGTATTCTGGGCCCAGTATTGTCTTTGTTTTAGAGTGAATCGGTTGCATTGTTTTTCTCATGTGGACTGTTTGTATGAAATATGACTCCACCTCGACCTGTTGACTTTTTTTCTCGGGACCTGTTTACTCCACGATCCATTGTCTCATGTGGACCGTCATCCCAATGGCTCTGCCAGGCTCACTCATCCTGCTCTGCACTGGACAGACATCACCTTGGTTTTTCCACAGATTTCCAGGCCTCTGCCTATTCCTCACCCCTTTGGCTCCATCGTGCTCCGCCTTGCCTCCAGTTCCACCATTGTCCTTGGTCGCTCCAGCTCCACATGGTCTTCCTAGCCCTCCTTCATCTCTTGCCTGGCTCCTCCCTCTCCGCCGACTCCACCTTGGACACTTCATCCCATTCCCATGTGGACAGTTCCCCACTGTCCCCCCATGGACTCTTCCTCCTGCCCATACTCCAATGGTTTTCGCCCCCTTCCCATCACTACCTACCAGGAGGAGGCAGTAATGTCAGGCTTACGTTTGTATTCATAGACTTTTAATTTGCTTTTCATTGTTTCCTGTGTTTTTGTTCCTGTTTCCATTGTTCCTTATGTTTCACCTGCCCTTCCTCATATTTTAGACCCCAGTTTAGTTCTGTTCTTGGTCCAATATTATCTTTGCTTTAGGGTGCTTTCACATCTGTAGTTCAGTTCATTTGGTCCGGACCAAGGGTGAAAAATGATACTTTGTAGCATTTTTCAGGCGTTTTGGTTCCTTTTCACACCAGACTGATCGCTCTGGTCCGAATCAGTTTATGAGTTGATAAAACGAACCAAAATGCAGTCACGTGACTACATCCACATCACTCGTTGGCCAGATATGTCTGGCATTTCCATAACTGCACTTCTTTTGGTCAGAATTAACGTGCGGGAAAATCCGGCAGATAACACGCCGCTGTTTACTATGGAGAGACGACTGCGTGGGCTGATTGTATCCTTCGTCATATTTTATTATATATTTTGTCTACACCACTTTAGACAAACAAGATTATTTGAGAATGAAGCGAGGATGCGGCTGTTAATAATTTCTATCAGGCTCTGTCTGCACCTCCTCACAACTTAAAGATTGTCCGCGAGTGCAAACTGTCAACAAACATTTCTCCTCATCCCATAATCACAGGGCAGCTGACTACGGCAACTGGCTTAGTCCAAAAATGCGCAGTTCTTTGGCAGTTGGTTCTGTTCAAGGTCGGATCACGTTCTCACCACAAACGAACCGCTCCAGAGTTCGTTTCAAAACGTACCGAGACCATCTCTTCGAGCAGGTCTCGGTACGCTTGTTTGGTCCGCTTTTGGTGCGCACCCGAGTGCGATAGCCGCATTCACACCTGCCCAAACGAACCGCACCAGTGGGGAAAACGAACTCTAGTGCGATTCAACCGAACTAAATGAGGCAGGTGTGAAAGCACCCTTAGTGTGAAGCGGTTACATTGTTTTTCTCCTGTAGACTGTTCTTGGATTTTTGCTAATAATAGCAAATGATCCAAAAATCCAATCAATTCTCGTTGGACAAAATCAAGTCCCGCCCTACATCTTTTTCTTGTTTGAGAAACGGTTTCACTTCAATAGGGAAGAACTTCCATTTCATGTCCTACATTTTTTCTTGTTCGAGAAGCTGTTTCACTTCAATAGGGAAGACAAGATTATCGCAACTTCCGTTTCATGACAACTTTAAAAGGCAGGCAAGTAATTTGATTTGCTATACTCTTACCTAATGCCTCTGGAATTCTGACTGATATTAAACAATTTCGGCCAAACAACTGTTTTACTCAAAATTATATTTAGAACACCAAATCATATATGAACCTAGCCTAGAAATCTAGACGCACCCTAGCGGCAGCAAAATGTATTTCTCAGCCAGGGTAGTCTAGCAACTCTCAATAAACCTTCTCGCTGCAAAAACCCAGATTGGGTCAGGCCAATCACGTTGTGTATAGAGTAGGCGGGGGCGGGCTTAACATACACGACAGAGTTGCGACGGTTACCTGGCTGCTGCTACTTGAAAACAAAGAATGGCGGCTGCTGATGGAGAACAACGGTCTTTCGAATCGGCTTTGGCCGCGACTCTGGAGGACTTGGAGTTAAGTTTTTCTTTGAGAAAAGAGCAAAGAACGGCACTTAAGTCATTCTTAAAAAAAGGAAGATGTGTTCGTCGTTTTGCCAGCCAGATATGGCAAAAGTTGAATCTATCAACTAAGCTCCGCTGTTGGGAAAACGCTCTGGTTGGTTGAAGCGCTGTCCTATTGCGTGCAGAGGGAATTTGAAAGACAGCCGTTTATCCCGCCCCTCGGATTGAGCCGTGACTATGGTGAGTTTCCAGACCTAACATCTTGATGTAGGTCTGGCTTGCCAGGCTAATATGAACCTGATATTCACACAAAAACACATCATACAAGATTTATAACCAAGAATAAAATAATGAACGTACAATATTCCATTTAGTTATATTTGGAAATGAAGCTCTAGCATAAGTTCTGTCGGGAAGACTCAATTGTTACGTCACTTATTACCTTCTCATCTATCCAATCATATTCCTATACTTGTGGTATAAAAGATTGGTACTTACACACGTCTGAGTTCGCAGATGCTGACGCTTCAATTCACCTCCACCAAGATGGGTCTTTCCCTCCATCCTCCCCAACACCACCAGGATGGTCTTTTCCCTCCATCCACCCCACCACCACCAGGATGGTCCCTTCCTATACCTCGCAGGGGGTCGGCTGCGCCCATGCCTTCGTCTTCAGGCAGGATATGCAGATCCGGACCCTCGGATTGCAAGCTACGGACGGGGCCTACGCCAAAGAACTCGATTGCTTGTTGGGCTGTTAATAAATGTTTAATTGTTATAGTATTTATTCTCCCGAGTCTTTCTGGTAGAACTGTTTCCTTTGTTCTCTCGCATCATCAGCGTTCGCTAAAAATGGACTTGATGGTTTACGTCTATTGTTTGAGAATTAGGCTATGTATTATAAATCCAGGAAATAATGTAATATCAACTTCCGCTTCACAATCATGGTGTTTTAGACTTAGACCCGTGTTCTCTGATCAATTGCAATGGCTGATATCATACACTCATTGCATCGAATAAATGTAAAATTATATTTAGTGAGAACTGTAAGTGCATGGGTACATTGGAGCACAACATGCAAATGTATCAAATGTTTAAATCTGGGTGTGTCCAGACAATTTGCACCGTAAGTCAGCCACCCACAATATGCCCACAAAGTATGCATGCAATTTGTTAGATTGCATGAGCAAATTATGAGATTTTAAATCTGTCTGTACTAGATTAGTACATCTGTTTATTTTGCCCAGTTTACAGTCAAGGAATCATAACATTTAAAGCAGCAGGCAATGCTATTAGTCCTCTTTACCATCTGCAGTGCTGATTGTTTTCAGTAAGTGTATGTCACAGTCAGGCCACACCTGATTCCCAGGTAAAACTAGTTTGGAACTGCCTGAGCTAACAGTGCTGTAACAGACAATGTGACTCATGTGAATGCTTGATTGCATTTCTAAGGGGACATTTTTCTCCAGTTACACATCCGTCTGTAGAAATCGTCTTCATAATTGAGATTGTATTGAACTGCCTGGCGCCTCATCACCTGCGCAGCACCTTTTCAGTGTCTTGGCTACAAGTGTATTCACCACAATTGCTCACTGTTATTTTGAATGCTAGGCCTGTTGTAATTGTGATGTTTCAGTCAGCTCGCTCCAGATCAAACAGTTAAAGCAGAAATGAGTTAACTAGCAATCCATTTTAAAATTAAAGGTGCATTATAGACAAAATTCTAACTAAATTTAATTATTGAGCAAGTACATGAGTAATCAGAGTTCAAAACTCAGCTTTTGCCTAGTAAGTAATAGTAATAGTGAGTAATATTTTTTGAGTGGCTGGGTTGGACTTAGTGGGAAATTTTAGATTTCATCCAGCGTAAACAGAGAAAAGAAGGTTTGGGCTGCTATGACGGCAGATATTTGTACTTGCTAAGATGACGTTTTATGGATTTATGCTCTTTAGAACTTTCTTTTTGCTCTCAGTGGATCTTGGTTTAGTGTGACAGATCCACCCTAAAATGGTAATCACAGCCTTCTATAGGTAGGCCTATACCTCAAACTATACATGCATGCAGATGAGCTATACCAAAGAACAGCTAAAGAAAAAAAAGAAAAAAACTCCAGCAGTAATTTGCTATTTTATACTTCAACCACATAGACATAGTGCATAAACAGAGAAACAATGTGACCTAAAATAATTGTTTATGAAAAGTTGAATTTGGATTAGAAATGTGATTCTCCCACACATACTGTAGGTCACTTAAGTAATCCAATTTGTGATGCTAATCCAAATTGATATTTGTGAGCATGTCTTTTGTACAAACGATCTGATTTATTTGCTTGCACTCAAGATGCTTTTTGAAATAATGTTATCTGGGATAACATGCATTTCCAGATTTTGCACAAACTTGTCGTAGCCATCTAGAATTAACAATGTCATTAATGCAAATATTCTGCTTTCTAAAATAATGTTGTTGTTTTTTTTATTAAGAAATGTGCATAAAATGTTGCGTAAATGTATGCGTTAATGTTATGGAATTGATATTCCAGCTGTGCATGCACATTTTATGGTGTTATCTTTATAATTAATTTAATTGTTTATTTGATGCTCTCTAATTTAAATAAATCATTAGTAATAATTAAAGTTTAAAGGGATAGTTCACAATTGGCATATTTATGGATGTGTGTGATATGTATTTTAAGGTAAGACTGATAAATATGTGTCTTGTGCAGCCTATCTGTGTGTTATCTGATGCTTATATATGTCTGCATGTGTGTGTACAGGCAAAGTATGCTAACACTCTTTGGAATGAATGAAAACATGTATTTTGCATGAAAACATGTAGATCTAACATGTGTGTGTGTGTGTGTGTGTGTGTGTGTGTGTGTGTGTGTGTGTGTGTGTGTGTGTGTGTGTGTGTGTGTGTGTGTGTGTGTGTGTGCACGCGTGTGTCTCTGGTTGCCCATTTGTGGGTGGCACAGGGCCTGAATTATCCACCCTGCTGAATCTCACTAAGTGTGACGCCACTTGCTGAAAGACCATGTTATGGTTCTTCAAATATGCTGCATCTCTGGGTCTTGTACACTCAGTGATCACAGGAATGAAAACAAAAGTATATTAACACATCATTATATAAAAACCTTTGAATTTTGTATTACAAGAGCTTATTTAACTGTTGTAGTAATTATGTTTAGTTTTCACTTCGAATGAAAGTTCATTTGATTATACAAACCATTTTACCCAAGAAACATTCAGTCCTGCTTCTTTACATTAAGCTCTTCATCTTAAATATCTTTAAGCACAAATTTGATTGTGGTTCTTAAACAGATTTATCAGTTTTCCAGCAGTGATATATTTATTTTAATATCTAACAATATAAAGGTAATATATTTTTGTATGAAGTGTTGCTGAATATATTTCATTTTGTACTCCTTCAAGTATACAAAATAGCAAATAAATAATATAATACATTTCATTATTTAATTGTTTAGTTAATTTTGCCCCTCTTTAAAAAAAAAAAAAATCAACAACAAAGTTGGACAGGACTGATCCTTATGTTAGAAATTTCTTTAGGGACTTCTCATCTGTATTTAATTCTGTCCAGCTTCAGATCCTCATAAAGCACTTATGTAATGTAGCTGGATGGCGTTTTGGATTATGGCATTTTTGATAGAACAGCCTGTATTAATAATATTCTGTCTAAATGCCTTGTTTAAAATTCTGGTGCTCCACAGGGATGTGTACTGTCCCTTCTGCTGTTTTATATTCAGTATGTATCAGCATAATGATTGTTACTTTTTTCTCTTTAAGTTTGCTAATGAAATGGCATTGGTTTCATACCAGAAGGATGTAAACAGCTCCTCTTATTTTAAATGTATTGCCAGGATTGCCTCTTGGTGTGATACAAGTTTTTTTGCATCTTAATATCAAAGACAAAAGCGTTATGTCTGAAGAGTACATGACGATGATAGCATGGATCATATAAACCAGAATAAAGTACCTAGGCACAATAATTGAGACAAACTAAATGTCCAAAATAATGTAGACTTCATTCAAGAAGCAAGACAATGTTTTTAGGATTTTTTTTAGGAAGACTGTCACCATTAGTGTACAGATCAATGATCGAAAGCATTATTACATTCAACATAGATTCATGGTACGAAAATCTTACAATTAAACAGAAGAGCAAACTTTCTCAAGTTATTAATCAGGCAAGGAAGATCATTGGACACAAAAAGTCTATACACAGGACCTAGCTTCTAATTTTATGGAAAAGCTTCTCATTTTATGGAACACAGGACAATCGAGGTATGAAAGGATCATATTCACCCCCTTTCAGCTACTTTCGAGATCCTTTCACCAAGGCGTAATTACAAAGTATATATACACTTTGTTCCAATGACAGTGTTACACTGTTTTTAATTAATTATATATGTAGTTGTTATTTAGGGTGACAAGTTAGTATCATGGTCGCATTTGGTCCCACCTGGAAGTCTGTTTTTATGTTGTAAAATATATGTGTATTGTTACTAGTGTCTAAAGGAAATTGCCATCATAAAACAGAATGGATAAGACGTTTAAACAAACAAACAACCAAAAAACAAAGAACCGACTGATGTTCTATTCACTTAGCTATCAATGAAGCATTAAAATCAATTAATTGTTTCCAGTCCCAGAGTTATTCCCAGAGCTATGGCTTATGTTAATGATTAGAGGAACAACGTGAAAGGAAAGAAAACAGCAACTGCTCTGCAACTATTTCTCTAAATGACCTTGGTTTGTAATAGTTTCAGATATTAAAAGTACTTCTCACAGAGCATGTATAAAGACAGCACATACAGTACAAAGCCTAACCGAAAACTTTCTGCATTTTTACGCTTAAAAAAAAAAAATAATAAATCTTTATACTATTTTACATGTATGTCCAAAAAAAAGAGGTTTTGTCAGGTTTAGCGCAGGTACAAATTTGTCCCCAAAATATAGTAGATACACACATACTCACTGAATCGAGACACACCTTATATGATTTTACAATACAAGATTACACTTCATCTTAAGGTGCCCTTGTTGCAGTGTAACTGTACAATTACTGAGTAATATTAATGAATAACATGTAGGCCTATTTACTATTTAATTAGGGTTTGGGTTTGGTTTAGGTTAGTTACATGTAACTATGCATAATTGTTATTAAATTAAATTACTGGGACACTGTCAAATAAAGTGTTACCCAATACTTATACGTCATTTATTAATCTTAGTTAATGTTAAGCTCAACATTTACTACCACATTTTTAATATTAAACATTGTTTCTGTTAACATTAGTTATGCTTTCTGAACCAATATGAACATGATTTTTTTTTTATATGTCAATACATGATGTAGCCTACAAATAATTTTGTTCATTTTGTTAGTTAACTAATGTTAACAAATGAGACCTTTGCTCATTATAAGTTAGCACACATAGACTAGCACAAACCCACAACCTAACCCTATAACACAAAACTTTTTGCATTTTTATAATATATCTGCCAGATGTCCCCAAGAGGTTTTGTCACTCTGATCATTGTCACTTGAAAAATTTGTCCCAGAGTATCACATACACAGACAGACCTACCCATTAAAATCCTTAAAAGAATTGAATCTAACAACAATAGCGCCATCTACTGGATGCAATTCTCAATTCACCCCCTGTCACTTCCTGGTTTTCTTTTGCTGTCTATAGTTGCACCACCAGAAGCCAAAGCAGGGCTCTATGTACTGGACCCATCTTATTGCTTATGTTTATTGTCCTTAAATTAAATTAAATGTCCTTAAAAACCTGATAGACATTCTTTATCTTGCCATGAAACAACATATGCGTTCATATGCATATCCCTTACAAAAAAGTTTATTCAAGTGTGCTCTTAGTATACTTCGTTCTTTTAAACCAAAAACAAAACAAACAAAAAAGTATACTTTCCGTCTACTTGTCATGAACTTCTCAGAATACTTAGTATACTTGCTCTGTTGACAGAAAAGTATTTGGCCTATACTTGTATTAATCTTTTGTTTGAGATATACTTAAAAGTATAATTACGTATTCTACTTGGCTTGTAGCTGTTTTTACTCTTTAGATAGAGTAGCCTATTAAATACTTTTTTCCCCCTACAAACTGTGTTATTAACTTACATGTTTTGGCCTCCAATACAACAGATTTGTTTGAAATTATTGATTAATATTGATAAATAAAACAGATATGTTCCTATATGAGTACATTTTTGTGTAGTCCACTGCATGTGTACATAGGAATACACATCAAATCTACTTAAATTAAGGTTAAAGGTATATTTCAAGAATAAAATGGAAAATTAAAGAAATTGCAGAACGCACTGTGCACTATAGTGCATCTTACAAACTTTATGTTATGACTTCAGGTATATGTTATGTATATATATATCTTTTTTATAAAATATACCATGGTATTAACTTTTTTTTAATACATTAAAGATCCATACAAAATACATTGTAAAAGCACGTAGACATCCCCTTCAATTATCATATTTGGTCATTTCTGTCATTTCTGTGACTTTCTAAAGAATTTTGTCCAAAATGATAAGTTTGGGAGCGTAATTTTCCTTCTCGCTGATCCAGCAATGTGGGCTCATATTTTTCATAACACACCTGGGCTGAACTCATGACATTTTGAAAATATGAAATGTAGCGCCCAGTTGTCGCTCAGCTTTGCTTAAAACATGCAAATAAAGTTATTTTAATTTGAACAACTGATACCACAGACTGCTCTTGTTACACAACAAATGAAAATTTCCAGCAAGAGGAGGCTCTCTCACAAGACCATTATGCAAACAGTTATGAAGCACACATGATTTCCTGCAAAGATTGACTGTAGATATTTAAGAGCTTTGGACATTTCATGAGTATTTGAGATATGAGAGCCTGCTTCTCCAGATCAACCAGCAGTCATGCAGAACCCACACTTATTGACCAAACAGATGAGAGAGAGGAGCGTTCCCATGAGCCTCTCTGCTCGGATGGCTCCGTTGATTGCCTGCCACTCAGTTCTGACGCTATGCCTATAAATTGATAAGCTTGACAGATAAAATGAATGATAAAGCTTTTTGCTTATCAAGTCAGTTTTACAATAGCTTGTTTGCAGTCATGTGATTCTGATGACATGAAAAATTCAGATGGAGGGCAGGAAGTGAAAATCAGAATGGATGAGATGGAGGAAAGTCTGTACTGTGCTGGTTTAGACACTATTACAAGAGAAAGGTACAACATATTTTGGACGTGATGCTTATGTTACGAAGAGGAGTGATTTTTCCACTGAACTGAAATACTTGCCTACCATCGAGGCGGTAGCTAAAGACAATGTGAAGCTGCTGTCACACTGTGTTGAGTTCTGGTCTGGTTTGTTTATATCGCACTGCCTTTCTGCAAGTGAGTTTAGGGCAGTAATTTGATTTTCTGTCATGATTGTGAAAAATGTCACCATTTCAGGTCATTCATGCTGCATCGAGAATTGCCATAGGAACTCACATCATCGTTCAGGGAGAAAACCTTTTTCGCATTTTGTACATGTAAAAACACAAAGGCAGTGCTCTGCACAGTTGTGTGGTATTTTCAGTTTAATCTGAGCCTGCGCTTACAGAAGGTCCCTGGGCTGTAGAAAACATCTTGTTTGATCCCTGTTCCCAAGAAGAGACACCCCTCCGACCACAAAGATTATAGAGTTGTAACGCTCACCTCACATATTATGAAGACGTTTGAGAGACAGGTCCTCTCTTACAGTACATCAAGGCATGTACAACATGTCAACTCACCTGGATCCTCTACAGTTTGCATATCAGCCCAATGTGGGTGTAGATGACACACTCATTTACATGCTACAATGACCCATGCGCACACCTGGACACTCCTGATGCATCTGAGAGGTTCACATTCTTTGATTTCTCAAATTGATTTCTTAAATACGATCCAGCCTCGATTTCTGTATGAGAAGATGAGGAGAATTCAGGTGGATTCATCATTGGTCCTGTGGTGCATGAACTATCTAGCCTGCAGACCACAGTATGTGCATCTGCAGAATAGTGTCTCCAATACTATCCTGAGTAATACGGGGGCGCCGCAAGGAACCGTTCTGGCCCCTTTTCTGTTTATCATCTATACGGCAGACTTCCAGTACAGTACTGGCAGCTGCTTCCTCCAGAAATTTCCGTTGTCGGCCTAATTAAGGGAGGCGAGGAGGAGGAGTACAGGAGAACAATTAAGGACTTTGTGATTTGGAGTGACCACAACTATCTCCACCTTACCATCTCAAAAACCAAGGAGATGGTTGTAGATTTTAGAAGGAAGAGGACAGAATCAATTCCCATCACCATCCGGGGCATCAAACTGGAGATGGTCTCCAGCCACAGATATCTTGGTGTGCAGCTTGATAACAAGCTGGACTGGAAGAGCCGCATGAGGACGGTGTACAAGAAGGGTCAAAGCCAACTTTATTTCTTAAGGAGTCTGAGGTCATTTAACATCTGCCGTCCCCTGCTGTGCAACATCTACCAGACAGTGGTGGCCAATGCATTGGTCTTTGCTATGGCGTGCTGGGGAGAGGGTGCTCGTATGGAAGATAGAAACAGCAAACTTATTAAGAAGGCTGGATCTGTTTTAAGGACTGAATTTGACATGGTCCATCAGGTGGCATCAGCATGTTATACTCTCTAAGCTGAGATCAATAATGAACAATTCCTCACATCCACTCCATGCCCTTAGGGTGGTTAACTGTATAAATGATAACTAGTACAGTCTTGTTTTGTACTTATATCATCACTTGCACATTTTTTTTATCTTAATATGTTAGCGACCAGTTCTTATTTCTTATTCATTTTTAAATATCATTTCTTTTTAATTTTTGTATTGTACAGTGTTGGAATTGACTTATTTGTTAAGTGTTGGGCTGTGTTTTTTTGTGTGTTGAAGCTGCCGTGACAATGCAATTTCCTTTAAAGGATCAATAAAGTATCAACAACAACAAGAACAATGACCCTCTCCAATTCTTCCCCGTTGCCATATGGGAAAGTGAATATTTACAATGACAACAATAAAATTTCAGTTACATTTACACCATTCCAACAAAGAAATGGCAGCTTGTTGAGCACATTTTTATTTGGACATTTCTACCATATGATAGTTGAAGCAGCAGCGAGTGCCCAGCGCGTGCCACTGTTTTCACGCTAACCAGATCAACATTTTGAACGTAATTCTACAAAACTTGTAGTGAAAACGTACTCGGTTACTAACGTAACCTCGGTTCTCTCTAGAGAGGGAACGAGTACTTGCGTAATATCTTATGCTAGGGGAAAACCTCTTTTCCTCGAGATACTGAAGCCCAAAAATTATCCTTAATTTTGCAATAATGTAAAACGCATTGCAGCAGCATGCAGACATGGGCGAGACAGCTCGCGCGCCCATTGGCTGCTCTGCGGCAACTGCACCAGCCTATCGAGAGAGGCCCCTCATGACGTCAGAACCAATGAGGGCGCTTCGCGCCCAATACGTCATGTCCCGCCAAAAGAGGGTGGGGCTCAGCTATAAATATAGCCTCGAAGGGTTGGTTTGACCAGTTTTTTATCGCCGAAGCGAACCGGAGCGTGATGCATGCACGGCAAGATACGCAAGTACTCGTTCCCTCTCTAGAGAGAACCGAGGTTATGTTAGTAACCGAGTACGTTCTCTTACGAGAGTTTCTCTCGTACTTGCGTAATATCTTACGCTAGGGGAACACAGTGTAAAACGCCGTGCATGCTTGAGATACAACACTAAAGTCCCAAGGGCAGGTGCCCGGGGCTCATACAGTGCCTAATCACACGGGACTCACAGAGAATCCGGGAAGAGGGGCTAGAATAGCATCATTCCTGTAATATAGAGCTCTAATAAGAGCAGATTATATCAAGTGTTCCACACAGCCAGGGCGAACTCGGCCTGGACTGATAAACATGGGGGACTTACACACTGCCCACAGAAGTATACAGACGATCAGTGATCGACGCTCTAGTAATTTCAGCATCCTGGGCCGATAGCATCGGGCAGGCCATACTGAAAATTTAGACCGAGAGCAACTTAGCTTGTAAAGCGGGAACCTCGAGGTTATAAAACCTTATAAATGTAGACGGGGAGGCCCAGCCTGCCGCCATACAGATATCTTGCAAGGCAATCCCACTAGACCAAGCCCACGACGAAGCCATGCCTCTCGTGGAGTGCGCTTTGACACCTAACGGGCATTGCAGGCCCTTAGATGTATAAGCTAGCGCTATAGCATAAACTATCCATCTGGATAAACTCTGTTTTGATGCGGCTAGTTCCTTAGAACGTCCGCTGAACAAAACAAAGAGCTGCTCCGTCTGTCTGAAAACGGATGAGCAGGACACATAGGCTCTTAACGCCCTGACCGGGCAAAGGAAGCCTGCGTCCCCTTCCTCTTCGGACACGGGCAGGGCCGACAGGGAGATCACCTGTGCCCTAAACGGTGTATTGAGGGATTTAGGAACATATCCGTGCTTTGGTTTGAGTATGACTCTCGAGTCATTAGGTCCAAACTCCATACACGTTGCGCTCACTGAGAGCGCTTGCAAGTCCCCTATGCGCTTCACTGAAGCGAGAGCCAGAAGAAACACTGTTTTGAGAGACAAGTGTTTTAGGTCTATTGATTGTATTGGCTCGAATGGGGCACCTTTCATGTCATCCAGAACCGTGGAAAGGTCCCAAACGGGAACCGAGGGAGGTCTGGGAGGATTCAGCCTCTTAGCTCCTCTAAGGAAGCGAATGACCAGAACGTTCCTTCCTAATGACTGGCCAATCGCTGGTTCAGCGAACGCTGCTATGGCCGCCACATAAACTTTGAGCATGGATGGGGCTCTGCCCTTATCCAGAAGCTCTTGTAAAAAGGAAAGAACCTCCGACACCCCACAGTGTGAGGGTGAAGTGCCACGCGCTGTATACCAGCTAGTGAACACAGACCATTTTGAGGAATAGAGCCGTCTCATAGATGGAGCTCTAGCCTGCGTGATCGTGTTTAACACTCCCGCTGGGAGGTTAACGGGTACCTGTTGATGGCCCACACGTGTAGGGACCAAAGCTCCGAGCAAGGATGCCAGATCGAGCCGTTCGCCTGCGAGAGGAGATCCCTCCTCACCCGTATCGGTACTCGTCAGCTGCATCAGGACTGGAAACCAGGCTTGGTTCGTCCATAATGGGGCGACGAGTAGCACCGAGCATCCGCTTTCCCTGATTCGCTCTAACACCTGGGGCAGAAGCGTGACAGGGGGAAACGCATAGAGCGGGCAGCGGGGCCAGACGCGGGCCAGCGCATCCCTGCTCTTGGAGAGAAATTCCTGACAGTGAGCGTTCTCTTGAGACGCAAATAGGTCTATTTTCGCTATGCCAAATGTCCTCCACAGCAGTTTGACTGTCTGCGGGTGTAAAGACCATTCTCCTGCCAGAAGATTGTTCCTGGACAGTCTGTCTGGTCTCACATTCAGGTGGCCGGGCACTTGCGCTGCTCTGAGCGAGCGCAGATTGTGCTGAGCCCAGACCAGGAGGCGTTCCGTCAGCCTGTGAAGGGCTCTGGATCTGATACCTCCTTGGTGATTTATATAAGCCACCACTGACATGTTGTCCGAACGGACCAGGCCTCAGCGCGTTGTCGACTGCCATCATTTCCAGACAGTTTATGTGTAGAAGCTTCTCCCGTTCTGACCACAGGCCGAAGAACGGTCTGCCTTCTAGCAGCGCTCCCCATCTCGAGGTTGAGGCATCCGTAGACATCACCTTCACACTCGAGGAAGTCCCCAGGCTTACACCTGACCGGTACCAATCGGTCACTGTCCAAGGTTTCAGAGCTGCGATGCATTTCTGATCGACCTTGAGGCGCAAGAGACTGGATGTCCACGCTCTGCGCGGAACGTGTGGTTTTAACCAGTACTGCAGCGGGCGCACGCGAAGCAGACCCAGCTGAAGCACTGAAGATGCTGAAGCCATGAGACCCAGCATTTTCTGAAACCTTTTGAGCGGGACTAAAGTGGCGTGGCGAAAAGTTTCTGTCATGCGCCGAATACTCAGTCTGCGCTGCGGTGACAGTTGCGCTGTCATAGACAGGGAGTCCAGTTCTGTACCCAGAAAGGATATTTTCTGACTGGGAGACAGCGAACTCTTCGCCCAATTGACTCTGAGACCCAAATTCTCGAGGTGGTCGAGTAATATGGTCCTGTGTTCTATGAGCTCTGACTGTGATCGAGCTAGAACCAGCCAATCGTCCAAATAATTCAGCACTCGTATGCCTCGGAGTTTGAGGGGTACGAGCGCTGCATCCATGCACATCGTGAATGCACGAGGTGCCAGGGATAGGCCAAACGGCAGGACTGTGTACTGATATGCCTGGCCCTCGAAGGCGAATCTCAAAAATCGCCTGTGACGTGACGCTATTTGTATTTGAAAATAAGCGTCTTTCAGATCCATCGACATGAACCAGTCCCCTTGGCAAATTTGCGAGAGGATTTTCCTGGTCGTGAGCATTCTGAACCGTCTTTTCAGAAGTGCTTTGTTTAGCCGTCTTAGATCTAGAATGGGTCTGAGACCCCCGTCTTTTTTGGGTACCAGAAAATATCTGCTGTACATGCCCCCTTCGCTCTGAGCCTGTGATAAGGGTTCTATAGCCCCTTTGCTCAGTAACTTCGCTATTTCGGCTCGAAGTAGGTGTGCTACTTCCTCTTTCACCGTAGTTTCGATTCGCGCCGCTTGGCATTGCGGGCGTCGACCGAACTGTAGCGAATAGCCTCTTTCTATAGTGTTCAGCACCCACTTTGATACCCTGGGAAGCTCTGCCCACGCTTTCGCGTGAGTGGCTAAGGGTAGAATGATATCTGGGCTCTAAGGTTGTACAACGCGCTCGTTGGCTGCAAAATACACATCTGCAGTCGCCTTTTAAGGGAACTGACAGAGCGAAGCATTGACGGCATATTATGAATGGGGCGCAACTAGGGCGGGGCAGCTTTTCTTATAACGTAAAGAAAAAACTAACCCCGTGACCGTACGCTTCCGGTCTCCCTTGTGAACGGCGCAGTTTGCGCGGCTCGAACAGAGGGAGAGAGAAAGCTAGCCCCGTGATCGTCCGCTCCTGACATCCCCTGTGAACGGCGCAGTTTGCGCGGCTCGAACAGAGGGAGAACAGATATCATCCCCCACAGACGCGGCTTCTTGGTCTACATCCACGACGGAAGCGGCGGCACGCGGCGGCCACTGTCCATCAGGAAGAGACTCAGCGAAGCAGGTGAAGCAGGCGGGCGCACCGGCGAGCTTTGCGGGGTGGGGGAGGTTGCGGAGGTGCAGTCTCGGAGAAGGATGCCAGGCGAGTCCTCAGAGTCACCATAGGCATTAGCTCGCTGAGGGCAGCGCCGTCAGCGAGCGCGAGAGCTGCGTGATCCTTACCAGGAAAAAGGGGTGTCTTGATAAAGACGCCCGGCTCTTTTAGTGCAAAGGGAGTGTGTGTCGCGGCGGCGAACAACACACACATACACAAAACACAGTAGCAGAGAAAGGATATGTACGCCGGAAAGCGTGCACAGGAACGGCGACTGAAGGCGGCGAGTTGTCGTCCAG
Organism: Scardinius erythrophthalmus; assembly: GCF_964197995.2. Taxonomy (NCBI): domain Eukaryota; kingdom Metazoa; phylum Chordata; class Actinopteri; order Cypriniformes; family Leuciscidae; genus Scardinius; species Scardinius erythrophthalmus. The sequence continues at coordinate 33,467,764 of NC_138239.1, read as the reverse complement.
CAGCTTCAGATGTGGCGCTAATCCCGCTCAGTGCTTCTATCAGACGGCGCGGCTTCTTCCTCTCGGGATCCAGCGATGCGTGAGATTCGCTGAAGAGATAAAAACTGGTCAAACCAGCCCTTCGAGGCTATTTATAGCTGAGCCCCACCCTCTTTTGGCGGGACATGACGTATTGGGCGCGAAGCGCCCTCATTGGTTCTGACGTCATGAGGGGCCTCTCTCGATAGGCTGGTGCAGTTGCCGCAGAGCAGCCAATGGGCGCGCGAGCTGTCTCGCCCATGTCTGCATGCTGCTGCAATGCGTTTTACATTATTGCAAAATTAAGGATAATTTTTTGGCTTCAGTATCTCGAGGAAAAGAGGTTTTCCCCTAGCGTAAGATATTACGCAAGTACGAGAGAAACTCTCGTAAGAGAACACCAAATGATCATGCAATGCGATAACATAGCTTATCTTCCCTGCAAACGATATAATGAAGAATGCGAATATTTAACCAAGTCAAAAACAAAACATAAGGTAAGCTATCAGTATTAAGTAAGTAAGGTAAGGTATCAGTATTAAGTTCAGTATAAACAGACACAAAAAGCCTTTAAAGGCGACAATTTTTGGTAAACGATTAAAGCTCCTTGTGGTTTCTTGTTTTGATCGATTTGAGCAACCATAAACAATGCAAAACATAGGCATTTTGAGTTTGTGATAGTGCTTCCTATGTAGAAAATCACTTCCTGGCCTCCATCTGCATATTGCGCCACAGCAGTGACGTTGTGCAAACAAGCTATTGTTTTACAGCTCTATCAAAATACTGTGATGGAAGAATAGCGCAGATTGCTAATAACTGTCATATTATGTAGAGTATGTTTTATAGCATTGATATAATTGATCTTTTTTTCTTTTTTTTTAATACCAGAATTATCTATGGATCTCGCAGAGGAGACTTGCTGAACTATTTTGAAGAAAGAAGTGAAGGAGGCAGCATCAGATAACATTGTCCAGATGTATGCTGAGATAGAGAGACACCTGTAGTGGAGAGAAAGCTGTGGACATCTTGTGCGGCCCTCACACACAGAACCTATGGCCGTCCAGGGACTTGCGGCAGCAGTTGTTAAAATAGATCTAAAAACAGTACCTGCACCGCAGCAGCAGCAGTTCACGTGGATGCAGACATGACAAGCCTAGAATAAGATGTTTAGCATGTGTATCCACTCGCAATGAAATTACCATTTGTTTAAGGTCAGTCATCTTCCACCCGCACTTTATTGTGATGGCTTGCTCTGCTCCAGATGTGGTGCAGCGGTGAACTTCTCATTCATCTCGCTTTCTCCACCTATGCAACAGCTTACCAGATTTAAGCCCCTTTTTGTTATGATGACTAATGATTCATAACTCTAGCGTGCTTCCTAATCTAGTTGTCAAATAAACCCAGCATTTTACATTATAAATATTGTTGTTGACAAATAGTATTTGTTCCTCTTTGTAAGTCACATTTTAGATAAAAGTGACCAGTATATGTATAAATGTAACACCATGTCCTAACTACACGTGACGCGACGCCGCAACACGAAATAAAGGGTATCTTTTCCATGTTAATCAGAGTTTTTGTCCTAACGTGACAATTCTATTTTAGAAACGGTTTATATTTTTCTGCGATGTCGCGCTGGAACAACAAACACAAAGTGTGGCAATGATAATCTCAGGTACTGTTTATGTGCTTTATTTAATGTTAAAAGCGTGTAATGTGACTAAATATCATTTAGCACTCCAGCTTTGTAGCCGTAAAAGCAACAATGGATAATTCATCTCAGATCTTAAAATTAAACAAATGGAATCAAAAACGTTCAAACTATGAACAAACAAGTGTATTCTTTGACAAAAATTGTTTTAGTAACTCAGTAGCCTATGTATTTTTAATATTTAAATGGTGTAATATTTGTGAATTTGATTATGTAGCCTACTTATCCATTTTCTAGCGAGTGCCGTCTAGATTGCTCTCTGGTGCTGTGCACTCGACGCGAGACTCCGCCCACACGCTGTTCTGATTGGCTGTGGGTTTTGATTGATTTTGACGCATCTTGCAGTCGCATCGCATCTAGTGTGGACAGACAAATAATTTGTCACTGGAATCTTATCACATCGCGTCTGGTTAGGACATGGTGCTACAAATTTGTTTCTGCTGTTAGGAGCTTGTGTTTATTTTTGGAGGACTCACACACACTGGTTTTGTGAGTGAAGATACTTGTTAGCACTGACGAGGTTCTCACCTCTATAAATGTAGCTGGTTGTTATTACAAGCATGTTTTCAGCCCTGCATTTCCTCCTTTCAACAGGACCATGAGGCTAATCACAATAACCATGGTCCAGGAAGGTCCTGTGAAGTTTAGCCTGCCACCTCCTGCCCAACAGGGAGGCTTGTAAATGCAGCGGCCCCCCAGAGACAACATCCACATGGCAGAACGTTTCTACAGGCACTGTGTGTCCGTGAGTGTTCAAAACACTCCTCCATCTTTAGTCCATGAAAAGTGCTCCCTTCCAAAAATCGAACAATTTTATGGTGACCTCATTTTCCTAAATGTCTGGAACATTCAATTTTATTTCCTAAAATCCTGGATCATCCAATTGTATATTTTATTTGGCTTCCAGGGCGTCCAATACATCACATGTCCTCAGCTATGACTATTTAATTTTGAAACTCCAAAACACACAAATGCACTGTGAGCAAATATTCCTGGGATGTTCCGGTATACTAAAAACACCATATATCTCCTCTTGCTCACCTCTTTCCAAACAGAAATTGATTTTGTTGAATTGTTTGATAAATCTGACCCACGGTTTCCAGTGGGTCTTATTGGATTTCCTACTGTTTTTCTGCCTGTTGGTGGCCTAGACCCTAATCATCCACATCTCCCAGGGAGGCCATAAATTACTCCGATGAGATGGTGCTTTGTGTTCCTACTGCTGGGGCGCAGGGGCGAATTCGCAGCGGCATATTTTCACAAGGCCGACCCTAAATCATTGTTTTATGACAGCTGGGAAAACTTCTGCACGTTCGTGGTGCTGATTTATGTTCATTTGGGTCTGGAGGACGCTATAATTTGCAAGTAATGTGAAAACAGATGGATAGAGAGATACCAAAGGGCAGACTGGCCTATACATTCTCACCGCTTCTTACAAATGGCATCCATATGCTCCGATCTATGTCTTCATCTGTGCTGTTTCTTTCACTCCCTTTTTTTCTTGCTCTGTGATTAAATGTCTTCAGAGGAGGTGAGGGATGTCTGTGCATTTGAAATAAACAAGTCACATAACAAAGACATTGTGACACTAAACCTCCCTTTTGAGGAATTATCGTACAAGCCACAATAAAAGCCCATTACTCTACATGGACAAGATCACACAAGTAATCAACAGTAAAATGATGTACTACACTAAAAAATATTGGGTTATATTTTCTACCCAAATCCTGGGTTGAGCCTTTTGGGTCAATTTTTGTCTTATTTTTTTCAGTGTTTGGGTAGTTTTTGTGTTACCCAGATCCTGAGTCAGACGTAACAACCCAATGTTTGGGTAGTTTTTGTGTTATCCAGCTCCTGGGTCAGACGTAACAACACAGTGTTTGGGTAGTTTTTGTGTAACCCAGATCCTGGGTCAAACGTAACAACCCAGTGTTTGGCTAGTTTTGTGTTACCCAGATCCTGGGTCAGATATTTGATTTATTTATTGTTAGTTATTTATCGCATGCTTTTTGAGACCTTTTCAGGAGAGAGCAGTGCAGCTCCGTCAAATTGCTGCGTGTCTTCTGTAAAATACAGGTTTGTGTAAATGTTTTGTATCTATAAATTATGTTCTCATAACTGTACACTGATTGTTTATGGACAGGTTATGGAGTCAGTCACAATGTATGAGGGAAACGCAGGTGCTAAACATGAACACGAGATCCAGCGCTGTTACGATGTAAACGGGACAACAGAGACTGGTCGATTACACTTGAATTACTTCTAAATATTTCATTTTTATGTCTAATATTTGTTAAACAAGCTTAAATGTATATGCAATATGTATTCAAAACTATACAAAATATGCCATATTGCAAAATATGATCAAAACCAGTGGTTGCGTGGAGTTAAAAAAAAAATATATATATATATATATATATATATATTTTTAGAGGATTTAAGTTAATCCATAAACATTAATTATGTATGAAGTAAAAAAAAAAAAAAAAAAGCCAGTACTATAGTAAAAATGAATCAACCCAGTATGATTGGTTAAACCCACTATGCTGGGTTAAAAGAACGACCCAATTTGGGTAAAATTAACCCAACATGTGTTCTGTTCTATATTTACTTAGCCCTTGGGTTGAAAACAACCCAAATTGGGTTGTTTTTAAACCAGTGTTTTTTTAGAGTGCGAAATTACTGGTTGTAATTTAACGTCATCTGGACAGGGAAAATCTGCATACAAGCAGACCTACAAAGGCCAACATCCAATATAATTGTGTCAATCAAACTCAAAATTGTCAGCAACATATGCTCTTGCTGGTTGTCAATACTTTCTCAGGGGCCTGAACCCAGGCTCCGCTGATCCTTTCCATAACGGGGCATGTATCTGTTGACGCTCGGCCAGAAGAGACCACCCACAAGACTAATGATGTAAATGTTGTTGCAAACACACTCTAGCTTTCTCTCCGAATAAACATCAGAATCCGCTCGCGTTCTCCACCATGTGCTACAATCGCTGCAGTCTCCTCACCATCGGCTGACCCAGCTTGAGGCTATTCAGCTTTCATCACCTCTCCTTCAGAAGAAACCAGCTAATAGATAACACTGTCATGGCAAGGCCCAGCTCTGTACAGCCCTGCCAAACCGCACAAGCCCTCAGATCTGGGCCAATAACACCAGAGAGTGCTGAGGTCACTGGCCCCAGACCAGTTCTGCAATGTTCCCCCCACCCTGTCTGCCATGCAGTCACTACTCTCCTATGCCCTTACATGACACCACACATCAGTTGCGTTCGGTGGAAAGTGTACCAACACATTAATAACTCAGGCTCCCCACATTACTACATACCCAAACAGTAATTTTCAGTTGTCATTCAAAGGAGACCAGCAGGCAATGAGGCTATCTTAGAATATTTACAGTAAACAGAACTTGTTTAAACAGGCCTCATTATGAACCTGCAGGTCAGAATGAACACGCCGGAAATAACATTTCTCACATGGGCGTCAGGATGGAATTCTGGTCACATAATGATGAATCTCTCAGCACAAGGTCACACGCTGGCACCCTTTTTATGTTTTAAAGCACATTGTACAAACTTAGGACTGATACAAAGATACATTTTTCATAAGGGTGGATATACCAGAGACATTGTTGGAAAGTAGCCTCTGATTAGTGTCATATTAGTGAATGGGCCATTTGGCTTCACATACCAAGTGATTAATGACCTCCATGCAATGTGTTTTAGGCGGGATCACCACTCACCACCCACCATGAACATAAGAATCATTTCATCATTCACTTCATCTTCATGGACAACTCATGGATGTTTTCCTTTGTGCACATTTATTTTTAATTCTGAACATTTCAACAGGTCAGAAAAGACAACGAGGCACTGCATTCTCATTTGCTGCCAGCATCTGATACGGTGTGCTTTGCTCTCTGACCTTTATCTGATATATAAATGTTGAGTGAAAAGAGAGGACCATCAAACATCCAATGACAGGTCTGACATGCTGATATGTGATTGCTGCATTTAGAGAGATGTGTGCTTTATTGGTCTTAGATGATTGTATCTTCCACATGGACTTCTGCTCTCCCAAAGATTTACAGCAGTTTAGCAGGATGTGCAGTGAGTGTGTGTGTGTGGTTGGCGGATATTCGTGATTTTCCCTCCATTGCTCTTTTGACTTTGTGGGCTCTGGAGAATCTTTAAATATTATAAAGCTGGTTTGATAGGAGGCCAAGCAGTATAATGTTGGAGGGAAGCCCTTATATTGGCCTAAAGACTTTGCTTCGGCTCCAAAAATAAGATACTATGTATATTTGTGTCTATACGGTACAAGTGTGCACGAGTATAAATGTGTGTTGTTCTTCTGTGTTTTACACTATTACAAAGTTAATTACACTATACACTAACACCAAAAGCTGAAATAACAACACAAAATAAACTAATTAAATATTTGGAAGCTATAAAATATGTAATAAGGAAGATTACAATAATATTAAGAAACATAAATAATGTAACAGTTCCGAATCCAACAATTTTCACAATCACAAACATTTATGAATGTCCTGTTAAAACATGCAAGTTTACTGAAAATGCTAAGAGGACATTTATTACACTACTATCTATATTAATATCTATACAATAGTTCCTACAACCACTAAATTATTCCACATGACAACAACTGCAATGCGAAAGTAATTTACAAATGCTATACAGTAAATTCAGCTCTGTCACTATAATACATTCCAATTGTCTTTAAAGACCGCATCTCAACTGTTTCTCATAGACTCATGGCAGCATACAGCTGTGATTCAGGAGAATCCATTACTAAGGTTAATTATTCTAATTAGAGCAGAGAGAGTTCCTGCCTGCAGAGGATTCACATTCTTTTTTTAAATTTTTAGAAAATTTATTTCATTCATTGATGTTTTGTCTAATCCTGATTCAATATAATTTCATCAGCATTTACTGGATTCAATATTAAATCAACTGCAAAATACAGTTTATTTATTTATATATATATATATATATATATATATATATATATATATATATATATATATATATATATATATATATATATAGTTAACACAGAGCTGCCATTACTGTCAAGTTATTGGAATGTAGATCGAATTATAATGGAATTTATCAAAATACAGTACAGGCATTATGTCAGCTGTATTTCACCTTTGCCAAAGAGGGACTAAAAAGAGTAATTGCATTACTTATGAGCCAATCAGCAGAAAGGAAATTCAAATGCCATTTTTATTCAAGCACAAGTTTCTGTTGATGTTTCTGACATCTAGTGGACATTATTAGTAATTCATCTTAAAGGGACGTGTTGAGTTGACTTATCACCCATTTATAAGATGTTGAAAGATGTGTGATTTATTTTTTTTAATCTTTTTTTAGTGCTTTTAAATCTTAAAAGTTAAGCACATATTTAAACACAACTTCTGGTGTTAATCATTTGACCTGTCCCATCTGTTTAGACACACACACACTTTTATCATTTTCACCTTAATACAAAATAGAGCCCTTTTTATCCATGAACAAATTTGAAATTGTGTTTCATGCATTTGTAACATCTCATCTAGATTCCTGTAATTCACTTTACTGTGTCTCTCACTCCATCTCTCGTTTACAGTTGGTACAAAATTCAGCTGCCAGACTTCTTAAAGGGAAGCAGAAATTCGATCGCGTTACACCTATTTAAATTTCCTTGCTTAGGCTAACCTGTTAAGTTTAGAATTGTATTGTTTGTTTACACAGCACTTAATAGCCTGGCCCCTTAGTATTTGGCTGATTTGTTGCATCCATATACTCCTTCTAGATCTGGTGATGTCCCAATTTCAAAATAATTTTTACAGGATAGAATTTTTGGTGTTTAAGCTTTGGAATGGCTACTAAAATATGTGATAGGGAAAAGAATAATAGAAAAAGCATGTCAAGCATCCTGCTACCGGGATTAACAGGGAAAATAGCTTTGAGTTTTTTGGTCATTCATTGGTTAGACATAAGGATACAGGTTTTTCTGCTATTCTTTTTATTTTTTATCCAGTCTGACACAGTTTAATTTATATTTATCTGTGTTTGTTTATTCTAAATGGTAGCCTGTGAGTCAGCAAATGACAGAAAGGAAGAACAAACATTCTGCCGAAGACATACAGTGCCCCCATGGCTTTAAAGGGTTTATTATTTCATTCCAAATATATCCTAAGCGTTCAGTCCAAGTCCAGCCAACCCAACAAGTTTGCACACAAACTGCCCTGTTCATCTTTATTTTCCCTGGCGGTCATCAAATGGCACTCAGTTGTGCCATACATAATTTTATCTTTCAACAGGGAAGTGGCCATTAGGCCACTGCCTGGGCCCCATTCAACAATTCAACATTTCACATCAGATAGTGATCGTATCATGCAAAACCGTTTATTTGGAGACGTTTTGTTGGTGACCACCCATGTTTAACTGGGGCCCCGGCCCAGCTGCAGGTGATGAGTTTTCCAAACCTCTGTCATTGGCAAAGTCCACTTGAGCTCAGCACAGCTGAACAGCACTTGCAACACATATTTCCCATTTTTCCCGGTCTTCATGTTTGTTCTTCCTCATCTTGATTCCTGTATGACTCGGCCATGCGATGAGCAGGTCAAAGGCAAGAGGAAATGGCAATCCCAGCTGAGGGTGAGGATATAACCTGTTGAGGTCTCCTCATTTGGGAGGTGGGGAATGCAGTCCTCCTTTTTATACAGAGGTGTTTCACTTCCAAAGGAAAAACACAAAAGTGCTGAGTGTAAAAGCTATGATTCCCTGTGTGTCATTGTCTGTGATTTCATGCCAAATAGCACAATAACTGATCTACAAGTAGTGTCTATATAAAAAAACAAAACAAAAAAAAAGATATGGTATTCAGAATTAATTTCAAAGAAATGTTAAAGTCCCCCTGTGGTGGAAATCCAGCTTTTAAAGGGGTGGTATAATGCCCTTTTCACAAGATGTAAAATAAGTCTCTGATGTCCCCAGAGTGTGTATGTGAAGTTTTAGCTCAAAATACCCCACAGATATTTTTATATAGCATGTTAAAATTGTCACTTTTTGAGGGTGAGCAAAAACACACCGTTTTTTTGTCTGTCCCTTTAAATGCAAATGAGCTGCTGTAACCACCACAGTGGGCAGAGCTTCAAGAGCTCTTGTCCTTTTACCTCACACACACATGCACTGAAAATTTCACATATTTTAGCCTTTTATGTTCAAACCGGAGTCAGAAAGATGGAGAGACTCAAGAAGAAGTGACAACATGTAGAAGCAACAGGACATTTCTGAAAGGTTAGTTTATGAATTTATGTAGCTTATGTGTAGTTATCTTCTAGTCATTGATTAGCATATTCTGTCATGATAATCTATAAATCGCGTTAAGGGGGCGGGGTTTATGTAAATTTTAGGGTTAATGATGTCACTAGAATGTGGTGTAGTCTCTAACAGCCGTTTGTTGTAGTCCTTAAAAAGTGATTTCTTTAACCCTTTCACACGTAAGTTAAAAAAATTCTGGCTGACCCCCCAGCGTGAGTTTTTCAAGGCGACTGTTATTTAGAACGTGTCACTTTATGGTTTCCATGGTGACGCGTCATTGCTTGTCACGTGACACAGCGCAGCAGCAACAGAGCTGAATGAATGATGATCTGCTTTTATGTCATTTTTCACAAATTTGTTAGCTATGGTATGAAACATCTGATATTCCGATTGTCAAATATATGCAAGTGGAAGTGTTTTGTTGTTTAAACACCTTTATAACGATCGCGTTAGTTGAGCTGTATGCGCGATGGGCGCCGCCATGTTAGTTTGTGCCGCAGACGCAGTTCAGAGAATCGGATCTGTTGGATTTACAACACGTGAATTTATCCACATCTCCCTAAATACATAAAAGTAAGTGGCCGGTGAACTGGGAGAAGAATAGAGTAAACTTTAAAGTTACTTACACAATGTGTATCTGATATGAATAAAACGTGTCTAAATAATGGAAAGGATTATTATTGCCTCTTCCATAGACATCAGTGAGTATTTTATAAACTCTAAATGTATTATTTTTTTAGTACTTATGTGAATTTATATGTCTAAAACCTAAAATAAACATTATGTGGTTGAAAACACTGAAAAGTTGTGATATATGACAGCTCTGAGCGCGCCTGTCTGTTGGCTCAGCGCCAACCAACGCGCGAAGGCACATTTGAATTTAGCAGTTGATCACGTGATGCACTGACCGTTCAAATCACAGCGGTGTGATCATAGACATAATAAATACATAGACGCCCTATTGGCCGCTTTGGAACGTTGCTGCGATACGTCAACGCGTCCGCCATTTTGTGGAGGGCAAGATGGCAAGACTGCGCTGTAATCAAACGCAAGTAAACAGGTGAGCTGCGGTTTTTCTGTATAAAAACCAAAAAAAATTACATTTATCAACCGATTTCGGTGGTTTGTATGTGGTGTACAAAAAAGTTCCATCTGTAGTACTCTCGATAGTTAGACTTATAATTTATTTTTTTTTTTTAATAAGGAATGGCCAAAGCTCAGGCTTGTCATGTATTTAGCTTTTCATTCTTGAATAAGAATTGTGAACACCCCCATACTGAGATATAATTTAATTTTCACATTAAATTAAATAAAGTTTTCTTATTGTGGGAAAAGCATATTCTGTCATTGACCCGATTTTAGCAATAACAAAGATAACTGATGGATCCTTTATGGTAATACATATGATATGGTACAACTACAGTGCAATGTAAATAGTAAATATAAGATAAAGTGAGAGGTAGGCTAATAGTAAATAGTTTAGTCAATAAAATAAACAAACAGTAGGCTATACAGTAAATAAAATAGTAATGAAAAGTATATTTATATAATATCATAAGTACAAATATAATAATAATAATAATAGTAATATATTGATAATAGCATATAGTTTATGTATAATACTATAATAATAGCAATAGAATATGAAATATCAATTACAGAATATAGACAAAAAATAATAAGTTAAATAGTTACTATGAATAGTAAAATAATTTAACAGCATAACTATAATAGATTGATAATCGCAAGTGGTATATTATTATAATAACAATAATAAATAATGTAATTTTATACATTTTAAAATATTATTACATAGGCTATATAAAATAAAATGACGCAACCCTGTCTCTTTTTGTTAAATTTCAGTTTTTAAAAGGTATAAGAAGCTATACAAGTCAAGAAATAAAGTAAACGATCCAGTCAAACATACAGTAGGCTACACTGTTAAAGTTAAATAGCCTAAATATATAAAGTTATGAAACTTCACTTTGCCCTCAGCCAAAACAATCTGCCAAGGAACAAATTATAGATTAATGAAACCAAAGATCGCCCGTTAGATAAACACAAGACGAATTATTCTCACTAGACTGACAGCGACGAACGTCAGAACTCAGAAGCACTATGGCCGAGGCAAGGCTGTTCTCGGCGGGGTTCATGAGCGCTGAGCGCCCGCGGTGATCGCTGGATCTCACAACTCCGAAACCGTCAGATAACATTTTTAAAAAGGCGCTATCTTTATAAATAAACCACAGATTTGAGCTTTAAACAACTACATTGTCGACTGAAAAACTCTTAAAACTACATTTCGTGACACAATAACAGTAGTATTTTTAAATTTCGCGGCCTTTCTCCTCTGAAAATAAAAATAGTAAATGAAATGCAACCAGAAACAAATTTTCAGTTTTGCTTGTGAAAGGTAATTCCCTGAGACCTGTGTTCAATTGTGTGGCGATTTGAAAAGCCCCAAGCAGCACAAGAAATAGGCATTTTTCTCAATTCTCGTTATGAGAGGTATGGGAAAGTTGCCCTCCGCAGTATGGCGGCGCCGTTGACGTACGATCCAGCAGCCAATAGGGCGTCTATGTATATTATGTCTATGGGTGTGATCGTAGCTCCAGGGACCAGCCTAGACTGATCACACCGGTGTTATCGTACGTGCGAAAGGGTTAAAAGCAAATATCTCCCTTTGCTTTGAACTTTGAGCATCGTAACTTTGCAGATGTTGTTTATGCTCAAACAGCAACATTACACACTACTAACTAAAGTTAGAAAAGTGAAATCATAATCAACCACCCCTTTAATGTTGTTTATATGTCTATGTGGTGTTTTTAATATGCTTTAAGACAAACCATGTACAAATTTATCTTTAAATAGCGTCTTTAAAAAAAAATTTGGTTTGAAATTTCTGGTGTTTCTGACGTCACAAACTACCTTGTAACCAATCACGTCAACATGTGATCATAAACAAGTGGATATCTGAGCTGCTGCGAGTGAGTGGAGGTGGGGCTAATTTGCATATTCATAGAACCAGATATACTAAATGAGGCAAGGGTGCAGAGTTACATTCAAGCTATTTTAATATTATTATTATATATATATATATTATTATTATTATTATATTAATTATTATATATTCAAGCTGATATTCATATTTTTTTATCATATTCAGTGAAATCTACACTATAATCCGACAGAACAACATAAATAAGGTGGTTTTAGAAAAAAACCCAAGCTTCTAACTCCACCTGGAGCGTGTTATTTGTTTTGCAAAAATCCACCGCTCCCGGATCATCGTGTCCAATCAGCGCAGGGGGGTGTGAGATCTGACTGTCAATCACAGGTCGTGCACACGCCACAGATCCCCCCTGTGACGCGCACGTTACAATATCACATGCACACGACACGCCTGAAGATTGCACGAAGCATGATGGCGGAGAGAAAATCTACTAACAAGCTTCCAATTCCTCGGTTATTGCTATCTATGGATAGATTAGCCAGGGCACCCTACCTCAGAGTCCATGGTGTTGATCGATGCTGAAGAGACGGACACGTTCACAGAAAATCAGGTACACACCATAGACTGTAAAAAATATGGACAAAGCGTCTGTGACGTCACCCATAGACTTTCTGAAGAACGGGTTTGAAGCCGTTTATGGGGGGTATGGGCGGCGCCATCTTGGAAAATCTTGGGAAATCCTAACCCCGCCCACTTTCTGACGCAGCGCGCGTCACTCAGCTCGCTCTGCTACTTCGGTTATCTCTGTGTATATTTTAGGCAACGAAATATGTTATAAAACACCAAACTCTTTTCGTTTTCATTTAAAGAAATCTTAAACATTATAGCCACACAAATGTGGTTCAGGCAACGCGTTTTGATTATATTCACTGCACATAAGGTTTGCCTATTTATATAAAAAAAATATATATAAAACACAAACCTGCCTCTTTTCGTTTTAAATATAATATAAAAATATTAAACATTTTAATAGGGTCCAGGCAGTATGTGCATTTGTACTAAACAACAGATGTTGCAGTAAACAACATTACAGATCATATTCGTTGTATTAAAATTTAAAATGACAAAACTCAACCCAGTCTCTTTTTGTTAAATTTCAGTTTTATCAATATTAGCTATTATAAAAGTATAAGTAAAAGGTAAAGTTACAAGAAGCTATACAAATAAAGCAAACAATTCAGTCAAACATACAAAGTCAGCGCTCGATCTAGTCTAACCATACAACAGTAACTTAAAGTTAAATAGCTTATAAAGTTATGAAACTTCCCCTCAGCCAAAACGGTTGGCCAGGGAACAAATTATAGATTTACGAGACCAAAAATCGCCCGATAGATATACACAAGACGAATTATATCTCATGTTTAACCACTACAGAGACGCCAGAGTCAGCGGCAAACCTCAGAACGACTAGCCGAGGAAAGGCTGTTCCAGGCGGGGTACATGAGCGCCGAGCGCCCGGTCATCGCTGGATCTCACAACTGGATACAATTTTCATAAATCTTTATAAATAAACCACAGATTTGAGCTTTAAAAAACTACATTCTCGCCTGAAAAACTCTTAAAACTACATTTCATGATACAGAAACAGTAGTATTATATGTCAACTGTATTAAAAAATGGCGCTTCTTATGTTGTCATTCTCCGTGGCGCTGCCTTGTCAGCTGTCAATCAAGCTGTCAATCAAAGTTAACCACGCCCTTATTGTCATACATTTTATGTCTAAATACGATCTAAAGTCCATGGGACCAACCTGTAAAAACATGAATTTATGCTGTGAAAACGGACATTTTAACATGGGGGCTATGGACATTTGCTCCCTTTTGGGACCTCGCCCTAGCGGATTTTCGATGTATTGCAGTTTTTCGCACTTCCGTGTAGGCTTAATTTTTCAGATCAGAATGTTGCCGCATGGTACACACGCACTGGCGAGCACGACCTCGATGGGAGGGTGCTCGCTGGTAGTGGGGGAGGGGCATGAGAGTTGTAAAATCTGCCAAAGTCGACCCAATATGCCAGACTTGCCGACTGCAGCTTTAAGGCATGACACATTTTTTCAAGGAAAAAACATTTAAATATGTCATTTTAGTGATAAAAGATGAGTTTCACTCTCAGTGGTGGGAATGTGGACGGGGCTCTTATCCACCCCCTCGAACTCCACTGTGACTCCCACATTGGCAAACGATGTAGCAGGCTCACTCATCTTGTCAGACGTGTTCTCGGGCTCAATCGGTCCTCCTTGCGCTGACTCTCTGTCTGTGGTGGGCTCAGACATCATCTAAATCCAACAGGGTGGTGTCAGGCTGGGCTCTAAGTTGGGAGTAGGGAGTGTCCTCCTTGTGGCCCGATGGTGAATTCATCAGCACCCACTCCACATATGTGGCAAATTCCTCATGGGGACAGTTCGCTGGCAGGAGTGCCCTCGCCTGCTTGCTCAGGCTGGCATGGAAGAAAACACTGAACGAATTGTTTGAGTAGTGCATTAGGCATCTAAAAAGTCCTGGGTATGAACCGCTTGCGAATGGTCCTCCTGCTCCAGGCATAGTGGTTTAAAGGATTAGTTCACTTTCAAATAAAAATTTCCTGATAATTTACTCACCCCCATGTCATCCAAGATGTCCATGTCTTTCTTCAGTTTTTGTGGAAAACATTCCAAGATTTATCTCCATACATGTATAATGGACTTCAATGGCAACCATAGGCGTAATTTGCGGGTGGGACGTGTCCCCACCACTTTTTGCCAGGGTGGATATTGTCCCCACCACTTTTTAAAACATCTCGCGGCACCAATGTACAAATTCTACAAATAAATAAAACATCTCCAGTTAACTGGCAGAGCATTCATTTCGTTCGTTTTTTTTAAATAAGAGACGATCTTATCTTATATCAGCGCGTTGTAGGATCGATTGCTCCTGTCTGCCTCGCTGCCTGCTGTGAGTGTGTTTGCCTCGGTGCTGTAAGCTCCGTCTTAGCCTCGTATTTCCTTGTTTTGAACCATCATTTACTACAATTTCTAGTTGTTTATACTACTACTAAATACAGCTTACCCAACATCTCAGATTAACCTGACATCGCTAGCTTCCGTTACTACTAGCACAACACGCTAGTAATTCGCTAGCCTGTTAACGCGCCACCCGTGCGCTCAGCTATTTTTATTTATTTATTTTTCTCTCGCACGCCCGCGCCTTTGAGTTCATAAAAAGCTCAGGTGAGTAAGAATCACTCAACAAACATGGTGAGTAATGTCACCTGCACTTCATGTCACATGTTTAGCATAGCCTTCTCTGTTGGCAATATAGGATTTATATGTGATAAATGCAAGGAGACAGTTAGGCTGACAGAGAAGATTTCAGAACTAGAAACACGCATCCAAACTTTAATTGAGAGTGCTAGAGCTTTAGATACTATTTTGGATGCGCCTAGCATAGTGAACTCTTTACATGATGCGGTTCCAGCTGAATTAGTGCCTGCGCAGCTGGGCAAATGGTTGACAGTGAGGGATCGCTCTAGTCGCGGATCAAAAAACCACTCTTCCGATTACCATAACAAATCGATTTGCCCCGCTCAGTGAAACACCCATTGAGAGTTCTGTTGATTGTGCCCTAGTAATTGGCGATTCTATTACACGGAACGTGAAAATAGAGACACCAACCACCATAGTCACATGTTTGCTGGAAGCCAGAGCGCCTGACATCAAAGCAAATTTAAAAGTGCTGGTTAATGCTAATCGTAAATTCTCTAAGATCATTATTTACGTCGGCACTAATGATGTTCGACTCCGCCAGTCGGAGATCACCAAAATTAATATTAAAGAGGTGTGTGAACTCGCAAGTATGATGTCAGGCACTGTAATTTGCTCTGGCCCCCTTCCTGTTCGCAGGAGTGATGAGATAGTCAGTAGATTGTGTTCTCTTAACGGTTGGCTGTCTAAGTGGTGTCCGCAAAATAATATAGAATTTATAGACAAATGGAAAAGTTTTTGGGGCAAACCTGACCTGTTGAAAAGAGATGGTATTCATCCCTCCTGGGATGGTGCTGCTCTTCTCTCTAGTAATATGGCACATAGTCTTAGAGCTCAAACATGACAATCTGGGGCTCAGGTCAGGAAGCAGACAGACTGGCTAAACTGACTGTCTGCTAGTGGCCTCGCGTCACCAAGGTCAGATAAATCCCATCACATAGAGCCTCTTTCACCTAGCTATCATCATATAGAGACTGTGTCTGTTCCCCGAATTTGGAAATCCAAAAACCTTTTTAACCCATCTAAGGTTAAAAATTTAATTGATGTTCAACAAATAAAAAACAGCTATAATACAGATGAGCAAATGCTAAAGCTTGGGTTGCTGAATATTCGATCGCTTCAAAATCAATCGTTGTTAATGATATGATTTCAGATAATAACCTAGATGTGCTGTGTTTGACAGAAACCTGGCTAAAACCAAACGATTACATTACTTAAAATGAGTCCACCCTGCAAGATTACTGTTATAAACATGAGCCTCGTCTGAAACGCAAAGGGGGAGGAGTTGCTGTAATTTATAGTAATATTTTCAAAACCACTAAGAAATCAAGTTTTAAATATAATTATTTTGAAGTGTTAGTACTTAATGTAAAAATAAATAGTATAAATGATAAATCATGTTTGAGATTTGTGTTGGCTACTGTATACAGGCCACCAGGGCACCATAAAGATTTTATCAAAGAATTTGCGGACTTTCTATCAGAATTAATATTGATTGCAGATAAAGTACTAATTGTTGGTGATTTTAATATACACATCTATAATGAAAAAGATGCATTGGGATTGGCATTTAAAGACATTGTAAACTCTATTGGAGTTAGACAACACGTGTCAGGACCTACTCATTGTCGTAATCATACTCTAGATCTAATATTATCACATGGAATGGATGTTGATGCCGTTGAAATTCTGCAGCAGAGCGATGACATCTCAGATCATTATCTAGTCTCGTGTAAACTTCATTTAGCCAAGGCTGCAAAGCCGACTCCGTGTTTCAAATATGTTAGACCTATCACTTCTGCCACTAAAGATTGCTTTATCAATAATCTTCCTGATCAGTTTCATCATCTCAGCATCCCAAATAGCTTAGAAGAACTCGATATTGCAACAGAAACTTTTAACTCTCTCTTTTCCAGCACTTTAGACACAGTTGCTCCGTTGCGCTTAAAGAAGATTAAAGAAAATAGTCCATTGCCGTGGTACAACGAGCACACTCAGGCCCTTAAGAGAGCAGCCAGAAAAATGGAGCGCAACTGGAAGAAAACAAAACTAGAGGTATTTCGCATTTCATGGAAAGAGAGCTCGATTGCTTACAGAGAGGCCTTAAAATCTGCTAGATCTGCTTATTTTTCAAACCTATTAGAAGAAAATAAACATAATCCTAGGTATTTATTTGAAACGGTGGCTAAACTAATGAAAGAGAAAGCTTCAAGCCCAGAAGTTTCCAAGCAACACAGCAGTAATGACTTTATGAACTTCTTCACTTATAAGATTGATAATATCAGGGAGAAAATTATAACCATGCAACCGTCTACTACAGTATCGCATCAGGCAGTGCATTGTAGTCTCCCTGAGGAAAAATTTGATTCGTTCGTTGTTATAGAAGAGGAAGAATTTACTAAACTTGTTAAATCATCTAAATCTACAACATGTATGTTAGACCCTACACCGACTAAGCTACTGAAAGAGATACTTCCAGAGGTCATAGATCCTCTTCTTAATATCATTAATTCATCTTTGTCTCTAGGATACGTACCAAAAACCTTTAAGCTGGATATGATTAAACCGCTTGTTAAAAAAACGCAACTTGATCCTACGGAATTAGTCAATTACAGGCCGATCTCGAATCTACCTTTTCTGTCAAAGATATTAGAAAAAGCAGTGTCTTCACAACTGTGTTCCTTTCTTGAAAGAAATTATATCTGCAAAGATTTCCAGTCAGGATTTAGACCGTACCATAGTACCGAGACAGCTTTCGTTAGAGTCACAAATGATTTGCTCTTATCATCCGATCGTGGTTGTGTCTCTCTATTAGTATTACTCGATCTTAGTGCTGCATTTGACACTATCGACCACAACATTCTTTTAAATAGACTTGAAAATTATGTTGGCATTAGTGGAATTGCACTAGCATGGTTTAAATCATACTTATCTGACCGTTATCAGTTTGTAGCAGTAAATGAAGAGATGTCTCATCGATCACAAGTTCAGTATGGCGTACCACAAGGCTCAGTGCTAGGACCACTGCTGTTCACTCTGTACATGCTACCATTTGAGAAA
Source organism: Scardinius erythrophthalmus (assembly GCF_964197995.2). Taxonomy (NCBI): domain Eukaryota; kingdom Metazoa; phylum Chordata; class Actinopteri; order Cypriniformes; family Leuciscidae; genus Scardinius; species Scardinius erythrophthalmus. Next base: position 33,449,382 of record NC_138239.1, on the reverse strand, counting down.
TCATTAGGAAACATGGCATTAGCTTTCACTGTTATGCCGACGATACTCAGCTGTATATTTCTTCAAAACCTAACGAAACTTACCAATTCACAAAATTAACGGAATGCATAGCTGATATAAAAAATTGGATGACTCGTGATTTCCTACTACTTAATTCTGAAAAAACAGAGATTCTAATTATTGGACAAAAAACTTTCTCATGTAATAACCTAGAATACTGTCTAACACTTGATGGCTGCTCTGTTAAGTCTTCGCCGTCGGTTAGGAACCTGGGTGTGCTCTTTGATACCAATCTTTCATTTGAAAGTCACGTGTCTAGTATCTGTAAAACCGCATTTTTCCATCTTAAAAATATATCTAAATTACGCCATATGCTCTCATTGACAAATGCAGAACAATTAGTTCATGCGTTCATGATCTCAAGGCTAGATTATTGTAATGCTCTACTGGGTGGTTGTCTTGTACGCTTAATAAACAAACTACAGCTAGTTCAAAACGCAGCAGCTCGAGTTCTTACCAGAACCAGGAAGTATGACCATATTAGCCCGGTTCTGTCTGCACTGGCTGCCTATTAAACATCGCCTCAATTTTAAAATATTGCTGATCACTTACAAAGCACTAAATGGTTTAGCTCCGCAGTACTTGAGCGAGCTCTTAACGCATTATAGTCCTTCACGTCTATTGCGATCTCAAAATTCCGGCCAGTTGATAATACCTAGAATATCAAAATCGACTGCTGGCGGTAGATCCTTCTCCTATTTAGCACCAAAACTCTGGAACAGTCTTCATACAATTGTCCGGGAAGCAGACACACTCTGTCAGTTCAAAGCTAGATTAAAGACACATCTCTTTGACCTAGCATTCACACAATACATTATAGACTTCTATAATTCAATGTTAGGCTGCATAGATTAGGTCAGCTGGAACCGGGAACACTTCTCATAAATCCTGATGTACTCGTTACATCATAAGAAGAATGGCATCTACGCTAATTTTAGTGTCTTTGTTTATCCCGAGGTTTTCCTGCAGCCTGCCGGATCCAGGCCGTATCCAGATCTGATGAAGGACCTTCGCCTGGACCCGATCCAACACAGTGCTGAAGTTGAAGCGCAGTGCGTTGTCGGGAAACTCAATTCGCGTACCTACCCCGAATTGATAAAATAAAATAAAATTCTGTATCAAAAATTATAAGGAAACGCCAGTACTTTGTTTAGGCTTGGTTTGTAGGGAATTCCAAACCTGCGCACATATATTCAAACGCACATAACTATAGAACCAATTCTTAATGCGCATGTGACCGCCATCAGCGTTTCTCACAGGTTCGCGTTTAAAGTCTGTGTAGAGAGAATGGTGACGTCTTAGCGGCCGCTAATTAATAACAAATGATCGTTGCGACGGAAGCGAATCAATCAAAACTAACTTTAGCTGGAAAATAACTTTATTAAAGAACCGCTATAAAGCCAAAACAATCTCTGTTACCTTAAATTATACGTTTATCTCTGTAAAGCTGCTTTGAAACAATCTACATTGTTAAAAGTGCTATATAAATGAAGATGACTTGACTTGACTTGACGATCTAGCGCTGAAATGTGTTTTTTAAATCAAGTGATCAAAGTGCTTGTTGCCGCTGCGATCAGTGGCGTGGATACTGTGTTTTCTCGTGTGGCTCTCACACACGCCGCACTGTCTTCACTCGGACGCACGCCTCAATCCGTTGCGGATACTCTATTCGTTCTGGTGAAATCACGAAACATAATGCACACAAACGTGTCCCTGCTTGATATACAACTTGATGACACGCTTGGCGAAAGTTCTACCACTGGACCATTATTATACACGTTGGTTCAATAGGCGGATCTATGTATTTGTTCACACGAAAATTCTCGGCACTGACAACATATATTAGGCTACATCTCATTAAACAACTAATTAAACCCCATGTAGCATAGGCTACTATTTAAATCGATTGCTGTACATCGTAATGTTATTGTACATATGATTTAGCATTGTATTAGCAACCCCCATCCCACCTGTCCCACCCACTTTTTAAAACAAAGCCACTGATGGCAACCAACGGTTTGAAGGTCCAAATGTCAGTCTCAATGCAGCTTCAAAGGCTCGACACAATCCCAGTCGAGAAATAAGGGTCTTATCTAGCGAAACGATCAGTCATTTTCTAAAAAAACATAAAAAAATTATATACTTTTTAACCACAAATGCCCATCTTGTACCATCTCTGAGATGCGCCACGCAATACGTCATCACGTTGGAAAGGTCATATCATAGTTCTATTATATATTTTTTGGGGTGCATTCGAATCGGCTTGAGCTAAGGAATCATAGGGAAATTATTATTATTTTTTCTAGCCCTTATGATTCAAAAGTTATTAGCATAAACATGAGTGAACCTTTGGACAGTTGGTGACGCTAGAGGGATTGAGTTGGAGACTCCAAATTTGCGATAGTGACAGTTCAGACGGTCTTCTATCAGTGTGCCAAATTTCATAACTTTCCCGCAAGCGGTTCTATAGGCTGCCATAGACTCCCAGAGCAGAAGAAGAAACGGAAGAATAACAACGATTACAATCACCTTCGGTGCTTGCTTAATAATAAGAATGGCAACAGATACAATAGGTGCCTCTGCCTTCGGTGCTTGGCGCCTAATAATACGCAAGAATTCACAGTCAATTAGAGGTTCACATGTTCTTCAAGTTCATACTTCTCAAATAAAAGCAGGAATTCAGTGATGATTTATGAATATTTAGACAAGTGGTTAACAGAGACCTTACGGATATGGAAATTATGCTTTCATATGAAACACGGAAATTTCATTTTGGGGCTTTTGTGACCACTTAATCTGTTGGCAGGGCAGTATGGACTCCCTGCCAGAGGCTAAGGGATCCTTTTCACCATCTGTTTGGACACCATCTTTCCACATGAACTTTACAGTTATTGCTAACCACAGATTTCTGGGGACTGTAGAAGAATACTCCATTCTCTAAGACACAACTGAGTCATGTGAAAAAAAGACATTTATGAAAAAAGATGTGCACAAATGTACCTGCATGCTAACAACAAGTTACAGATCAGATATTAGTTCATCCAAAAAATAAATTTCTGTCATTAATTACTCACCCTTATGTTATACTTATATATATACTTCCGTTCATCTTTGGAACACAAATTAAGATCTTTTTTGATGAAATCCATTAAAATCCATGAATCTCCAACGTGCTTTCCTGGGAACACCACGATGCATGCGTGTTGTTCTGATGCGAGAGCAGACGTTGTTGCATGAATGCGTGTTGGAGATTAATATTTTGTAAACCAATTTTGGTTTGAGCAAATGAACAATGAGCAACGATGAGCAAATGAACAAATGTCTTATGGAATTGGAATGACATGAGGGTGAGTAATTAATTAAAGAATTTTAATATTGGGGAGAATTAACCCTTTAAAGTGCTTGGCCACCAATAACCTACACTAAAAAAAAAAAATCAACAAAAAAAAGTAGTAAATAAAACAGATTACTGGAATACATTTTAGAATAATATACTATTTCAGTCTTGGGAATTTCACATTTAAATCAACGTGTTAGTTGCCGTTTCTTTGTAATTATCTACTAGCAATTACTGGTAGCACTTTATTTTACAGTCCTGTTCCACATGTACATAATATGTACTTATTATGGTGATTAAAATAACGGCGTAATAACTAGGTACTAATCCTGACCCTTACATGTAGTTGCCTATATTACCCAGTACTTTCTTAGGTAAGAATGCTGTAAGTACACATAAGTGCCTGTACTGTAAAATAAAGTGCAACACAATAACTGAGTAAAAAATAGTTTCCTAGTTTGTTTTTATTCAAGTAAATCCTATTCCAGTTTTTTTATTTGGTGCGGTAAACTTATGAACATTCACATATTTTGACATGCAATTTACAGTATATAATTAAAGCATACATGCTTTGCTGCCATCTGCTGGACAAAACCTTTCTTTTTTTAATTCAAGCTAAAAATTTATGCATTAGACCAACTCCTGGATCTCCTGCCTCATATATGCTCTTTTAAGAGGGCTAATAGAGGTGGAGAGGTGATGTCACAAGTTGAGATCAGAACCCTCTCAATCAGAACATTGCCTCAAATGCTGACCTCATCTCACAGCACCACGACCCTGTTTTCTCATTCTGCCAGTGACCACGGGGTCAGACAGACAGAGCTCAGTAGACACGCATTAATTTTTCACTGCTATATATTCTCTGGGTAAATAATCAGCGTGAGCACACCCAACAGCAGATGGCAGCTTATAAATCCTGAATTGAAAATAAATACAAGAGCTAAGGAAATAGTGCCTCCCTAGGATAGCTGTTCTCACCTGAATGACTTTCCAGAGCAGACATCTGTAACTCACATGTCAATTAAAGTAGGTTTACAATAATTCATCTTATTGGCAAGTCTATTTTTTTCTGATAAATAACACTAAAAGAAACCAAATTTTAATTTGTGTAAAACAGAAACATTCTTTGGAGTTAAAATAATAAACTATGAATTTATGTTAAAAATCTGTAATATACCTTAATCAGGTTAGATACTATGAGGTTGTGAGAGACAGACTTACAGACTTTACAAAGGCACTCACCATATAAAGGTCCTGGATCACATAATTTGATTTAATGGAGTTTTTATCCACTGAAAGTATTTTTGGAAAGACATTTCTTTAGCTGAACTGTTGGTATGTTGTTAAACAACAGTTGTCTACAATCCATGTTGCATTATTCCCCCCACTACATCACCAACACATGGAAGCTGAAGGCCTGAGTGCTGTGTACATCTATGAAGCTAGAGAGACTTACTGCAGCCAACATTGCTGACCGTCTTACTCAGATAATCAAGTAATGGGGCATACAAGTCTTTTGCACAGTCCACAATAATGTCAGTAACATGAACTTAGCCATGGAGCTATGCGAAATGTTACTGAGCACACCTAGCTGAGCTAGCAATAAAACTGGCTTAGACTTACCTGACTTTTCGAAGGGTTTTGATGCAGCAAGGAGAGCTGTCAGTCACTTTCACCACTCAGCGGTGGCCACTAGTGTGTGTTTTCCTTAATTGGTTTTCATTGAAGAGATATACATTGTTGTTGAAAACGGAAGAAAAACAGTGACGCATGTTCATTGTGTTTTACTGGGAAGTGAGAGTCTATTTATTATTTTTTTAACATATTTATATATGTCTAATTCACCCACAATTATTTGGAATATTATTTTACATTACTTATACAAGTATATAAGCATAACCGATAAGATATAATCGCGATCAATGCATCAGTAACGTGCAGATGTGGTGAATTTATAGCTTATATAATTGTCATCCTAGGTTATGTACACAGCAAGGACACAGTTGATAATGAATCCAGTAATTGGGAAAAAGGCCCGACTTGAACAAGAATTTATTTTACGGGATAGTTCTGGTGATACTGGCATGTGAATGAAAGTCTGATATTTTGTAGGTGATGGAGAGAAGTGGCTGGAGGACTGGATGGCTGGTAGACGGATGATCACAGAAGACTGAAGATGACTGAAGGTTGGGGATCGGAGAAGTGACTGGAGGACTGAAGACTGGCAGCTGATGACACAAAGAAGAATGAAGACGACGGAGGACGGGACAGTTCGATGCACAGGTAAGTATCTGAAGGTAAGTGGTCAGGTATTGGTTAAATATAGAACGGCGAGACCAGACCCTTGTGGTGTGGAAGGTAACTGCTTATGAAGGGTGTGATGAGAGGTGCTGATGAGGGCTGGTAGGTCCCGCCTGAAAAAGGGATGGAGCTACTACAGACGCAGAGACGGGGCAGAGCAAGATCTGCCAAGGGAAAGACACCGGTTTTACTGACAGGGAAACCATACCATGGAAGAATACACATATGGGATCACCAGGAGGGAATCCCACAGAGATAGGGCAGAGCAAGATCTGCCAAGGGAAAGACACAGGTTAATAGACAGGGATACCATACTGTGGAAGAATGCACATGGGATCACCAGGATGGAAACACTACATATAGGACACCTAGTCCAATACAGGGGCTGACCGACTGGACATGCACTCAAGTACTGGGCCTGGCATGGGCTCCTCCACCAAGTCTGACTGCCAGAGGATGCTGAAGGATACTCTAATCCAGGGTTCGCCAGCTAGGGAGCTCTCATGGAGAGCACAAAGGGCGCTCTGATCCCCTCCCAGGGGCGGAATGGTGCTGCAAGCAAGACACAGAGCCAGTCTTCCCGCAGCTTATCTGTTTTTACCCAACACACGGGAAGAACCCGGCTCAACCCGGAGATTGTAGAACCTCACAAAGGTGTTAGGGGTTGCCCAGTCTGCAGCCCTAAAGATGTCCACTTGAGAGGCACCATGCACTAAGGCCCAGGAGGAGGCAACACACCTAGTGGAGTGAGCCCTCGCTCCCAAGGGGCATGGGAACACCTTGGGACTGGTATGCCAAGGAGATGGCATCCACTATCCAGTGGGCTTTTCCCTGCTGCTGACCTCCAAAGCAAAGCGCTGCTCAGAGCTTCTGAAACTGCGTGCGGACCATGTAAACGTGCAGGGCATGAACAGGACACAGTAACGCAAGAGCTGGGTCTGCCACCTCTGGGGGCAGTGCTTGCAATTTCACCCCCTGGTCCCGGAAGGGAGTGGTGGGAACTTTGGGCACATATCCGGGCCGTGGTCTAAGGATCACGTAAGAGAAGGCCGGCCTGAATGCAAGGCAAGTTTTGCTGACCGAAAATGCCTGGAGGTTCTTGATGGAAGTGAGTCAGGAGTGCTGTCTTTAGAGACAGGATATTAACCCTCTGAGGTCGGCAAACGCGCGGGCGCGTTTTGCTGGATTTTTTTCACATTGTAGCACTATAAACTTAAATTACTCCGTCATTTATGGTCATACAGAAAAACGAAATATAAAAAAAGAATCTGTGATATTTCTACTTTTGTATGTGTCCACTTACAATCAAATCAAAACATTGTGCTTTTGTAAAATAAAGAAAATAAACAGGGTGTGCGTTCTGCCTCTCAGTCACGGTGAACTTTTTTTTCTTGAGCACGTCTATAAACTGAAACAAAACTCAGCGAATACTTGTCACACATTTATGAGCCATATACCTTTATAAACATTTAAGTGTGTACTTTTAAATGATCGGATTCAAACTGAAAACAAATATTCTCTGTTTAAGTAATTTGTATAAAACCAACAAGATGTCCAGCTTCTCAAACGCTTCCTAATTATTTTTAATTCGACCACGCCCACTCGCACAAAAGAGATTGACATGCAAATCTTCACATGGAACGCGAACGCGCTCATTACCTCAAAAACAAAACACCAAAACACTTCACAAGTCTCTGCTTTTCGTCGAGTTTGAAAGACGCGCCGTGAGCTTACATTGGAATTACCTCAGAAGAAGAAGAACGCGATTTTAAGACAAGAAAGATGTAAAGTAAGAAATTCTTACATATTAGTTTGTTATTGTTGCATAAATTTCACATTGCAGTTGAACTGTTGCTAGATATGGTCAATATTATAATATTTATTTTACTGTTACTGTGTTTGTGGATATCTGCTCAAACGTAGATATGTATATGGTAACCATAATGTTTTCTATTTGAGCGCGATCGCGTTTGAATGTATCATATTTTGGATCGCCATCGCGTTTGCAAAGCAAAACGCACCAAACGGCTTCATGTTTTTACTATTATATCATTTCATATCATCATAACGAATGGAAACATTTGAAGTAACATGATAATCAATATATTTTTCTCTAGCTTAGTTGTTACTGAAATCTTTTGGAAGATTTATTGGCTGCTATAGGTTATTGTTATTATTATTTTACTTTATGCAGCACTGCGCATAGCCTATGCCTACAAGGCACAACAAACCTGGTGTTCATTATATTATATATTGTTGGAAACATTTTTGTGTGTGTGTGTGTGTGTGTGTGTGTGTGTGTGTATATATTCTGTGAATTTTAAAAAGCAATTTTAACCAGAAAAATCTCAAATTTATTCCCAAAATCGTGCAGGCCTTTCTCTTGATATCAGTATGTTCACTTTTTTTTTCTTTCAGGGCCCAGATGCCACTGAGTCCTGCTGACTTCAACATTCACATGAGTCTCTGTACATGAACATGGTAAAGTGAAAATCAAACACCTTGGAAATGAAAGGTATGTACAATGTTTTTAGGAATGGCACAAAGGTCTCTGTCTTTGTATCATTGTTTTCAATGACTGCTTTTTTGTCATTTGTTGTGTATCTTTGGATTATGTTGTGTTGTAAATAAGTCCAAACAATCAAACAGCCATTCTTTTTTAAATCTCCTCATTCTTTATGCAAGGTTGCTCAGAATGACAGGGCCTGATAGCTCCTAATAGGGCCTTTAGGGGAGGGTCTTTGTCTTTCTCAGGTGTGAAAAGCCATACATATTAATGATCCTCGCATAAAGCTTTCTTACACAAAACACGTCTTACAATTTTTAAATCAATATATTGTCTTATCTGAATGAGCAGTCAGGGTGATTTTCACATAGTTTTGAAGCAAATATTCTAGGCTATGTGATACAATTTTCAAAAGTCTTGTAAATAAATAATCTGTATGGGTTTCATGGCCTTATTTCAGTGAGAATTTTTTTTTTGTATTTTCACAAACCACGCATAAATGTCATTATCTCAAAACTACAAACTTTTACATAAATGCTGCTGATATATTATTGTAGCAGAGTTTGTGCTGAATACAGTGTAATCAGAATCTTTAGCCATGAAAATGTCACAAGTAACAGAAATAAGCACAAATGTCAGAGCATGTCGGAACACCTCCAAGGCCAGAAAACAGCTCAGACCCCAGAGGGTTAAGCTCGAATGACTCCGGTGGCTCAAAGGGAGCTCTCTGCAGCCCCCTAAAGACTACAGAGAGATCCCAGGAGTGGATGGCGCGCGGCCTGGGAGGATTCAGCCTCCTGGCGCATCACAGAAATCTGATCAGGTCATGCTTGTCGCAATGGCGGCAACATACACTTTCAAGGTTGAGAGGGACAGCCTCTGCTCCAGCCTCTCTTGCAAAAAGGAAAGCACAGAACTGATTGGGCATCTCTGGGGATCTCCCCTGTGGGAAAGAACATCACTCAGCGAACAGACTCCACTTCAAACCATAAGCTAGTAGAGGGAGCTCTGGCTTGTGGTACCACCACTGCTGGTGGTAGGCCACTTAAGTCCTCTGCGTCCCATCCAGAAGCCACACATAGAGGTTCCAGAGGTGCCACATGGTGCCCTGTCTCTGAGAAAGAAGGTCCTTCCTTAGGGGAATCCGCCATGGAGGAGCTGTCCTAAGGAGCATCAGGTCCGAGAACCAGGTCCGGGTTGGCCAATAATGTCACGATTCAGGGTGCATCATTGGCTTCCCCTATTGTCTGCTTTTGTCCAGTCATTTTCTTCAGCTTGTGATCTGAGCAATCAGCACTGACTTTGCAAGCTGATTGCCTTCTCATGGGAAGAAAACAGGTCTTCCTGGGCGTCCTAGAATCGACTCCAAATCAGCTGGACCCCCTGGGAATGGAGTCTCCATTCTACCAGGAGTGTGAGCTGTCGTGAGTGTGTTGGCTGCACAATTGAGCTTGCCTAGAATGTGAATGACATGGAGGGACCTGAGCCACTGCTGACTTCAGAGCAGGAGATGGCGGACGAGTTGTTATATGCGACGTGAGAGTACAATGCCCTACTGTTGCAGTGTTGTCCGTACAGACCAGCACATGCTTGCCCTGAAGCAGCAGGGCACCGGTTTAGGCCAGCAACTCCAGGCATTTGATATGCCACTGAAGATGTGTTCCTTTCTAGGAGCCCAAGACTCTGTGCTTCTTGAATACAGTGCCCCAGCCCATTCTGTTCTACACTTGTTCTAAGGGCACTCCTGACCTTAGATGCCATATGCCCCAGGGGCCTCTGAAATTGATTCAGTGGAACTGCTGTCTTCCCTTGAACATATTCAGGAAGTTCAACACTGACTGTGAGCTCGTTTGTGAGACGCACCGTCATACTGACCGAGTCCAACTCCATACCGAGAAAAGAGATGCTCTGCACAGAGGAGAGCTTGCCCTTCTCCCAGTTGACCCAAAGCCCCAGATAGCTGAGGTGCCTGAGCATCAGGTCCCTGTGTTCGCACAACATATACAACATAGCAGCCCGAAAAATTTAGTGCAGCTGGAAGAAAAAACAACTAGAGCTATTTCGCATTCCGTGGAAGGAAAGTGGTATTACGTATATAAAGGCCTTAAAAACTGCTAAATCAACTTACTTCTCGGCTCTTTTAGAAAAGAACAAACACAACCCGAGGTATTTATTTGATACAGTGGCTAAATTAATGAGAAATAAAGTTTCAACTTCAGACGATTTTAAAACAGCACAGCAGTAATGACTGAATTTCTTTACTTGTGTTGTAAAGTTTTCTTTCATCCACGCAAGACCAGGAGACGTTGGGATAAGCAGAAGTGATTTATTAGGATCTTCGCTGTGTGTCGTCTGTAGTGTTCTTCCAAGTCTAACTGAGTTCTATACAGTATAGTTTTTATACATTTACAAGGAGGAGGGACTTTTGGAGGTGGAGACAAATCAAGACAAAGCATAGGCATGATATGATTCAATCTAGTCAAAACCAGTTTGGCAGGTTATCCAGCTTGCTCAAGAGAGACAGAACCAATCAGCATAACACTATCATTCAAATGATCCAATCAGCCTGACGGTATCACCCATACCTTCACATGATCACAGAGACAAAAGCACAGCTGTACATTGAGCTTACTGGTCAGGAAATGCATAAAGACAAAGGGTGAGGGTGAGAGTCTCAGGAATTGACTGATTTAGAGAACAGGACTATCAGGAATCTCTTGATATAATCATCATAACCGCTGCTAAACTTTCTCCATCAATATTGGAATCTAAATTAAAACCTCAAATGCTAAAATCAGTATTCTTCACCGTGATGTTATGTAAAGAATCATATCTGAAATAGATTCTTAAATTTGTAATCCCACACTTGCAAGATTGATACTATTAGAGAGAAAATTAAAACCATGTAACTATCTACTACAGTATCACATCAGACGTCATGCTATTGACCCCATGAGGAACACTTCCATTCATACTTTGCTATAGGAGATGAAGAATTGTCTAATCTTGTTAAATCATCAAAATCAACAACAATCAAGAACCTATACCTACAGTACTCAGCTACTGAAAGTTATAGATCCTCTTGTTAATATTATTAATTCATCGTCATTAGGATACGCACCAAACAGACTGATCTCGACTCTACCTTTTCTGTCAAAAATACTAGAAAAGACAGTATCCTGACAACCATGTTCTTTTTTTAAAAAGAAATTGTATCTGCAAGGATTTCCTGTCAGGATTTAGACTATATCACAGTACCGAGACTGCTCTCATTAGAGTTACAAACGATTTGCGATCATGGTTGTTGGTCACGATTAGTGTTACTGGATCTTAGTGATGCATTTGATACTATCGACCACAACATTCTTTTGAATAGACTTGAAAATTAGTTTGGCATTGGTGGAATGCATTGGCATGGTGCAAATCATACGTTTATAATATTCAAATCATAATTATAATACTACTCAATTAAATATTTTCTCAGAGCCTTCTCCGACACTTCCTCCAGCGGGACATCCTTCTTGTTTCTGTGTCAAAGCTTGTCAAGCTTGATGTGACCGATCAGAGCCTATGGGTCAGTCCAAAGGCAGTGGATATTGGAATGGGAGCCACAGCTAATTGAGAGAGATTGTTTTTGTATACGCCTGTACATCGCATTTTTGGAAATTTCTTCTCGGTCTGCCTTTTGAAGTACTTTTCAATATAGTCTGAATACTGTTTCCAAATGAATTTTGCTCTCAACAGTAATAATGTGAAATGTGTAACTGCCAATATTGACTTTTTTTTAAATACAGGTGACGTGATTGCACAGCAGTTTGAAACATTCCTCTTCAATGATGCCAGAGTAGCAAGCTTCAAGGACTTCAGTTTGACTTCATGTTTTTGCATCAGCACATGAGCACCTCATCACCTGAGCTCTGGGCTTTTGTAAAAAAAAAGCTGCTGATTTTCTCCCAATGGCCAAGCAACCGTTGAACGTGGGTTCTCAGTCAACAAAGAGGTGGAAACATGTAACATGGATGAAGACTATATCTGTTTTGATGCTATTAAACTTATAAAGTTGAATAAAAATAAATAAAAATGGTTGCATAAGTTAAACCTGTGTTAATGGCCTGTTTTAGCACTTCCTGTTGATCTGCAAGTCACTTGTCTGTGATCCATAGCGGTCTCATGTCTCTCTGTCTCCCGCTTGTTTTGGTTTTATAACTGCCTAGCGGCTCGTGCTATTGTGAAGTCTTTTGTGAAATCTGTCTCCTGTCTATTGTTAAGTCTTGTCTGTCTACAATGTTTGATCTCTACAAAGCAATCGGAATCGCACTTATAATATTTTGGACTATTAGCATCCACTCGGTGCTGGTGCTAGAAACCAGCGACCGAGGACTACTCACCTATAGCCGTGAGGATCTTTTACAGCTACGGTCCTCCATATGGTGCAAACAGAAGCCTGCGATCACACTACCGCTGGAGGTAAAACTGAGGCGAAGAGGCAGACGAGGCGGAGTGCGAACCAGACTTCGGAAGCGTCCCTTCAGACTCCCTCTCCCCTCCATCATATTGGCGACTGTCCGCTCCCTCCAGAATTAAAATGGACTTGTTGGACGCCAAGTGCCTGAAGGAGAGAGCCTTCAAAGATGCCTGTATCATCGCTCTGACTGAATCCTGGCTGGACGAGGAGACTCCAGACACTGAGGTCAGTCTTGATCATTTCACCATCATAAGGGCAGACAGAAATAGCCAGTCAGGCAAGGGGAGAGGGGGTGGGGTCTGTGTCTACATTAACAACAGGTGGTGTGAAAACATCAAAGTCCATAATAGGGCCTGCACACCAGACGTGGAGATGCTGACCCTGTCCTTGCGTCCCTTTTACCTCCCGAGGGAATTCCCCGCTGTGGTTGTCACCTGTACGTACATCCCTCCTAGCGCTAACACCAAGGTAGCCGCGGAGATACTAGCCGAGGTGGCTAACTCCATGCTGGCCAAGTACCCCAAGGGACCGGTGTTTATTTTAGGGGACTTTCATAAATGCATCCTCGTTGATGTACTGCCGTCCTTCCAACAGTACGTGGATGTTCCCACAAGAAAAGAGAACACTCTGGACTTGTGTTATGGTAATATAACTGATGCCTTCAGCGCTCGGGCCCACCCTCCACTCGGCTTCTCTGACCACAATGTCGTGTTCCGCAATACAAACCGGAACTGAAAAGTATCAAGCCACAAACGCACAGCATCACCCAGTGGTCGGAGGATGCAATTGCACAGTTGCAGGGCTCTCTCGCCTGCACCGACTGGGACGTTTTTCAGGGAAGTTTGGATGAATGGATTTCACTAATAACGGACTACATAAAGTTCTGAATCACCACAACTATTCCGACAAAGAACATCACCAGATACCCAAATTCTAAGCCCTGGATCACCCCCCATATCAAGCTTACTCTCAAACAAAAACAAAAAGCTTTCAAGCAGAAGGACTGGGCCACTCTCAAACTACAGGGTGGGCCATTTATATGGATACACCGTAATAACATGGGAATGGTTGGTGATATTAAAGTCCTGTTTGTGGCACATTAGTATATGTGAGGGGGCAAACTCCTCAAGATGGGTGGTGACCATGGTGGCCATTTAGAAGTCGGCCATCTTGGATACAACTTTTGTTTTTTCAATAGGAAGAGGGCCATGTGACACATCAGACTTATTGGTAATGTCACAAGAAAAACAATGGTGTGCTTGGTTTCAATGTAACTTTATTCGTTCATGAGTTATTTACAAGTTTCTGACCACTTATAAAATGTGTTCAATGTGCTGCCCATTGTGTTGGATTGTCAATGCAACCCTGTTCTCCCACTCTTCACACACTGATAGCAACACCGCAGGAGAAATGCCAGCACAGGCATCCAGTATCCGCAGATGACCCCAAAGATAAAAGTCTAAGGGGGTCAGATCGGGAGACCTTGGGGGCCATTCAGTGTGTGAAGAGTGGGAGAACAGGGTTGCATTGACAATCCAACACAATGGGCAGCACATTGAACACATTTTAGAAGTGGTCAGAAACTTGTAAATAACTCATGAACAAATAAAGTTACGTTGAAACCAAGCACACCATTGTTTTTCTTGTGACATTACCAATAAGTCTGATGTGTCACATGGCCCTCTTCCTATTGAAAAAACAAAAGTTGTATCCAAGATGGCCGACTTCTAAATGGCCACCATGGTCACCACCCATCTTGAGGAGTTTGCCCCCTCACATATACTAATGTGCCACAAACAGGACTTTAATATCACCAACCATTCCCATGTTATTACGGTGTATCCATATAAATGGCCCACCCTGTACTCAATAGACAGACAAAAAACGACATCACCAAAGCCAAAATGAAATATAAAGATAAAATGGAGCAGGAATTCAGTAATATGAACACAAAACAAGCTTTTCAAAGAGTCAAAATACTAACTGGACAGGAACAAAAACAGAACCACATCACAGCACCAGACCCATTAACCTCTGCCAACACCCTAAATAACTTTTTTGCTCGGTTTGACACGCATGACTATTCTACCACATGTGAGGACTTGCTCAGCGCCCTCCCCCGCCAAGACCACACACCCCCCCTTCACAGAGGAGGATGTCCGACCTGGCAAGGCAACAGGGCCAGACGGCATCCCAGCAAGGATGCTTAAGCTCCGTGCCATGGAACTCTCTCCCATTTTCCACACCATCTTCTGGGAATCATATAGGATAGCCTCAATACCCACCCTCTGGAAAACCTCAACCATTGCACCTATCCCAAAGAAACCCTGCCCCTCGGAGCCTAACCACTATCGACCAATTGCACTCACACCCATAATCATGAAATGTTTGGAAAAATTCATCCTCCACCTCATCTTGCCAACCGTCAGACAACACCTGGACCCACATGAATTTGCATACAGACCCAGACGAGGTATGGAGGACGCAGTGGCATGCCTTCTCCATCCTATTCTTCAACACCTACAGACATCTGGAAACTTTGCCTCAGTCCTCTTCATTGATTTCAGTTCCGCTTTCAACACAATCCAACGCCACCAGCTCATCAAGAAATCACATCACCTCAACATCCCCCCACCTCTCATTCACTGGATCCATAACTTCCTCAGCAACAGACCGCAGACCATTAGAATTGGCTCAACAACATCATCAACCATCATCACCAACACTGGTGCCCCACAGGGCTGTGTTCTCAGCCCCTTCCTCTACACCCTCGACACCAACGACTGCAATAGCCCATCACCCTTCACTACTTACTACAAATACGCTGATGACATTGCCATAGTTGGATTACTCAACAACAACAACTCCATCATAGCATATCAGGATTCAATTTCACAATTTTCACAGTGGTGTCTGAACAATTACCTCCAACTAAACACAGACAAAACAAAGGAGTTGGTCATGTACACATCCAAATCACCACCTGGACTGAAACATACCCACATCTATGGTCAACCAACCGAACAGGTCAGCATCTTTAAATACCTGGGACTAGAGGTCTTCTCGGGTCCTAAAAACTGTACCCGACCCGAATGGACCCGAATCACTACTTACCCGAACCATTAATCATTTTAGGCCAATAAAGTCAGTAAAGGGGCACCTGTGGCCTACTGGTTAGGGCTTTGGGCTTGTAACCGAAGGGTTGCTGGTTCGATCCCCGACCAGTAGGAAAAATGTGGGTGGGGGAAGTGGTAGAGCACTGCTCTCCCATGCCCACATCCACGGCTGAAGTGGTCTATCTAAAAAATAAATTGAAAATGTGTTGTTTGTTTGTGAAAATGTTAACTTTTTAAATTTCAAAATATTTTTCAAATGAAACAATTTGCATAAGTTAAAACATATATGAACATATATGTAAAAATATATGAAAATATATTTACATATATTTAACTAAAATATATTTATTGGGCCAATTTCAAATATTTGCATATATTCCAAAAATATATTTTGAAAATATATTTCAAATATATTTCTTTTGTGTATGGGTACACAGCAATGAACTTTAGCCCATACACAAAATAAATATATTTGAAATATATTTTCAGAATATGTTTTTGGAATATATGCAAATATTTGAAATTGGCCCAATAAATATATTTTAGTTAAATATATGTATATATATATTTTTTTTGAAAATATATTTTAGTTAAATATATGTAAATATATTTTTTATTTTTTTGAAAATATATTTTAGTTAAATATGTGAATATAATTATATGTCAATATATTTACTTACAACATATATGTTCACATATGTTTTAACTTTTGCAAATTGTTTCATTTGAAATATATTTTTCACAAACAAACAACACATTTTCAATTTATTTTTAACATTTTCATTTATTTCATTTTAAATCTGAGTTCAGCTATTTTTGAGTGGACAGCTGTCCCCAGTTGAGTTCTATCTATTGTTTAAGTGTACTTCACTGTTGGAGTGTCACTGTTATACTTGCATCATAAATATTGTGCATATTTTCAATATTTAAATGCCTTCAGGAAAGATGTCAATAAAACACAACAATAAATCTAATAATTGCACTTATAGTGTTAGGTACGTGCCACCTAATATGACCTAATAGTCCTAGGAAAGCAACTATCTGTCATTTTACATTGCAGTCATTTAATTGTAAGTACAGTATTTATTATAGCTGTGTGTCATAATACAGTAGTGAAATATGGTAGACTACTGTTGTGTATAGGGGAAAAGGTAGAGGAATTACTATGATCAAAATACATTTTCGACCCTTCTTTAGCAAGCTAAACATTTTATGACCATATATTTTGTCATATATTTTACATTACATGTTAATATATTTCACACTTAACATCATATATTTTTGTTATATTTCAGAATATATTTCAAAATGATAAATATACAGTAAGTGAACAACAATGCAAATATATTTCAATGTATTTGGAATATATGCCACATATATTTTTGACACTTTAAAATATATTTCAATATATATATATTTTTCTGTATGGGTTAAAGGCAGATAGATAGATAGAGAGTGATACTGTAGCTGTGTCCCAATTCAGGGGCTGCATCCTTTGAAGGCCGCGTCCTTCGAAGTGCTCAGCCAACACTGCCTTCGGAGGACGCACCAAGACTTGTTTAAAGGGGAAAGTGTAGCCGATTGCGAAAAAGGCTGTCCCAATGCGAAGGTCCTTCAAAAGCTCCTTCAAAATGTAGCCTGCAAATGCGTCCTTCTTTTCCCGTGAAAGCAGGATACATCAGAAGGATCCTTCGCAGCCTTGCCTACCCCAGAATTCATTGCGCTCCGGAGACGAAATTGCCAGATTAAACTTTTAAATGTAAGTATTGGGTTTCAATTTAATCGACTAATCTAATGTATCTAATGATAAAATGTTACCAGTATGTGATTTTACATAGGCTAGTTTATACTCTTTAGACTTTAAGTATATATATATATATATATATATATATATATATATATATATATATATATATATATATATATATATATATATATATATATAGTTTTAACTTGAACAAAACATCTAAAAATGTTCACCATGGTCAATTTATGTACATAAAATTCACAAAACCAGACTGTTCCATTGAACTACTCCTGGGACACAGCTAGCAACAATTTGTTAATGTGACAATACAATGTGACAATACATTCTACTCTGGATTAAAGAATAAATGTTAAGTACTTTAGATTGTTATTCAACTCCACTTCATCTCAGAGGCAAATATTGTACTTTCTTATGAAAAACTGACTTTTTACACATGGATATTAGATTTTGATATTAGATATTATGCATTATGCTGTCCTGCAGAGTTTAGCTCATAGAACGGTTTTTCGTGTTAAAATGGTTTGACTGTTGAATATGTAAGTTAATTTTATTTATTCTTCCCTCTTTCTGCAAACATCTCATTGACTGGCAGCCCACGCCTGAGTCAGCCCTGCAAACCTGTTAGTGGACAGTGGAAATATGCACTGATCCCAGATGATGTCCCACTGGCAGAGGCCTTACCAGGGTCTCTATTATACAGACAATTACAGCAGCTGCACCAGAATCTCCTGCTCAGCTCAATAAAAGTCTACAGAAAAATGTTTTCTTCCTATCTGTTTTATGTATACTGTTAATTAAAAATGTCATTTTGTTTTTCTTATCTTAAACGTAACTTATCTTGTAAATAGTTGTAAAAAGTACTGTAAGTAAAAATGAATAGAACAATTTATTTTGTAACATGTACAAATTAATTGACATGACAAATAAATGTACAGAATATATATATTTTTTATTACATTTACAAGTTTTAACTTGCATTAGAAAAAATAAAGAATGGACGTAAATATTTTTTGTTTCATTTACAAATTATAACTTACATAAAAAATAATGTATACGTTGGTTTCATTTACAAATTTTAATTCACATAACCAAAAGTTTATTTCTCTACCAATCTGTCAAGAAGAGAAAACAATCTGTTCATTCTCTCCCTGCCCTCCTCTGTCTCTCTGAAACTTCATGTCCTTCCTAAATATCTCGATCAGCTCATCCTCTCTGTTTTGTTTCTCTTGGCTAGTGCTGGTTCGTTGTTCGTTGGCCTGGGGAAAGAACGGTAGGCAGGGTTGCCAGGTCTGTGCAACAAAAGTAGCCCATGGGGGATTTTCTTCATGGGGCGGCCGAATTCTCCACTGGATTTGTACGTCTGAGGGATGTTTTGGGGGTGTTGGAGTCTGCGGGTAAACATTTTTCTCTACAACTTAAAAGTTGCCCAATTCAGCGGGAAAACCTCAGACTTGGCAACAATAACGGTAAGCTGCAATCGAAGGATCCTTCAAATTGGGACAGCCTTGCCACCAACCAGTGCTTCACTAGGTACAGGATAGCCACAAAGCTCATGGAGGATGGTGAGGTACAAGAGATACAAGTCATGGGACCAGAGGAAGAAAACACATTCATGTTTGAGAAAGACGAGAATAAAAAGACTTTGATGCAATGCTAAACAAGTTATAATACTATTTCATCCTGAAAAAGAACATCCTCTAGATGGTGTGCATTTACCAATGAATACAATGGCTAGGGGAAAAGGCAGAGATGTTCATCCGTGCACTATGAATTAGCAGAGAGTGGACAAAAAAACAGATAACATCCGAGATAAGCTCGTGTTTGGCATCAGAGATAAAGAGCTGTCAAGGAGGTTGCAGCTGATGACAGACCTTACCTTAGACACGGCAATGATGATGGTGAAGCAGGCGGAGGACATTGCTCAGCAGGAGAGCTAACAGGATGAAGGTGCACCAAGCAGTGTTCAAAAGGTTACACATGTCAGGGTTGGGGGGTGAAGGGATGAAGCAAGGACTCAATCGCAGTAAAGAAATTAGCTTTTTAATAATAAAACAAACAAACAAACAACAAAAATTACCCCTGTGGCATGACGTAGTGATGTTACATATGACACTGAAGCTTCAAAGCGTGTATCGAGTACACAGCACAATTTCTCATGAAGCTCCGTGTCGGAGCGCATATTGTTTTCAGAGAAACACGTGATCAACGAAAAACGAAGCCTCACTTTATTTCCAGTGAATGCTTCACTTTGCCTGTCGGAATGTTTGAACCCAGACCACTACTCTAGAGGTTTTTGGAAATACTTCAATGCGATAATTGATACAGGAAGCACCTTTTCTTTGTTGCAACAAATACAATAGTATGGCAGAGATTGAGGAAGAGGGATGAGCACTTGGCCAGAAGTGCTCAAACATTCATGCTTGCTAATGGCCAGAGTCAGAAAACTCAGGGTAAAGTACTCTGGGAATGCGAAATATACGGAGTGAAACGAGATGTCACATTTTATGTGATGAACGATGAAAACTTGGCTGTTCCTGTCATCTTGGGATTGGATTTCCTCAAAGAAGCCAAACCAACTATCAATTTTAATGTTTCACGTATATACTTGCCTGATGCTAACTCTAGTCATCCTATGTGTTTTAATAAAATGCACGAGCATGCTGCTGTTCAATTTTATGCTGCACAAGGAGAAGATGGAATGATTCACGATGAGGAAAAGTCGAAGCTGATCGACAAAGCAGTGGAAAACTCACATGCTTCAGTCGAGGTAAAGAATCAATTGAAAGCTCTCATGTGTGATTGGCCTTCAGTATGTACCCATAGGCTAGGTCATACGAACTTCGTTAAAGGAACTCTTTGACTTTTTGGGACTTTAGCTTATTCACCGTATCCCCCAGAGTTAGATAAGTCCATACATACCTTTTTCATCTCCGTGCGTGCTGTAACTCTGTTTGACGCACCCACCGCTAGCCTAGCTTAGCACAAAGACTGGATGTAAATGGCTACAGCTAGCATACTGCTCCCAATAAGTGACAAAATAAAACCAACATTTTCCTATTTACATGTTGTGATTTGTATAGTCACAGTGTGTACAAACAACAAGGTCATATGAGACACAGCCATTTTTTAAACGTTTAAATACTGCGAACTATTTTCTCAGAAGACAAAGCACTGCTACTTGGGCGGAGTGATTAGCGCAGTCCCAAAAAGTCGAAGTGTTCCTTTAAGCACAATATTAAAACAATTGATAAAAATCCCTTTAACAAAGAGACCATACAGAGTTCCTAGAACTAAAAATTATTTTATTGAAGTCAAGTCAAGGCAAGTCATCTTCATTTATATAGCGCTTTTAACAATGTAGATTGTCTCAAAGCAGCTTTACAGAGATAAGCGTATAATTTAAGGTAACAGAGATTGTTTCGGCTTTACAGCAGAGTTAAGTTATTTCCATCTAAAGTTGGTTTTAATTGATTTGCTTCCGTCGCAATGATCATTTGTTATTAAATTAGGGACCGCTAAGACGACACCATTCTCTCACCAACGCGAACCTGTGAGAAACGCTGATAGCGTTCACATGCACATTTAGAATGGGTTCTATAGTTATGTGCGTTTGAATATACGCAGGTTTTGAATTCCCTACAAGCCAAGCCTAAATAAAATACTTGTCTTTCCTTATAAATTTTGATAAGGAATTTTATTTTATTTGTTGCTTTGGGGTAGGACCGCGAGACAAATTTTCCCGACAACGCCTTATCTGTAGAGTGGTAGTGGGATCCTCCATAGGGAGAGACTAGTTGGCACTTCAGCACTGCGTTGTCATCGGTCCAGGCGAAGGTCCTTCATCAGATCTGGATACGGCCTGGATCCGGCAGGCTGCAGGAAAACCTCGGGATAAACACAGACACTAAAATTAGCGTAGATGCCATTCTTCTCATGATGTAACGAGTACATCAGGATTTTTGGGAAGTGTTCCCGGTTCCGGCTGACCTACTATATGCAGCCTAACAATAAATTATAGAAGTCTATAATGTATTATGTGAAAGCTAGGTCAAAGAGATGTGTCTTTAATCTGGCTTTGAACTGACAGAGTGTGTCTGCTTCCCGGACAATGGTAGGAAGACTGTTCCAGAGTTTTGGTGCTAAATAGGAAAAGGATCTACCGCCAGCAGTCGATTTTGATATTCTAGGTATTATCAACTGGCCGGAATTTTGAGATCGCAATAGACGTGACGGACTATAATGCGTTAAGAGCTTGCTCAAGTACTGCGGAGCTAAACCATTCAGTGCTTTGTAAGTAATCAGCAATATTTTAAAATTGATGCGATGTTTAATAGGGAGCCAGTGCAGTGTTGACAGAACCGGGCTAATATGGTCATACTTCCTGGTTCTGGTAAGAACTCGAGCTGCTGCGTTTTGAACCAGCTGTAGTTTGTTTATTAAGCGTGCAGGGCAACCACCCAGTAGAGCATTACAATAATCTAGCCTTGAGGTCATGAACGCATGAACTAATTGTTCCGCATTTGTCAATGAGAGCATATGGCGTAATTTAGATATATTTTTAAGATGGAAAAATGCAGTTTTACAGATACTAGACACGTGACTTTCAAATGAAAGATTGGTATCAAAGAGCACACCCAGGTTCATAACCGACGACGAAGACTTAACAGAGCAGCCATCAAGTGTTAGACAGTATTCTAGATTATTACGTGAGGAAGTTTTTTGTCCAATAATTAGAAACTCTGTTTTTTCAGAATTTAGAAGTAGGAAATTACAAGTCATCCAATTTTTTATATCCGCTATGCATTCCATTAATTTTGTGAATTGATAAGTTTTGTTAGGTTTTGAAGAAATATAGAGCTGAGTATCATCGGCATAACAGTGAAAGCTAATGCCATGTTTCCTAATGATATCTCCTAATGGTAACATGTACAGAGTGAACAGCAGTGGTCCTAGTACTGAGCCTTGTGGTACGCCATACTGAACTTGTGATCGATGAGACATCTCATCATTTACTGCTACAAACTGATAACGGTCAGATAAGTATGATCTAAACCATGCTAGTGCATTTCCCGTAATGCCAACATAATGTTCTAATCTATTTAAAAGAACGTTGTGGTCGATGGTGTCAAATGCAGCACTAAGATCGAGTAACACTAATAGAGAGATACAACCACGATCGGATGATAAGAGCAAATCATTTGTGACTCTAACGAGAGCTGTTTCGGTACTATGGTACGGTCTAAATCCTGACTGGAAATCCTCGCAGATATCATTTCTTTCAAGAAAGGAACACAGTTGTGAGGATACTGCCTTTTCTAATATCTTTGACAGAAAAGGTAGATTCGAGATCGGCCTGTAATTGACTAATTCTGAAGGATCAAGTTGCGTTTTTTTTAACAAGCGGTTTAATCATAGCCAGCTTAAAGTTTTTTGGTACGTATCCTAGAGACAAAGAAGAATTAATGATATTAAGAAGAGGATCTATGACCTCTGGAAGTATTTCTTTCAGTAGCTTAGTCGGTATAGGGTCTAACATACATGTTGTAGATTTAGATGATTTAATGAGTTTAGTAAATTCTTCCTCTCCTATAGCAACGAATTAATCAAATTTTTCCTCAGGGAGACTACAATGCACTGCCTGATGCGATACTGTAATAGACGGTTGCATAGTTATAATTTTGTCCCTGATATTATCAATCTTATAAGTAAAGAAGTTCATAAAGTCATTACTGCTGTGTTGCTTGGAAACTTCAATGCTTGAAGCTTTATTTTTTGTTAGTTTAGCCACCGTTTCAAATAAATACCTAGGATTATGTTTATTTTCTTCTAATAGGGTTGAAAAATAAGCAGATCTAGCAGCTTTTAAAGCCTCTCTGTAAGTAATTGAGCTCTCCTTCCATGAAATGCGAAATACCTCTAGTTTTGTTTTCTTCCAGTTGCGCTCCATTTTTCTGGCTGCTCTCTTAAGGGCCCGAGTGTGCTCGTTGTACCATGGCGTTGGACTATTTTCTTTAATCCTCTTTAAGCGCAACGGAGCAACTGTGTCTAAAGTGCTGGAAAAGAGAGAGTTAAACGTTTCTGTTGTAATATCTAGTTCTTCTAAGCTATCTGAGATGCTGAGATGATGAAACTGATTAGGAAGATTATTAATAAAGCAATCTTTAGTAGCAGAAGTGATAGGTCTCACATATTTGTAACACAGAGTCGGCTTTGCAGCCTTGGCTAAATGCAAATTACACGAGACTAGGTAATGATCTGAGATGTCATCGCTCTGCTGCAGAATTTCAACGGCATCCACATCTATTCCGTGTGATAATATTAGATCTAGAGTATGATCACGACGATGAGTAGGTCCTGACACGTGTTGTCTAACTCCAATTGAATTTACAATGTCTTTAAATGCCAATCCCAATGCATCTTTTTCATTATCGATGTTTATATTAAAATCACCAACAATTAGTACTTTATCTGCAGTCAGTATTAATTCTGATAGAAAGTCCGCAAATTCTTTGATAAAGTCTGTACGGTGCCCTGGTGGCCTGTATACAGTAGCCAGCACAAATCTCAAACGTGATTTATCGTTTACACTATATATTTTTTCATTAAGCACCAATGCTTCAAAAGAATTATATTTAAAACTTGATTTCTTAGTGGTTTTGAAACTATTACTATAAATTACAGCAACACCACCCCCTTTGCGTTTCAGACGAGGCTCATGTTTATAACAGTAATCTTGCGGGGTCGATTCATTTAAAGTAATGTAATCGTTTGGTTTTAGCCAGGTTTCTGTCAAACACAGCACATCTAGGTTATTATCTGAAATCATATCGTTAACAACGAGTGCTTTTGAAGTAAGCGATCAAATATTCAGCAACCCAAGCTTTAGCATTTGCTCATCTGTATTATAGCTGTTTTTAATTTGTTGAACATCAATTAAATTTTTAACCTTAGTTGGGTTTAAACGTTTTTTGGATTTCCAAATTCGGGGAACAGACACAGTCTCTATATGATGATAGCTAGGTGAAAGAGGCTCTATGTGATAGGATTTATCTGACCTTGGTGACGCGAGGCCGCTAGCAGACAGTCGGTTAAGCCAGTCTGTCTGCTTCCTGACCTGAGCCCCAGATTGTCATGTTTGAGCTCTAAGACTATGAGCCATATTACTAGAGAGAAGAGCAGCACCATCCCAGGAGGGATGAATACCATCTCTTTTCAACAGGTCAGGTTTGCCCCAAAAACTTTTCCAATTGTCTATGAATTCTATATTATTAAGCGGACACCACCGAGACACATCTACTAACTATCTCATCACTCCTGCGAACAGGAAGGGGGCCAGAGCAAATTACAGTCCTTGACATCGTACTTGCAAGTTCACACACCTCTTTAATATTAATTTTGGTGATCTCCGACTGGCGGAGTCGAACATCATTAGTGCCGACATGAATAATGATCTTAGAGAATTTACGATTAGCATTAAGAGATTAAGATTGAAGATTGAAGAACAGATTAAGGAGTTGCTTCACCTAAAAATCATTAAACCTTCTACGTCTCCGTGGGCTTCACCTGTGGTGGTCGTAGATAAGAAAGATGGAGGATCCTGGTTATGCGTTGATTACTGTGGCCTTAACGCAAAAACTAACCTTGATGCATATCTGATGACTCAAATCACGGATATTCTTGATTCTCTCCAAGGAGCCAAGGTGTTCAGCACGTTGGACTTAAAGAGCGGATACTGGCAAGTTGAAATGGATTCTGCAAGTATGGAAAAGACAGCTTTCATTACTGCTTTAGGGCTGTAAGAATTCTTGTGTCTTCCCTTTGGCCTTAAAAACGCAGCAGCATCTTTCCAACGGCTGATGGAGCAAGTTCTTAGAGAGCACAAGAACAAATGGTGCATGGTCTTTATCGATGACATTATTGTATACTCACCAGACATCCAAACACACCTGCACCATCTCAAACAAGTGTTTCATAGTCTGCACAAGGCCGGTCTCACTCTTATCCTCAAGAAGTGTAGGTTCATATGGTCTTCGCTTGACTACTTAGGCCACAACATCACAGTGGATGGAGTCAAGGTGAATTCAGACAAGGTGGATGCAATCAGAACATTCCCAACTCCCAAGTCCTTAAAACAGTTACACCGATTTCTAGGCCTTGCAGATTGGTATCATTGGTTTATTTCCGACTTCTCCACTAAAACAGCACCCTTACACGCACTGAAGAGGAAAGAAGTGAAGTGGACAGATGACTGCCAACGTTCATTTGACCTCATCAAAGATGAACTCACCAGACCACCTGTTTTAAATACACCTAACTTTGATTCTTCTTTTAATGTACAGATTGACGCAAGTGATGTGGGCTTAGGAGCTGTATTGACACAGGAAGTGGATGGACAAGAGAGAGTAATTGCATATGCATCCTGTTTGCTCAGAGGTGTTGAGAAGTCCTATTCGGCATCAGAAAAGGAATGTCTAGCGGTAGTGTGGGCTGTAGAGAAGTGGCACCATTACCTAGAAGCCAGAGCTTTTGAGGTGATCACTGATCATGCATCCTTAGTCTGGCTTTTCCAACATCCAAAACCCTCATCCAGACTACAAGGGTATCACTTTACTGTACGTATCGGAAAGGACAATGTAATGTAGTGCCTGATGTCTTATCCAGGAGAGATGCGGCTGAATCACTGGCTGTGTTGTTACACACACCAGCTAAGCATGGTTTTACTTCTGTCACTTGTGATCTGCCATTGGACTTTTCTCAGATAGCGGATGAACAGAAAAAAGACCCAGAGTACCAAGAGATCATGGTTAAAGCCAAGAGCCAAAAAACACAGATCTAAAGAGAACGCACTACGTCCTTAAAAATTAGGTTTTATTTAGGAGTGTTCCAGACTCTAAAGAAGGCCAAAGATTTCACATTGTAGTCCCTGCAAAATTGAAGGAAGTAATTTTAACGTATGCACATGACAGCCCTCTGAGTGGTCACTTGGGTAAATTTAAAACTCTTATGCGACTTTTAGAATTTGCTTATTGGCCATCGATACATACTGATATATGGCAGCACTGCAAAAAGTGTGAGAAATGTCAACAGCATAAGCAGCTAACTTAAAACCTGAGTGTGTACAAAGTGTGCCCATAGTCAAGCCTGGATATATGCTTGGCATGGACATCATGAGACCATTTCCACAAAGCACCCATAAAGTCCAAGAAAATCCCTCCATTTTGTTGAAAAAACACCAGTCAAAACAGTGGCATTTGACACTTTTACACAAGTCAAGTACAAGGCCTTCTTCCCAGTTGAATCGAAACAATCCAAAAATGGGGTTTCAATCCAAAACTGGGGTCAACAAACAGTGATCATCATCTCCCCAATTCTCCGCAGCACTAATAAGTAAAGGGAAAATTTAATCATGCCCTTCTGTCCACTCATGAATCATCTTTGTGTTGTCCTAAAGATCTCTGTACTCCTCTCTTTACTCCCCACGTATGTCGGCAAAAAACTGGTCACTCTTGCAGATTTCAATTCAGTCCTTTGGCTTATTACTTCCACATTGCTACACAATGCATGGCCAAGCTTCATATATCCAGCAGCCAGCAACTATAAACAGAGACATGTAGATGATAAAAATCTTGAAGAAAAGAGAGGATTAAAAAAGAAAGGGTTCTTCCAATAGCCAAGGCTCGGCTGATAAATCAGGTGATCTTGACACAGCAAAAACTTTCCACGCCTCTAGCACATATTTATAATAGGTGGTAAGATCTACCAACTCGGACTCCTGTAAATGCATAAAAAAAAGTGTTTATCGAGTCCCATTCCTCCTACCCTTCGCAAAAGGGCTGTTGCTGTGTTCATCCAAGCAAAATTCCTGTTGTACTGTATAACAGTCTTTGGGCTGTTTGTAAATGAAAAGTCATTATTCTCGCCTTAAAGGTCCCATGACATGCTACTTTTTGTAGGCTTTAATATAGGCCTTAGTGGTCCCTAGTACTGTATCTGAAATCTCTTTCCAAAAATTCAGCCTCGGTGCAGAATTATAGCCACTACAAGCCAGTCCCAGAATGAGCTTCCTTCAGACAGGCCGTTTCGGTGTCTGTAGCCTTAAATGATAATGAGGAGGAGAAAGGCGGCGCAAGGTGGAGGGTGGGTGTGGCCTTGACCATCTTGCGCAACGGTACCGTGGCGTGCATGTTTACGTTGGATATAGCAATGGCACGAAGACACGCAGTCTTTCAAGCATTTCAGTTTGACCTAGAATCTGATCCGGATGGAGAAGCAACGGATGAAGAAGTTGCAACTCAGCGGCTCCAGCAGGACGTTTCCGAATGGTTAGTTTAAAATATTATGTCTGGACACGGTACTTTATTCGGATGGTTTACACTTTACAGTTATTATCATGTAGCTAACGCTAACCTACAGTTGCCTTTTCATGAGAGATCTGTAACGTCTGTATTTATCTTATTACAAGTACATCAAGCTCTGCGATCTTGAAATGCGGATATCGCGCGCGCCATATAACCAACAGGAAAACGGTTATCCAAATAACAAAGAAGTGTGCAACACTCACGTTACAGTGTGTGTATTCACACACATAAACTGCATAGCTGCATAGCTAATGTTGCAGCCATATTCTACGTGTAACAATCTAGGTAACCATAAACAGTAAAGCAACACACTTATATATTATTAGTTGACTTACTTGTCCGAGGTGTGTAGCTGAGCCAAAGAG
The DNA here is from genome assembly GCF_964197995.2 of Scardinius erythrophthalmus. Taxonomy (NCBI): domain Eukaryota; kingdom Metazoa; phylum Chordata; class Actinopteri; order Cypriniformes; family Leuciscidae; genus Scardinius; species Scardinius erythrophthalmus. The sequence continues at coordinate 33,421,106 of NC_138239.1, read as the reverse complement.
AGTGATCCAGACTTTAGTTTCAGACGTTCAGCAAGCCCAGCTCTGTGTTGACCCTTCGGTGTTCATTTGTACATTCAATTATTCAGCAATTGTTATGCTTCGCTCGCTCAAAAGCCATGAAATCTCTCGTGGACCAACTAAAATCGCGCGTGCGGCCGTGCGCGTTCCTACTTCCTAGCGCATTTTCTCATGGGCGGAAAATATTCTCTGGGCGGGCAAAGCAGAGACAGGGGAGGTAACATTTCCTCCTTATGACGTCATAAAGAGGAGATTCAAGATCAGTGCATATGAGCCTCCATTTTCTCAAAGGCAGAGAAAGATAGCAAAAGCTCGATTTACACCGATTGAAATTTCTAGAAACTTGGGGACCATATACAGGCTAGGGGAACTCATATTAATGTTAAAAAATCTCAGAAAGTGAAAATTTCATGTCATGGGACCTTTAAGGGACAAATAGCCAGAAGGAAGAAACTTTTCTGAAACTGATTCGAGGGGCTCAAAGGGAGCCACAGATAGGCCCTCTAGGACTATAGCCAGGTCCCAAGCCGGAACCCGAGTACGAGTTGCAGGCCTCAAAATACCATGGAGGAAACGAATGATCAGGGGGTCTCCACCCAATGATGTATTACTCCCCGGGGCGTGATAAGCCGCTATGGCCGCCACATAAACCTTTAGGGTGGATGGGCATAACCCTTGGTCATAACCCTTGGGCATTAAGGAGTCCCTGAAGATTTACCTTCCATTACCGCTCCCCAGCCAGTGAGGGAAGCATCTGTCGAGAGAGCAACTCAATGGCAAAGAGCTCCTAACTCCAAGGCGCGGAGACACCACCTAGCTCCTAACCTAAAGGAACCAAGGCGTGGAGACACCACCGCGTGATCTTGACCATACGAAGTGGGTTTCTCCTCGAAGAGAACCCTCTGGTCCTGAGCCACCACTGCAAAGGTCTCATGTACAGCAGGCCGAAGGGTATCACATTGGACGCTGCTGCCATGAGGCCTAACAGTCTCTCAAACTGTTTCACAGTGTGTGACTGGCCTAGCTTTAACTCCTTCGTGGCTGTGAGAATAGCAGCTACACGAGCAGGCGATAGGACGGCTTGCATCATGACTGAATCCCAGACCACACCAAGGAAAGTGGTGGAGAAAGCACACTCTTCTTGGCATTGAGTCTCAACCCGAATTTTTGCATGCGTACGAGGACGACATCTCGATGCCGAACCGCCAACTGCTCCGATTCCGCTAGAATCAGCCAATCATCAATATAGTTCAGAATGCGTATGCCCGGCAGCCTGAGAGGGGCCAGAGCTGCATCTACGCACTTCGTGAACGTGCGGGGTGATGGAGCTAGACCGAATGGAAGCACCTGATATTGGTATTCTTTGCCCCTGAAAGAAAACCTCAGGAACTTCCTGTGCTGAGGGAGGATGGGGACATGGAAGTATACATTCCGTATCCCCTCTCTACTGTCTGCAGGACCCACTGAGAAATGTTTGGCAGTGCATAACATCCCCCCCCCCCACCTCAATTCCTGTCTAGCTACTGTCCTATCCTTTTAAAAATAACAAAAAATATACATAAATACACTTATGGTATATTGCTTGTATCTTTCGAAGACACTCAAAATACATTTTTAATTTACTTGTAACACAAATAAAGTACACTTAAATATCACTAGCATGTAATTACACAGGCATATACTTAAAGCTGCAGTCAGTAACTTTTTTTAATTTTAACTCAGGTAACATAACCTTAACATAGGCTGAACAATCTTCCTGGACAAACAAAACAGACCCACTAGATTGAGACATGGGGAAAAGTTATATAGTGGCTGATCAGGCCATTCTGACACAAAAGGGGGGTAAACAAAACACATAATATATAAACAAACCACAATAACTAAAACACATGTTAAACCAACGCTACCTGATATGAACCAATGAACCATAAATCAATTAAATAATCATAACAACAAAATATAACTAACAAAGAAAAGAACACAACTCAAAAATGGAATACTCTGCCACCCCCATGATATGGGAAAACATGGCGCAGTCCAATTATCCATTCCCCTACTTAAACAGCTGAGAGTCAGTTGAAAGTCCTTTTGCCTGTCAGTCAGCCAGAGACACCCAGCAGCAACTCACCAAGAACTGGCAACTCAAAGAGAAAGGTATTAATTTCACAGAACGTAACTTAAAAATAATGAACCTGAGTTTAGCTAAATTGACAAGGTTAACTAAATGTGTGCACCCAAATAGAAAACGAAGTTAAATAATTAATAAAACTGTTTTTAAAACTAAAGTGTTTGTCCAGTTATTTATTTTGTATAGTATGTGCTCAAAACAAATGAAAGAGTTATCACCGTAAGTTATTGTTGTTTCCATGTGTGACTGCTAGTGTGGCCATCACACAGACTCACACTCAGAACCCCACAGTTCAGAAAGGGGCACTCTAGTGGTCTTTGCTTTACCTGCCTTCGCCGTAGCCAATGCTGCAAGGGCATGCAGGGGTGCTGCCAGTTGAGAATTTTTTGTTTCACAAATCGCCTATATTATCCTCCAAAACCCAAAAAGGATCTAAGTTCCATTATGTTACTTGGTCGTGGCAAATAGGCCACTACCCGGGTCTTCTCAGGGTCTGTTGCAACCCCCTCAGCAGATATTACATGTCCAAGATAAGACACTTGCCGCTGAAAAAGTGATCATTTACTCCATTTTACTTTTATGCCACACTCCCGAAAATGTAAGAGCACTAACCTAAGACGACTAAGATGTTGTTCAAAAGACGACGAGAACACAACCACATCATCTAAATATAAAAGCAAAGACTGAAAATGTTGATCACCTAAAATCCTTTCCATTAGTCACTTAAATGTTCCGGGGGCGTTGCTAAGCCCGAACGGCATGCAATTAAACTGGTACAGACCAAATGGAGTACAAAAAGCAGTCTTCTGTCTGTCTTTCTCAGCAACCTCCACATGATTATAACCACTAGTGTGGTTCAAGGTCGAAAACCACCAGTCCCCGCTAAGGATATCAAGCGATTCCTCTATCCTAGGGAGAGGATGGGCATCTTTTCTTGTCTTCAAATTTAACTGTCTATAGTCAAGAGCACATCCGCTTATTGCCATCTTTTTTATTGACAATAACCAAAGGTGAGGAATAGGGGCTACAGCTCTCACTAACAATACCCTGCTCCAAAAGCTGTCTAATATGATCCTTGACCTCTTCATATTGACTTGGAGGGAGATGATAACGCTGATGAACTGGAACATCATCAGTGACTGGTATCTCATGCTGTATAATTGCAGTGCACCCTAAATCGTTATCACTGAAAGCAAACACATCAGCATAATCATTTAGTAACACTTTAACCAGAGCAATCTGTTGGCTTCCCAAAAAGGGACATTCAAATGAAAATCATATGGAAAAGTAGATGCAACCTCATGACTAAAAACCATAGCCTCTCCTAAACATAATGAAATCTGAACCTCCCCTGGGCATATGTTTCGAAAACAAATTGACTTTGAACCTCCTGCTACTACCTCAGCTACATGCAGGTGTGCCAGCCGTGTATGAGGGGCCAAGCTGATATCTAAAGCACCAGCATTTACAATAGGAACAGCTAGTTTGCCACCCTGAACCCTTACCAAACCTGGAGACACAATAAGGGCCCCAGGTACAACCCCTTCATCCACCTCTAACTCCTCTACCAAAGCAATATAATCAGAATCATAAGTGTTCTGAAACCCTGCAGCAGGGACCAAACACATTGAACCTGCTAGTACCAATACAGGTAAGGGAGCCATCACTTTTGCAAAACCCTAATACACTTGAGCACATCGTCCTGGTGGCATTACATTATAAGAAACAGACAAAATTTCATTGCAATCTTTTATTATGTTCATGCCCACCAACCCTGGAACAGTTTTCCTCTTCAATTTTGTTACAGTATCTGTTGGATCCTTCACTTGGCAAGACCTTATCCATAATTTTAACATTGTTCTAAATAACCCAAGTATGGTATAGAAAGGCCATCCACAGCCTTTAAAGTCAGCCACCCACATTCTTTTAGGACATCCTCCCCTTTACACTGAAAATGTTCCCTAAAAAACTCTCTGTTATAATAGTGACCATAGAGCCTGTATCTATCATATATGGAACACATACTCCTCCCATATACACCTCCATCACAGGAGTTGGCCCTGTAAGTGCATTATATAGTTTTTCCCATGAAATGATAGAGTCGTCTGAGTGCAACTGTTCCCCTCCCGTTGTCTGGCTCTTAACTACAGGGGGAATTTGTTTCCCTGTTGCATATTAGCAGGAACAGCTGTCCCCCTAGCTGACTCAGATGATGTTGTCTGACAGCCATTGTGTTACGACCCTGCGCTTCCTTTTCTCGCCTGCTGATGGCGGGATGACTTGTGAGGGTGTGGTCGATTGTACACCCCTGCTGAATAATCTCATCTGATTGTGGAGAGGATAAAAGATGGGACTGATTTAATCCATTTCACTTTTCCTCTGGAGATCGGTAGTCCCCAGGAGAAGTCATTTGCTTGAACCTTTGCTTTATCAACATTTCCTCACCATTTGGATTATTATTTTTCCCCTTTATTTAAACCCTAGACATTAGGTTATATTATTTTGTATTGTATCATTTTGACACTTGAATAAAGAATCTTGCAAGTCAATCAATCTGAACAAGTGCTCCTATTTTATGTTACAGTCGAGAGCGAGCTGGCTGTGACATAAATTGGGGGCTCGTCCAGGATCCTTTGGTGTGGGAATGTTGGTGAGTATGTGAGTATTTTTGTGAATGGTTACCTTTATGAATGAGAACTCCGGTTAGTTAGAGTGTATCTTCGTAAGTAAGTAAGTCTTCGGAAGTTTATGTGAATGAGTAGGTTACATAATACACTGACGTAGTTCCTCTTTGAAGCAGTGGCTTATGGGAGTTGTATTTCTAGTAAACAGTGTCTTACATGCGTGAGCTGGTTGTTTTGTTTGTGTTGTTGTAGTATAAGTGTATTTACGAACAAAATGTCTTCAGTGCTCGAAGATTTCTTCGCTTGTCCCTCAGAAACTTTACTTGAGAGTACAAAGGAGCAACTGATGCAAATCGCCGAACGCTTCAGTATCGACGCTTCAGTATTGACGCTTCAGTATTGATCTCACTATAAGAGGCTGAAGGAAACACTTGTGACTACTTTGAAGCGATCACTCGTTGATAGAGGAGTTTTAGAGGTAAGCGCTGAGTTTATTGCTCACAGTGAATCGTTTGTGTCTACTCCTTGTGAGATTGACAGTGAAAGTGAGATAAAATTCCCAGAGATGTCATTTCAAGAGAAGCAGTTGTATTTAGATGCAGTGAAACTCCGCGCTGAGTGTGAGGATCGCGCTGCGAGGGAGAGAGCAGTAGAGAGAGAATGTGCTGCGAAGGAGCGAGTGGAAGAGAGAGAGCAGCAGTTAGCTGTGCGAAAACTGGAACTTGAGAGAGAACGGGATAAAAGGGCGTTTCAGTTAAAGAGGTTGGAGTTAGAGTTGTCCGTAAAACAAGCGGAAGCTTCACGAGTTGATGTGCCTCTCATTGAACGGCATCTGCCAAGTGAATAACACAAGCCTGTGTTCGATGTTCATAAAAATGTAAGATTAGTTCCGCCATTTTCTGAGAGGGAAATAGAAAAATATTTCTATCAGTTTGAACGAGTTGCCTTGTCTTTAAAATGGCCGACAAAGTTTTGAACTTTGTTGTTACAGTCTGTTTTCACAGGTAAAGCACAGGAAGTTTATTCTGCTCTCACACTGGAACAGAGTGGTGAGTATGACATTGTGAAATCTGCTGTGCTACATGCTTATGAATTTGTGCCTGAGGCATATCGCCAAAAATTCAGAAATTTGAATAAAATTGATGACTGCACTTATGTGGAATTTGCAAGGGAAAAGGAGAATTTATTTGATCGTTGGTGTAGTTCCATGAAAGTTACCACTAAAGAGCAGTTAAGAGAATTAGTGCTCTTAGAGGAGTTTAAACATTGTGTTCCTCATGCTGTAGCTGTACATATTACTGAACACAAAGTGAAAAAACTTTCTGAAGCTGCTATCATGGCTGACGAATTTGTGTTAACCCATCGGGGGTCATTCAGTTTGTTCAGCTTTAAGAATGACATGAGTAAGTCTGTGTTTTACTCTCAAGCTAAGACAAAGTCTCCTGTGATGAGTAGGAATGTTAAGGCGACAGTTGCTGATCATTCTAGTAAGTCTGCACTCTCACAAGATATGGTTTGCTATTATTGTAAAAAATCTGGCCATAAAACATCTGACTGTATTGTTCTTAAAAAGAAAGAAAGACTGTAGAAACCTGTTGCTTTGGTTGCTACTTTGCCATCCGTTGTTGATGCTCTTGATGAGAAAGATCACCCTTTACCTTGTTCTGGTGGTAAATCTGTTGATCGGTGTGTAACTTCCTCTGTTGATTATACACCCTTTATCACTGAAGGAAATGTGTCATTGCCTGGTTCAAATAAAACCATGCCAGTGCGTCTCCTTCGAGATACAGGATCTGCGCAGTCATTTCTTCTAGAAGGAATTTTGCCTTTAACTTCTGAAACTGCTACTGGAACCCATTTACTAGTATGAGGTTTTGAGATGGGCTTTGTTGAAGTGCCTTTGCATCGAATCCATCTTTCCTCTGCCATCGTATCTGGTGATGTTGTAGTTGGTGTCCGTTCTAGACTTCCAGTTCCTGGGATTACGTTTATTCTGGGAAATGATTTAACTGGGGGGACTGTTTGGAGAGGGAGTAGTGTGGCAGCTCCACCCATAATAGTATCTATACCCAGAAAATCTGATGTTGAAAACCATAAAGAATTCCCTGATTTGTTCACAGCTTGTGCAGTTACTCGATCAATGGCTAAACAACTGTCTGAAAATCAAGCTGTAGAGGTTCCACTTCATGACACTTTCTTTTACACTGTTAATACAGGTGAACAAGGATCTGATGCATCTAAATGTCCTAAACAAAAAGACCTGAAGGCCTGCTCTTCGCTGTCTTCTGACCAGGAAGATTCTACGGTACTACAAAGTGAATCTGCTGACACATCTGAGGTTCTGTCCACTCCTGAGAAAACTAATGTTGATCTCTCTGATGTTGATGGCTGTTCTTTGACTTCCTTGTTACAAATCTCTCGAGAGGATTTAATAAGAGCCCAGCAGAGCGGTGACACTCTTAAACCTTTATTTTCTGCAGTAGGGTCTAAGAAGTGTTCTGATCATCTTTCTTCTTCGTACTTTCTTGACAATGGTCTGCTTTGTCGGACAGGGGTTGTGCATAAAGATGCTTCTCTGGAACCTAAAACTCAGATTGTAATCCCTCTTACAGTAAGAGACTCTGTGTTGAATTTGGCTCATCAAGGACTGGCTGGTCATACAGGAGTCCGGAAAACGTATGATCGTGTCATGCGACAGTTTTATTGGCCTAAGGTAAAATGAGATGTGGCTAGGCATATACGATCTTGTCATACATATAATATTACTGGTAAGCCAAATCAAAAAGTGCCTGTTGCTCCTTTGCAGCCTATTCCTTGTGTTTCCACCCCTTTCGAGCATTTGATCATTGACTGTGTTGGTCCTTTGCCCCGGTCTAAGATTGGTCATCAGTATCTTCTCACTGTTATGTGCCAGACTACCCGTTATCCTGCCGCTTATCCTTTGAGGTCTATCACTACAAATCTTGAAGGCCCTCACTAATTTTATGTCGACCTTTGGAATTCCCAAAGTTATTCAAACGGATCAGGGTTCAAATTTTATGTCGAAACAGTTCTCAAAAGCCCTGCATCAGCTTCGAGTCAGCCACAATATTTCTAGTGCTTATCATCCACAGAGTCAAGGAGCTCTTGAAAGGTTTCATCAAACCTTGAAGTCTCTTTTAAGGTCATATTGTGTGGAACTCGATGCGGATTGGGAAGAAGGTCTGCCATGGATGTTACTAGCTATACGTGAGGTAATCCAAGAAAGCTTTGGTTTTAATCCAAATGAACTAGTGTTTGGACATATAGTACAAGGACCTACTGCTGTTCTAGCTGATGAATGGCGAACGTCTAAACCTTCTGAAAACGTTTCAGACTATGTGAGTTGATTTCGGCGTAGATTGTATGAGGCACGAGCTATTGCTAAAAAGAAGTTGAGTAAGTCTCAAACAAAAATGCAGCAACTCTTTGACAGGAAGGCTAAGTTGAGAGAGTTTCAGGTGGGTGATCAAGTATTGGCTTTGCTGCCTCTTCCTGCTAACCCATTTCAAGCGAAGTTTACAGGACCTTACAGTGTAGCTAAACGCCTTTCAGATAATAATTATCTGCTGAATACTCCTGATTGTAGGAGGAAAGTGCAAGTTTGTCACAGTAACTTGTTGAAATCTTATCTAGTTCCTGTTCCTTCTGTCTCTGTTAGTGTGGTAAACACCTGTGATTCTTTTAATCCAGAACAACAGTCTTCTCTCTTTTGCAGCATGAGTGGTGATTCTTCAGAGAATGCTGATGAGGATGGGAATCTTCTTTCTCGAGAAAAAGTAGACGGACTACTTAACAACTCAGAGATTCTTACTGACCTGTCCTCTCATCTTTCTTATTTCTTCTTAAGTCTTTCAGTCTTGCCATTGATGCTAGTGCTTGCGGTGCGGGCGCAGTTTTCTTGCAAGAAGATTCGAACGGGATTCAACATCCTGTAAGTTACTTTTCAAAGAAATTTAACCGGCATCAACAGGTCTAATCAACTGAGAAGGAAGCCCTCGCCCTGGTGTTGGCTGTACAACTTTTTTTAGGTATATTTGGGGTCAATTGCTGCGCCAATCATCGTTTATACGGATCATAACCCTTTGGTTTTCTTAGATCGGATGAGGAATCGAAACCAACGACTTATGCGATGGAGTCTCATTTTACAACCTTTCCACTTAGAAATTAAACATGTAAGAGGAAAGGATAACGTGATAGCTGACACCCTCTCCAGAGTGTAACATCGTTATGTCTGTGTTGCCTGTTTCTCTTTTTCTTTGCATCTCTAGGGCCCAGAGGTGTTGAAGAACGAAGTGGAGTAGATGACGCTTCTTGGACAACTAGAACATTTCATTGTGTCCATCTCTTGGGTGGTGCTTGATTTTCTCTTTCCTTTGTTTTTTTTTTTTTTAGATTCGTTGCAAATCTTTTTGAGGAGGGAGGTGTTACGACCCTGGGCTTCCTTTTCTCGCCTGCTGGTGGCGGGATGACTTGTGAGGGTGTAATCGATTGTACACCCCTGCTGAATAATCTCATCTGATTGTGGAGAGGATAAAAGATGGGACTGATTTAATCCATTTCACTTTTCCTCTGGGGATCGGTAGTCCCCAGGAGAAGACATTTGCTTGAAACTTTGCTTTATCAACATTTCCTCACCATTTGGATTATTATTTTTTCCCCTTTATTTAAACCCTAGACATTGTTATATTATTTTGTATTGTATCATTTTGACACTTGAATAAAGAATCTTGCAAGTCAATCAATCTGAACAAGTGCTCCTATTTTATGTTACGGTCGAGAGCGAGCTGGCCGTGACAATTGTCACTAACCGTATTCATATCTGAACAAAATCTTGCAATATGTCCTACTCCCTGACATCTAAAACAAATAGGTCTTCCTGTTGAATCATACCTGGGTTCCTGTCTTGGCCTACGCCCCCGTCTGCGTTTAGAAACTTGCATCCACTCTCCTGCAGAGTGTCCTTGATAGCAAAGCCCTCTTTTATGGTTATGCCACATACATATACAGTACGCATCTGAATTGGCCTAAGGTTTCAGGAAAGTATATATTTTCTTCTTTCCATTGCGGGTTCTGAGCAAGGAAGATCAGTTCAACTCCAGCCCTAAAACTTGCTGGTCTTGAACAGAGCCTTTTACTTTAGTTTTCAACAACAACGTATATCTCCTGGTGCTCATTACATAAAACACAAAGGAAAACCACATGAGATATTGCTTAAAAACGTATCAGCCTCGAACGGTTAGTTCATCCAAAAATGACATTTCTGCCATTTATTACTCACCCTTATTTCGTTCCAAACCCATAAGACCTTTGTTCATCTTCGGAACACAAATTGCCATTGCCACAAAATGCCATTACCACTTTCAAGGCCCAGAAAGGAAGTAAATACATTAAAACTTCAGACTAGGGGTATGCAATATATATTGTTTGCGATAATAGTATACTACTACTATATATATACACTATATATATATATATATATATATATATATATATATATATATATATATATATATATATGTATATATATACATATACATATACACAGGGCTTGACATTAACACCCGCCAACCCGCCAAATGCGGGTGGATTTTGCTCGTGGCGGGTAACACAGTCACTCCAACTAGCCACTTTGGCGGGTTGAATAATTGTAGTCTTTTCAAAAGGCATCTGAAATAAGTGTGACACTACGACACTACAACTCCCATAGGGCTGTCAACGAATATTCTAAATTCGAATATATATTCGAATAGTTTTAAAAAACAGAATTTCGAAGGTGAAAATTAATATTCGAATGTGGAAAAACGCCCGCGGTAGCAGAGGTGCGGCTGTCTGCTTTGTGAGTGGGCGCGCTGCCTGAGGGGTCATTTTATTTAACGTTAAACAGACAGAAACATTACTGAAGTGTAGGCTACTGAATAGATATTGCATGAATAAGGTAGGTTTGATACAGCAGTTTCATGCACTGCAGGCTTCCACTGGTTTGATTATTTACCGTTTCATGTCAAGGAAAAGTTCCATGTTTACCACTGCACAGCACGCTCGGAGCATTCAATGTCGATTATATATACTGTAAAACTTCAATCAATGTTAATAATATTTGTTTCAATCACTGAATGAAGCCTGCTATATAAGAGTCGCGACATTAAATGGCTTGCATAAAACTCTTGATCAGCACTCAACATTCGCTTATTGTTGTTGTTCATTTTTAAACTGTTATGCACAGAGCGCGTGACGCCTCATTCGCGCCGCAAGACCTCCAGACGCGCGTAAACGCGTCTTTACACTCGCGCCAGATGCTCTACTCGCGTTTGGTGTTGAGTGTGAGGGCTAGAGAGAGAAAGAGTGCCTGCGAGTGAGCGAGCGAGAGTGAGTGAGGTCTGCGGTCTTGGCCATTAGTTGATTTCCTTGTTTTCGTGTAGGTAATACGTTGTCAAATATGTTTAAACTTAAATAAACTACCTATACAAGTAGTTATGTCTCTTTGTATTAATTTGTCCTGTTATTGACGTAATGCGCGTCATTGACAAAATGCGCAACCAGATGTTCGAATAGTTCGAATAGGCTATAAGCTATGTGTTTTTTTTAGAGGGAATATTCGAAGGTCATTTTTGAGCAATTTTGACAGCCCTAATAAATATTGTCGCTAGTGACAGACAACAAAGAACCTGCTGGAGTTATGTCGTATGCCGGTGGAGCAATGTGGCGACATAATACATAATACATGGTTTTATTTTAAAAAAGGAGCTTACACACAACCTTATCAGAGCTAATGATAATGACCTGTATTGTTATATATTTATGTAGTCTTGATTTGGGTGTATACAGTGGTTTTACATTTAAAAGGGTTGTAAATCTAGTTCAAGTACATTTTAGCACGCCATAGTCAACTTTTATCAGGTAATTTCACAACAACAAAAATGTGGCTAGTAAAAATGCTGTGTGGCTAGTAACTTTGGAAAACCACTAGCCACATTGGCTAGTGAGCAAAAAAGTTAATGTCAAGCCCTGCATATACATATACACTATAACTAGTATACTACTGCGCAAACGCATTCAGAGCGTGGTGATGTAGCGTGATAAGTTAAAATGAGTGAAGAAACTGCAAGAAAATATTCAAACACCAGCAACCTCACAATCCACGCTAGATTTAATTCCTAGACGTGGGTCATCATCAATAGCATGGAGGTGGTTTGGTTTTTAAAGACAATAGGCCTAAGACCTGGTTGACATGCCTCACTGGAATACTCCACATGGAGCGAGTGCGGTGGCAAATGGCAGTGTCTTCCTTGTTTTGGCCACTGGCTTCATATTGCCATTGATAAGCAATTTTGGTGCTTCTGTGAAATGAAATTCAAGTAAAATAGATGTTTAAAAATACAAAGAAAAATAATATAATAGCAAAGTATATTATATATATATATATTATATATATTATATATATATATATATATATATATATATATATATATATATATATATATATATATATATATATATATATATAATAGGAAATAAATATACTATGGAAGTCAATGGGACCCAGAAACTGTCTGGTTACTGACATTCTTCTAAATATCTTCCTTTGTGTTCAGCAGAAGACAGAAATTCATACAGTTTTGAAACAACATGAGGGTGAGTATGATGACAGAATTTTCATTTTAAAGTGAACTATTCCTTTAACAAAGAAATGGTCCCTTAAACTAGTGGCTTCAATGACCCCTATATGTTTTAACACGTTGAAGACCTTTCTCAAACAGAAAACAAGTCCCTATTTAATTTCTGGAAGCTGAGCTAAATAAGCAATCACTGTTACTGCATTCAGATATCAAATACAGACATTAAAGAATACATGAAAAGAACATTTCAGTAATCACACTGGTGACTTCTATAACAAAGTAAAATCTCCAGAGAAGTCATTCAACTCATGTGATATTTAGAAGGAAAAATATTGATTAATACCTTGATTATAATCACTCATTACATATACATTGAAGCAGCAGTGGATTCCAATCCACCCCCTTCAGTGCCAAGAGGTTAGAAAGTACCCTCATTTGTGCAAGTCTAGCATGAAAGAATACAAAGATATTTACATGGGTTGTGACTCGTGGCAAGAGATTGCTAAAAACTGCACATGCATCAAATGCCTGTGTACGCATATGAGTCAAATAAAGTATAATTTGTATGGCTGTGCTTTCATCTGTGTGTAAAAAAATGAAGTATACTTTCGGCTTTAAAGGTCATGCCCATCAGGGAGACTGACATTAACTGACCGTGAGCTCTGCCATTGGGGCAGGCACTGTAAAAAAAGAACGCTCACCCCGGTAAGGAGGAATTTACGCTCTGGTTCTTCCTTGCATGGGCATGCAGCTTAGGTTGTGGCCTTGAGTAATAATGTCACTGACAGTTCTGTGTTAACCTGAGTGAGGGATTGGTCTTCTCAAGTCCGTTGAGTCTTCTTTGTGCTTGTCATTGCCATTTAGGCACTTATTCCCTCAGCAGTGGGTACTCGTTACCCAAAGTGTCTTCGGATGCAGTGTGTGTTCCCATTCAAAAGGGAACGTCTCAGATTATGCACGCAAACATGATTCCCTGAGAAGGGGAACGAGACACTGCTTCTCGCTGCCATGCTTCAGGCATACCTGGTCACGTGATGTCTCCTTCAGACAAAAATGTTGATAACGTGTACTCTGATAACGTGTACTCTTTTTTTACTCAAGATCACACTAGAATGATGTCCCAGGCCATTGTCATTGTCGCATTTGAATCACATGCTTTAGACAACGGTCATGCTGGAGGCCTTCCCCAGAGTGTCTTTGGATGCAGTGTCTCGTTCTCCTTCTCATGGATCCATGGTTACATGTATAACCTGAGACGTTTTCCACCAAAATAAAAGCTCAACTGGTTTCCAGACCAAGGTCCACCCAGCGCAGTCTCATAAAATCCTATGGGAAACACTGTAGGCCTAAATGATAGTGTTCAATTTAAAAAAAAAAAAAAAAAAAAAAGATCTTATTATTAAAATACCTCAAATGAGTATTTAAAAAAGTGTTTTCTTCAGCCAGTTGAAGACAGTACACTCATATGTGCATGTGATCAGGATTTTACCACCTCCACCTAATTTTAAACCAGGAAAAACCCTGATACTGGAGTAATGGCTGCTGAAAATTCAGCTTTGCCATATCATGAATAAATTCCATTTTAAAATATATTAAAAACACAGCTTTTTCTAATTTTAATATTTCACAATAATACTCTTTTAACTGTATTTGTGATCAAATCAATGCAGCTTTGGTGAGCATAGAGACTTCTTACAAAAAATCTTGCAGACCCCACACTTTTGAACAGTGTGTGTACACACACAGACACACACACACACACACACACACACACACACACACACACACACACACACACACACACACACATATATTCATCACCTTGTAAATCCTTATGTCAGTGACCCAAATAACACCAATAAATAGTCCCTACCAATGTTTAAACTATAATGTTTAAAGCCAGTGAATATGTGGTGTGCTCTGAGTCTTGTAGAATAACACAGATAACCTGTGAACCCCTGTCAAATTTATTCATGATAAATGCAGGTCTATCTCAGCCTGTCATTGTTACTAACACCTGTGAGTATTTCACTTGCTTGACTCATTTATTGAAATGCTGGTACCTATGGTGACAGAAAAAATAAAACATGTTTGTTCCTGAACTTTTGTGGCATACTGGCAATGATCACTCAGTGAGTGGGTGTATGAATGGGTTGGTTTGTTCTTAAAGTCCACCATGTTATCTGCTTAAATGCCATTGATTTTCAATGCAAAGATATTTCAGAAAAAATTTACATAACATAGTTTGCACTCAGTTCTGTTTTTAGCTCTGTCTGCAGATCTGACAATGGAGAAAACAATTAATTGCTCGCTTGAATATTCTGCCTTGACATTACAATCTTACCACAAGAGGGCAGGACAACTCCAAAAACCTTTGCTTCTTTGAGCTCTACTTATCAAAGTGCTTACATCAGGTGGACAATTATAGATTCATGATATATTTTATCTAAAGATAATAATAATAATAATAATAATAATAATAATAATAATAATAATAATAATAGAACCATAAGTAGAAAGAACAGTTAAATGGTTCTAAAAAATCACATGCAATTACCTGGTCCTATCAGTGGAATATCTACAGTTATCAAATGTTCTAAAAAAAAAGAATAGTATTGCATAGCAAAGACTATGTAATACTCAAAAAGTAAGAAAAAATCTCAACATGATTTTGATTGACTCGCTAAAATAGATGATTGCTATAGAGCCATGTGTCAACAACTGTCTGGCAGTGCAGCTTTTTACTGTGTAAACCCCCTCTCGGCTCTCACCAAACTAAACTGAGAGTCTGGGCCATAAAGGACAGCCTGTGTCTGATTTAAAAGGGGAAAGCAGCAGGTGTGACGACCGCTGTAACGTTCTTCTAATGACTATGCTGAGTTATGGCTTTATTATAGCTGTATCCCCATCAAAACACACAGACCAAGCCACCTGCCTTATCAGCAGTCATATAAAAACAGACAAGAGAATATTGGAAGTGTAGCACAGACACTGGCTATACAGTATGTGCCATTAAAAGCTAAATGAATGATCATTTTGCCGTTTACCTCATGATTTGGTTTGGTTAGATGTGTTAACAGTAAATTGTGTTGTTAATTTTCAATTTTTTATATAGTGAATAGTGAATGATATGTGGAAAATGATGTCAGGAATGACTTTTCTCTGTGGAATGGCATTTATACCAGCAGAAATAAGGCTGATTAAATTGGATTGATTCAGCAACCTTGCGCTGGAAGACATCACCATAGACATCAAACAACAAGTGCTCTTGTATTGGAGTGCAATATGCATTAAGTCAGAAGATCCTTCTGCAAATAGTTTTTATCACACCCAGACGAGCAATGAATGACTTCAAGCCATTCTGGTATTCCTTCATCAAACGTGTGGCTCTACAGACCATCTATTCAGAGTGTACAGAAATATAATCTACAAGTTAAATCTTTTTTTGAATATTCATATAAAACATTCAGACATTTGATGTTCATTGTGGTTTCCATATGTTCTCTATTATTTTGGTGTCACCCTCAAATCTGAGTTTACAGCATCGATCCATATTTGCCATTTTTTTACAGATTAAGCATAATAATAAGGACACTTTTTAGACACTTTTCCAGTTAAAATAGCTACATGCTAAGCATGCACTACAGAACTTGTCAATATAGATACATGTTAATGCTACCAAATTGAACTGCTTTTAATTAGGAAGCTGGGCAAAAGGGATGAAGTTCAATTTGTTAAATTTTCCATCTTGCCTATTTCTTCATGAATATGTGAAAGTGATATTTGCTATGGGATTTTAGCCTGATATTCAGAGCACACTCAGGAACAACATACATGTAACATTTTCAGCCAAAATGTCCCTGCTCAGGTTGATCAAAAGAAAACCCTACACTAAACCGAGAGAGAGAGAGAGAGAGAGAGAGAGAGAGAGAGAGAGAGAGAGAGAGAGAGAGAGAGTATACATTTATTCTAATTGAAGTGAGAGTTCATGTAACAGTCGGTAAAGCGATATACATTGTTATATTGATAACGGATGTTGCAGATGATTGTGAATGTGAATATTTTTTAATGCTTCCACAAAACAGCTTGGAAATGTAGAGGCATTGTTGTATCGGTATAATGACAGATATCAGAAGGTTGTCAGAAGACCTAGAGCTATGAGGCATTTTCAACACTGCTGTGTGTCCATGGATGAACCGCTGCAGTGTGGATGGTGTTTCATGCCAAGTACAATATATCCACCCAGTATTAAATGAATTCCCTGTGGTAAAATGTAATATCAGTAGGTTAGGTTTGGGGGTACAGGAATCATCCAAATGTATTTGGTACAGATTCATTGCTTTCCAAATAACTTTCAGTTTTTCTGCCGAGCGCTGGCAGCTCAGACGTCAGAGAACACTGAAGGCCTTGGGTTGAAACTGTGAATAAGCTTTAGTGATGCCTTTTTCTTGCATGTTCCCAGAATGTGCTCATTAATCAATGGTCGAGCCCTTTTCAGCTCATGACACTCTGAGCATTAAGCAATGGTCCTGTGTTTACAGAGAGGGAGGTACCAGGATTTACACCCAAGCTTTAGTGTCTTTCAACACCTTTCGCACAAGCTCCTCTGCCTCTGCTCTCAGAGAACTGGAGTTACTGCTCACACCTGCCAGGTACAAAGGAAAGTTCTGCACTTTTTATGACGACAGGCTGATACTCTTGAAAGTAATGATTCACCAATGCATCAATTATTTGATTGCTACAATGACAATATGTAAGGTCATGATTCTGGCATGCATTTTAATAGTTATTTTGACTCTGAAGCTCATCTAACCATGTAGTTATCAAGATGCATCAGTGTAGGTGTCTGCTATCCCTCTCATCTAAGAGTATTGTTAACTCAGTATATGTTGCCTGAGCTTAGATTATCTACCTTTTTATTATTTGAACTTATTTTATCACTAATAAGATGCAAAACTTTACATCATTGAACACATCTTGACATACATTATGATTTGTTAAGAACAGAAACTACAGAAACACACTGCCTTTCCATTAAAGCTTCTAATACAGAAATATTGCAAATGCAGATGTAAGTTTTCTAACAAAATGCATGTGTAGGTTGAATGAGACATTTAAAAAACATTTTTACAGATTGTCTTCTGCGTTGTACTCATGAACTGAATTTGTAGCATGTCATTTCAAATTTCATCATAAATCTATATCAGGAAGATGTTAATGAACATGAAAATCAAATGCAATTACAGCAGATTATAATACACATAAGATAATAACTGATTACCAACAATCGTTTGATTACGAATGCATAGCAACAAGAATACTGTAAGATATAGCACTCAAAGCTAAGCCCGTGAAATTTGAATAAGTAGACACGGGACTTAAAAACAGGAACATTTGACAACACAGGAACTTACAAACACAGGTTCCACTGATTTCACTGTGTGTGTGGGTAGTTCTTACCTGCTATTTGCGTTGCCGTTAAAAGTATCTGGTCAGCCAATCAGGTGGTGAGAACATTGCTCAGATGAGCCTCGCTAGGTTGCTAATAAATGAGCATAAACGGTCGTTTACATACATCTCTTAACTATCGCCCAAACAAATTAGCAGTCAAATAAGCTGTAACGTCTGTATTATACGTTAACGTAAAACGTTTTCAAAAACCATTTAGTGAAGACTTGGCCTGAGATGTAAATTTATTCCATTCAGTATTCTCTTTTTAAAAGGATCTGTCATAATTGTAACCATTGTAACCAGTGAAAAAATAGTATTCATGAAATCAATATCTATTTCCATATTGCGTGCCTCTGATAATACAAGTTTAAGCCTTTGCAGATGGTGCTACAGGAAAAGGCCGTTGGTAGTGCTTTTCCTATAAGGGTTCATCAAAAAAATGGACAATTTGACATTACAATATGAAATCTGCATAAGACACGCTGTAAAAAAAATCAACTAGACTTGCCTTGCGCTTTGCTCTATTGTGGTCAACTGCCATAAGTGTCCAATCAAACTGAGCTAAACTAACACATAAGATTAAATTGTTAGTGAATTGGTCAAAATGTAGTGTAGCATGGTGCATAAGATATTTCAGGAACAGTTTTGCTGTTTTTTGAAGAACATAGAATATTATCCATGGTTGGAACATTTACTAAGAACCCAGTAAAATATGTTTTAGAGGGTGTACTCGCCTCTCCATTGTGACATTTAAAAGATATTTTAGAGCATCTCCTAGAACTTGTGGCTCAAATAATCTTGTTGCTGAATTTGGCGTATTGAAGCCCATGGACGCTTAACTAAAAGCATGCAAAGGGTCAGGGTTTGGCTGGTTAGTATGTTCAAGTAAACCCCTGCTGGTAAATGTCATAACTACACCATTCTGGGAGCTGAAACCTTGTTTCTCTATTGACAGCCCTTCAAAAGTAACCGTTTATACTGGTGAAACAAAATGTTATTATATTATGGTATATGTTTAGCAACAGACCCTTTTTGGAGGGATCATAAAAGCGTAAAATGAACTTTTTCTGCCACTGACTGCTCAACTCATGGCTGCGTTTCCCAAAAACATCGTAGGCCGCAGAACCGTTGCAGCCAATAGTCTCTATGATCAACTTAGCTCATGATGCTTTTGAGAAACGCAGCCCAGGACAGTTTCTAGTTTTGCAAATAAATGTGCCTTTTACAGATCAGATGATTAAGTGAGAAATATATCATTTTGAACTGTACCCATGAGCAAAGATGGCTGAGCAGCTGCCATTGAGATGAATGGGAAAGATTCAGTTACACCGTTCTTTTTCCTTTCAGCCTCTTTTTCCATATGACATGTCCATACATATTCCTGTATACTATATTATATTATTTAGCAATAGGAGAGCCAATCGCAAAATGATTTGTCCACCTCTGATTTAGTCATATTCTATTGTCCATCAACACCATCATTCTGCATCGGCACGTGGCAACTCTTCTAACACGTCTCAGAACTTCTAGAACCATTATTAACCATGTATACTGTTTATATGATTATGTAAATCTTAATAAAATGAGAGGGTGTCTTATATATGTTAATCCTATTGGGTTCGTATGAGGAAGGATTCTATATGAACTTTATTAGGAATGAACAGCAGTGAAACATGCAGTATTAGTGTTAAGAATATGCTTTCAGTTTGACTTTCATCTTTAAAGGAAGCCGAACAAAAAGGAATTTTTACTTTTACCATCTCATTGAATTGCATTGTGAGATTGATGGGAATGTTGCTTGCCAGGTGCATTGCCATGGCATGGTTTAGATGTGGTTGCCTTAATCAGACATTGTTGTTCTTTCTATTGTTGCATTGCCTTGGATGCGTGTAAGCAGTTGCTAACGGGAATGTCTCTAGTAATTCAGATACCCAGTGTTTAGCCTCTTAATGCTACTGCAGTACAAGAGATGCATGACTACCTTGATTCACCCAACAGATGTTCGGGACTTTTATAGGATGTTGCTTTTGTTCAACACAAATGGCAGATTTCCAAGATGCTATTTAGACTTCTGTGAATCACTAAGTAATGCCAAACACCTGCAACCTTCCAATATCAGGGATTTACAGTTGGATTAATTAGTCATTAACACACCTTTATGGATGTGTGGTGTTTTCAGGAACTTTTTTGGCAGGTGTGAGGATCCTCTACTGGGTCTGTGACTGGTTTTCTAGGCCTAGTAAATTAATTGAAACACAGATAACTGCATACCCATTATAGGTTTGCTATTCATATTCATCCCAGTACTATGTTTTGTGTCAGTAATGTTGTCCTTAATTTGTACTGCAGTTTGTTAGAATTACAAGATACGTCCAGTATGTGCTTGTAGGATGTAAGATGACACCTTAATGGCCCGTTCACAACAAGGACATCAACTATAACGATAATGATAGAGATATACTCCCACATATAGAGATATAGTCCACATCACAACTATAAAAATAAAGGCACAGTGAAACAATATCGTTGGAATCACTTTTTTAGAATTTTTTTCCAGCTAAAAAAAAGGACAACCAATCAGAATCTCAAGCATTTAAAGCGGCAGACAACATAACCTCAGCAAGTGCTTAGAATAAACAATGTTATCATCTGCTGGTGTGGACACTAATATAGTTATTGTTCTTGGTGTGAACAGGCCTTTAGAGTTATATGTGCAAATGTTAACTAAAATGCGGCTTTTCTTTGAGATTCATATCTATTTAGGTCGGTTGTGGCAAAATGAAAAGTACATCTACCTTCAAACCTATGGCGACACACTTGACAATTGATTAATGCGTCTTTAAGTGAATTTCCAAGGCCTAGCTCCAAGGGTCAAATTTTTCGCAATGACCCTCTGTTGGGGTGGTTGACTTTCTCAGGTTAAAATGATGTTTCTTTAAGAGGGGAAAATAATAGAGCTCCTTCCTAACAACACCTTGACAGCCCATTGACAGACTCACAATGAACTAGATCCACAGAGTGCAGGGCAGAGGGAAAGAAAATAACGTCACACACTCTTGTCAGTCACTGAGCTGGTTTGCTTTGATAACTTTGTCTGACTTAATCTATTAAAAGACATGTTTGCAGAGTAAAGAATACCAAAACACTGAGTATTTGCTTATATCTTAGGCAATGTTTAAATGAATTAAATACACAAACTCTTTATGTATTTTATTTGTAAGCACAATAAAGAAAAATATACACAGTTAATATAGACCTTTGAAATATGTTACTGTAAGACCTGTGGATATGTATTTAAGACATCAATTTAACGACTTGGTTTTTCCCAATCGAATTCTTTATCAACTAGGCCAAATGCATAATTGACATGTCTTTTGGCCATTGCATTTTGAAACACTCAACCCAACTACAGTAAAAGTTTATCAAAACAAGCCACATATGAACTTTCTGAAGTCTTTGACAAGTTAGGATGGTTAAAATAAGAAATAGTTTAAAGCAAAATGTTTGGTATACAATATAAATGTAATTGCTGTTGTTTGCTATTATATGCATCTGTGTGCCAAGCATTGTGTGCTACTGAGAGCAGCAGGCACTGAATCCTGCCAGCCATAACCCTGGAGAAATGGACTCATTGCTGGCTTTGTGACTGCATGTGTCAAGGAAAGTTATGAGTGACTAAAGCTAACAGACACAATGACAGACGGAACAGACTGCAACACATTGGAAGTAAAGCTTGGGACCCCTGAGAGATATTTTGACAGACGTACAGACTTCAGGTTAGGTCTGAGGTTATTAAAATTGATTGTGTCTGTTAGCCCCAATAAATTATAGCTTAGAATAATGCAGTTCTGAGAAATTTAAAATTACTTTACTCTCGTAATTTATCCTGACATGCAAACTTTGTCCATACATTTTTATTTTATTTCAGTTTTATTTAGTCGTTCTTATGTAAATTGTAACATTGCTGCGGCACATTGCTGGTGTTTCTCATGCTTGAATACACCCAGATTTTTTGTTGCCTTGACTTTTTTGTTGATGTTTTACAAGATTGTTTTAGAGCTTGACTGCTGGGATAGAGAATTTGGTCATGTCATTATAGGTTCAATTATGGGATGTGAATTTGTGATAGGGTGTAGCAGGTGGCTTAGAAAGCCCCACCAGAATCCCTGTGCCCAATTGTGTGCTGAATTGTGTTACTTAAAGGATATTGCGACCAGATGGTAATTTGGAAGGAAAGTTAAGTTTCTAATCTTTCTAAAATTTCCAAATGGATTCCACAGGCAGAGAAGAGCCTTCTGACTACCGTGAGATTTCAGACAGAAAGATGATGCTGAAATTGCAAATTGTTGTCAGAGTTGAATTGTCTGAGAATGAAAAAGAAAATGACAAAAAAGAATGACACATTTGCCACTGTCAGTGTCATTGGAAGGTATTTGTCATATTGTAAAGAATGTCATGACCTGCAGATGACTCACGCAGTAAATGAAAACAAGACTGATGAAAAGTCTTTACTTACATGATTGATTAGAGCAGAATGACAGCAAGCTCATGCTCTTCCAGGGGTGGTCTATGGCTTTGAATCACACAATGAACTTTTTACCCTCAGTCTTCTGTGTTATACTTGCTCTCGTGAAGGTTTTTTCTTTGTTTCTTTTCACCAGACATGGGTATGCCAATCCTCCACATGCATATGTCATTATGCATGTGATTTGGGTTACATACTGCAGCAAAAATATAAGGGCATAATGGCACAATAGCTATGTAATTAATGGGACAATAGCTATGTTTCCATCCAAAGTTGCGAATTTAACCATTTCACCATTTCCATCCCATGTGTTCAAGACAAGATCATTACTTCCTGAGGAATTGGTGCAAAATATCTGTACTGCAAGTTGCTGCAATCGGGGGAAACCACTGTGTCTCTTTTATCCTACATAATTAATGTCTTGCGTCTCAGAGCAGACGAAACCCAATAAACGCTGTCATGTTCTCTTGCGTTCAGATACTTAATCGTGTGATAGTTCTCGTAGGTCATTATTCCAAAATCATTTTGATGACAGAATTTGGCTCAGGCATTTCAGAACGACCACACCAACATTTCAGATGTGGTGCAATTTTTTAATTTATGCGCATCTTAGCATTTCCGTGCAGCTTTTTTTTATTTTATTTTTTTTATGTGATATCCCAAAATGTGCATAGGTGGATGGAAACATAGCTAATGTTTTCAAGAACATGCAATTCTGGTCAGACAGTGTTGTACTAATAATATTCAACAATATTACTGATCTGCCTGCATTGACACCATTATATGAGAACTGAACTGAGCTGGACGATGACATCACTGTTTTCTCCATAGCGGCTATATACTGTATATATATAAATGTATATATAAAAATAACTTTTTTACAACAAAAATGAACCATCACTGAACTTACTTAAGCTGGACTATAACGCTATTTTCTTCTAGATCTGTTGTACAGCAGAAATAAACTTTGTTGCATTATTTTCCTGTTATCACTGTTAATCTGCTTTGAAACAATAAGTATTGTAAAAAAAATTTAGAAATAAAGGTGACCTGACTTGACTACTGCTTGCATAATATGTGATTATAGCTTATTTGTGTATGATGAAATCCCAAATATCCTTGACAAAGGTTATACACTTTTTTGAGGGATGACAGAATTTATTCATTTTTGTAAACATAATTGTTTTGTGGAGTTTACCAAATCATCTTGGCTAAGAAATCTTAGGGGGTCCTTAGTTTGACATGACACTTCTGTTCTACACATAGAAGCTGATAGCAGCATTTTACTCGACCCCTGTTTACTTGTAAGATGGGTGCATTAGAATCTTTACACACCTGCACAATAGCAGCTGTTGTGTTTCGCTTTTTCTGTTTTCTTGCTTTGTTGGAAACTGCTTTTGTCAGATTTCTCCTGACAAATGAAGGTAAATGTGATAGAACCTTTTTACCTGTTACCTCATACCGCCCTGTCAGCATGAATATGATTCATAATGGAACTGCACCTGCAGTCATTGTGTCTATTCTGAGGTTGGAGAACCGGAGCAACATTACTTTGAAGTTCACTCTGGAGCATAAAGTGAAAACACAACAAGACCTGTTTAGTCATGTGAAAGTCATTCACTCGTCCCGCTATTTGGAATAAATTTTTAAAGAACTGTATAGTGCAAGTTATTAGGAAGATGTTTGTCCTCAGGCTTGTCTCAGATGTATTGAGGTTGATATGAAGATGCTGATCAGCAAACATGTTTCAAACTTGATTTTGTAGTGATTATAGTCATATATTCAGTTGTCAATTATGAGTTGAAAACAAGAAACAATAATATGCAGATTAACAGATAGAATTGTCTACATTTTATGAGATTCCATACATTTTGGAAAGCAAAACAAAATATAATGATTTACATAAATTCTCATCTTTTTTCATGCCTTCTTAAAATTATATGCTTTTCCACTTAGGAAGGGATCTACAAAGTTATGCTTTGTTAGTATAGTGGTTAGAAAGGGACAGTAATTGCAGTGTAATTACTGCTGCTTTTCAATGAGTTTATAAGAGATGGCCTGTAATCGAGCTAGATTTGGTTTTCACTTCAAATTTCCATTTCTTTCCATGATAATGCTATCCTGTTATGTATCTCCCTTTTCCCTTATCTGCATTGGCATGCACTGTAATCAGCATAACTAGTCATCACATTATTATTATATTATTGTTGTTGTTATTGTTTTTAATAGTAATATTATTATAATTGCCCTGTGCATTAATAATTGACATATAATTATTAGTATTTTGTCTGTTAAAATCCATGCCTACTGGGCTATCGTATGGTCACTCACTTTGGAAAGTACTTTGAATATGATCAAAAAAAGCACTCTATAAATACAATTGGTTTATTGTTTTTATTATTATTATCAATGTCACTATTATTGTTGTTGTTGTTATATAGATACAACAAACCCATAAGAGTAAGATTGGTCTAACTGGTTCTGGTGTATTTCCCTACCAACAAATTGGTCTTGTGTTTGCTGAGTTATTGAGGATCTGTTGACAATTTCCTCTTCAACAAATTGTATTTGGACAACAGTATATTTCACTGATGTCTTTTGCTGTGGTCGAGGCCAAGGTCAGTTTTATATTCTACTGAAATCATAAAATGACACTCGAGATAAACAGAATGTTTACCCTCCCCGTGTGAGCTGAGGCAGATATGTAAATTTAGCCTTATTCTTTCATCAAATTTGCATTTGCCCTCTTAACCAAACACTATAGGGCTCCAATTCAAACAACTTTAATGATGGCCGCCCCTTTACGAGCGATTTCTGTATCAGGAAAAGGGGAAGAGCAATTTAGATTGGAATGAATGGAGAGAAGCGTCCGAGCTATCGCCCACCAGCTGACAATAATTGGATCAACTTTGCAGAGAATTGGCTGTGTTTTGATGCTCTAGTGGCAGACTGGTGATCGCCTGCCTTTTTTGCCTATTTATCATTCGTCTTTTATCTACTGCTAGCAGACCTTTCCATGGTGCCATTCTGGGCCCCGCTAATCAAACAACTTTTTAATAAGAGGGAACGGCAGCTCCACAGCCTGTGCAGGGATTCGCCACTCTCGCTCGCCGGGAATGTAGGGATGAATATCAATGAAGACTCTCACGCACACACACACACACACAGTTATCTTGAAAGGTTTTGTTGTATTGATTTGCAGTCGATTATGTCTCTCCTTGTGATCAAATTCAAATTTCTACATTTTCAGTGTGCACATTTGGAAAGATATATCAACACCATCGGTACATAAGCATGACACATTTATTGACACAAATTATGTTTGCTTACCATTTAAGGCTATCAAATAAAGCTTTCAACCAAAGTTTTCAACCAAATTTGATTTGAGGTGATAAACCATAAGTCAAGTCAAATTTATTTGTATAGCACAATACACTTTTTTTTTTTTTTTTTTTTTTTTTTACAGCTTTATAGCGAATCATGATGTAAATTTTTATAATTTCTTAATATCTTCATGCCTTATATAGTCACATTTAGCACATTAAGACTGGCCGATAATATAGTTATATTTTGAGACTAAAGAAAATCAAGCAAATGAAATGTGCAATATATTTTATATCACCCTTTGTGAGTATACTGTATGAATGCGTAAAAGTTGAACATACTTGTATATCCGACTTATAGCCTATAATTAGTTACATTTGAAATTTGCAATATTATATATAGCCCCATGTGAGTATAATGCATGTGCGGATAAAGCTGAATATTATATATCCAACTTTATATAAAGAGCTGGCTGATGACTTAGTTACATTTGAGACAAAAAAAAATCAAGCAGATGAAATGTGCAATATATTATATATCACCCTTTGTGAGTATACTGTGTGAATGTGGAAAAGTTGAAGATACTTATATATCCAACTTTATATAAAGAGCTGGCCGATAATTAGTTACATTTTGAGAAAAAAAAATCAAGCAGTTGAAATGTATCACACCATGTGAGTATAGGCTACTGTATGTATTTGGATAAAGTTGGACATACTTATTTTATATGAAGATCTGGGTGATAATATAGTTAAATTTTGTGAAAAAAAAAAAAAAAAAAAAATCAGGCAGTTAAGATTTGCTATATAGTTTATGTCACTTTATATGAGTGTACTGTATGTATGTGGAAAAAAAAATCCTAAAGAAGTATCCAACTTTGTATATAGAGATGTGTGATAATCCAGTTTACATTTTTGAAAATGACACATACCTTCTTCAAACTGAGCATTTGCACTTTTGCACATCCTGCACTAATGTACAACTTAATGTCTATTTTTATTCTTCCTGCTAATATTTATACTCATATTTGTTATATATATATATATATTTCATATAATATTTTATATTATATAGTTTCTTTATATTTATGCTTCTCTTTCATAAATTAATCTTTCACTTGTCTATAATACTTTACTGATGTCTATCTTACTAATATTGTTTTGTTTTGTTTTGTTTTTTCCTTGTTTTTTACTCTTTCTAAGCACCAGTTCACCAAGGTACTTGGCAATAAAGGTGATTCTGATTCTGAAGTAATTTGTCCAGAATTTCCGGATGTATTGTACAAGTTCCCCTGCAGCCGCAGTCATTTTCACGCCGCCCCGTCCTGGTGAATACTGATGCCTCGAGGGTCCCGCGAGCTGGACATCTGCTGGGGCCAGTGCAGCCGCCGAGAAGTTAACAAGTTCAAAACAAAAGTGGGGACAAAATGGCACAAAAGGGAAGGGGGTGGGTTTCAAAGTCTCTGTTTAAGGAGCATCCCCCTGTTCTCTATCACCCGCTCCCTAGACGGACAGAGGGGATAAAAAGAGCCGTGGTGTGGGCCTTTGCTAGGGAACTGAGGGTCAGTTGTTTGGAATGCGCCTCCCTTTAGATCCACGATTTCCCCCTCTGTAAGTCGCCCGACTCGGGATCGCCTTGTTTCTCCCGGTTTGTCGCAGATAAATGTATGATTATTCAGAATAGCGAGCGGAAGGTGAAGTCTTGTTTGCGGTCCAAATTGCGTCTTTTTCCACGCGTCTGTCAAATTGCTATCTAATGGTAGCAGTTCTGGCTGGGGAAGAGGAGATCTGCTTTTCTTCTCTCTCTCTCTCTCTCTCTCTCTCTCTCTCTCTCTCTCTCTCTCTCGCTGGCTGCCGGCGGCCCTGCCATTCACAAAGCCAGGGATGCCACACACATTCTGTTTGTTCTACATGAGCAAACAGATTGTAAACTGGCTGATAATTTTTGTACTGACAATGTCATTTACGGCTGTCAGCCTTTTGTCTTCTCTGTTTGCTTTATTCAAATATGAACCGAGTGGACCTCCCCTCTGCTGCACTCTTCTGCATTAAAATCACATCAATTCTCTTCCATTTCTTCTTATCTGAAATTCATTGGAGGCAATCACTTGCTTGAATGCTCTAGGGTTTCCATGGAGACCAAAGGTCCCGCACGGACTACAGAAGGATTAGAGACTTGTAAGATTTAAGTCTTGAAGTACACAGTTGCTTTGTTACGTCTCCCTTTGATATCTAGTCGAGAGAATTGTCCTTTTATGCTTTGATTTAGGGAGGAAAAATACGTATTGACTATTAGGAGTGTTACTTAAAAGAAAGATTGATTCGAAATGTTTGCAGCTTGTTTTGAGCGCATGTATTCGTGTATATGTGTCAGGCCGCTTTGCATTTGCGAAGCTTCATTGAAGATAAAAACATGTTCTTGGAATTTATGTTTCGTTCCTGTGTGGCAACTATGACAGTGGTAGTGGTATGTGGTGCTGGATGCCCCGATGGCACCGCTTTCACCCGGAGCGGGGACAATAAATCCCGCTCACCGGTCCCGCTCCGGGGGCTCCCCGCTCCTCTGCTAGGCATCTCCTCTTTGTTCTCCTGGGGTCAGGGCAACTGAGAGTCGAGTTATTCACATCCCAACTGTCTGTCTGGAAGCGTCTGCAGATGTTACTGTGCTTTTCTTTCTTTATTTCTTTCTCTTCATCACGGACTCTCTTTCTCTGCTTCTCCTCGGTCTCCTGCCAGGGCATTTGCTAGGCCTGTTGGAAGAAAAAGGGGAAAAAGAGTGGCCCCTGAACTGCCTCTTTCTCTTTCTCTTTCTCCGTCACCAGCCAAAAGTACAAAGTAAACAGCCTGAAGTAAATGGATTCATTTTTAGTTTCAGCGTGGCATTCTGTGTACGGCTGAAGGCTTCTCGATTTTGTGCTCTTACCCGTAATTATTTCCATCTATTCTGCCGCTTTGTTGAAAGTGACAAGTGTTTTGCCTAATGTGTTTCGTGTGCAAAAACACAGTCATTTTAGTATGCATTGATTATTTTTTTGTTTGTGTCAGTTTTGAAAAAAATTAAAACCAAACAAAAGATTTTTAATGCACATATTCAATGTAAGCAGCAAACCATGAGGCATGTTTGTTAAAAAAAGTTCCAGTTTAAACTGTTTTACAAAATACTGAATAACATTAAAATTAGTGACCTTTTCCAATGTCTCTGTCTGATCACGGAAAAACTCATCAATGGGTCAACACTCTTTAATGCATTTCCAACATTTTCTAAAATTTGGGGAGTAAACAAAGGTGACCTCCAATGGCATGCTGTCACCAAGAACATCTAAACAATCAATGACCATTTGCAACTTGCTATTTGCCATATTGTTTGTATCCTTGACTGGCTGTCAGGGTTGAGATATTACACAAGGGTGATCTCATAGATCTAGGACATATCATTCATGAAACATTTCATGAAATCTGCTCTTGCAAGAAAAAAAAAGGACTATTTTGAAATACATTTCAAAACAGAGTCCAAATGTTTCATTTAAAAAATGATGGGCAATGTTTAAAAAAAAGCCCTACATTACTTAACAAGTGAAGGGGAAAATCTTCAAATCTAGTACATTTAAAATAATAATAATTTACAGAGAAATATTTATGTTTTATGTGTCATTTTATATGTAACTAATTCTTTAAAACAAGAGTACATTTTTCTACAGCACATTTGTATCTTTAATAAATTGGTCATGGAATTTGGGTGAAATGATTCATGTTTCTACACACTCTCTGTCATATAGTTATTTCAGAAAATACAATGGAAACATTCAATGGTTACAATAAATCTAAGCTGAATTATTTATCCAAAACTACTCTGTATCTAACTTAAGCTATCCAAGCTGGAAACTGACTCAAGCGATTGTTTATTTTGAAACGGTGATTTACATACAGGGACTTGACAAGGTCACGCAATTATCATAGATAACGCTGTGGACATTTAAAAAGTGGCAGGCTGAGACAATGATATGACCCTTAATGAACGAATTTAGAGAAGCCATCTGTTGCTGTAACATGACAAACACAAAGCGCCCAAGTCATGTCCTGTCCAACTCATCTCTCAGTTTCTCAAGAAAGAACGTATTCAGTCTTGAACGTGGCATAACTCACAAAGGCTTGTCTCTTAAAAAGCCTCGAAGGTGATCTTGTCCATGCCTGTTGGAACGATTTTCTGTGTATGAGTGGAGGATTATTCTCAAATACCAGTCCTGGGTTAACAAAGAGACCTGATGATAGCAAATTAGGTTTTGGGTTTTGTGTGAGGAGAAAGAAAAAGTAGGATGAAAACTATCTTCAAAGGTTTGACAAACCTGGTGGTCTTTCAGTGCTGTAATTCTGTTCTGTGCCACTAATTTACCGGTGATTAATATGCATTACATAAGACCGCAGGGAGTGTATGTTCCGTTTAGATGCCTCATTCGATTGTGATGCCATTCTATGAAGCTTTTGTCCAGAACTAAATCTAGCTGTCAATGGCTCCAAAAAAAAAAAAATTATTTAAGCATTTATTTCTGACCAATTTGATGGGCCACACCAAGTACTGCAGACAAGATAAATATGCTAATGCATGATGTTTATTATCTAAGAAAAATATGTTCTAAGAATTGTTTGCTAACTTCTGTATTAATTTACTTAAACATTATTTATCTGTGTTCATTACATTACATTTTTTACATACATTACATTTTTTTTCCATTTTGCATTTCCATATTTTGGAATGTTCTCTGAATGTTCTGGAACAAGAAAAGAAAAAAAAAGAAAAAAACGGTCAAGCTTCCAATTGAAATGTTTACAATTTATTTTTTATTTTTTTAACTGCTTACACAAAAAATCTTTGTCACACAATTTCTGAAATCTGACACTCAAACACCCGAACCACACACCAAATCTGCAAAACCATACACTAATTCTTTTTCAATTTCATAAAACACTTTTTGCAAACCACAACACACAATTCTCTATGTAACACACAAAAATCTAAAAGGAAGGATCTTGATATCCTTTTTCAAAATGTCACACTAATTCATCAGTGCCTCACACTAACTCCTCACATGTGCAAACACTCATTGCTTTACTTAACACCAACCAATCATGGCTTTAGAATAGGCAGGCCAAATGTCAAGTTATAGATTTTTCGGACTGTGTAATATTGTATTCACAACCACAAATGCTTACATAAAAAAAAAAAAAAAAAAAATAGATTGGTTTCAATCTTACTTTTGTGTTTACTGTGAATGTTTCAACATCTCTCAGCCAATTACTTTCAATCTTGTACAGAAATGTACATAGAAGCTCATGAAAGAAGAGCTTTAGGTTTTGAATAACTGTGATATATCCAAAAATATAATATTATGGCAAAGGTGTTTGCAACGTAAGACAAATGTTTGCTTTTGAGATGTGTTTGTGATATTTTGAATGCAGTGCTTCATTTTGCAAGAGATGTGAGGCATTTTCCATTTTGTGTGTGCAATTTTTGAATTTGTGTGTAAAATAAAATAAAAAAGAACAGAGGCAAAGTTTTGAAAATGTGTGTAAGCAGTTGAAAAAAGAAACTTTACAAAAACAGTTTCTGGGATCATGTTTTGAGAAAATTAAAGACCAGATATCTTTGAACAAACGTACAAACTCTTGGTGCATGCTGTTCTCAGTCTTTTGCTGTCTATTTTTTTTTCTGAGCACTATCAAAGCAATAAGACCATTGAAATATGTCAACTTTCCTGTACGCATCCCTTCATAGAACATGTGAGGCCAATGCTTCTCATGTCTGTGACTTTGTATAGGTGCATGTCACCACTCGAGCCTCTGCCAGAACATCTGCAGTTTGTTTAGGTAGTTCAGATGTATCTGTGCAGGCCTCGGTTGCATGGCGTGTTGTTTTTAGGCCTAGTGGGAGCAGCTCTCAGGAGTTTGGCACATGTCCTCTCATTGCTCAGAACATTCCATGTGTGACATCTCTCAGTCATTAGCAGGCACTGGTTCTCATTGTCTCTGCGAGGGAGTCCATTTTGATAGGATTAGCCGTAGCTAGGAGCTGTGTTATTGCAGATTTAGGTTGCTAAACTTAGCTTGTATTGTACTCTAAAGGGAGAGCCACGGCCACCCAGGTTTTCGGAGCCACAATCTGAGGGAGTGGGTGTGACCCATTGGGAAATGGGAAATAGAACTACATCAGAAAGGCGAGAGACTAACTTTGTGTGAACGTTTTACTTAAATTTAAAAAAAAAAAAAATCAAAATTATGAGTGGCAAAAACATCAAGGTATTAAACTCTTCAAATAATTTGTCGAATAGTCTTTAAAGTAGACTTTTCTGTAAGTTTGTCCTAATGCCATGCTATTGTTAATTGCAGCCTATAGATTATTGGTGTACTTTAAAAAAAAAAAATCTTTTTAAAAAAGGGACAATACATATTAATGAACATTTTCAGAAATGTAAATATGTCAGATTATAGCTTTAGGCTAATTTCCATCTGCAGACCCCCTGGCAGGTTGGTGTTACACACAAGTTAATAAATACATACAGAAAAACCAAGAAAATACTATTTAAGTCTTTCTGCGTCAAGATGTCACTTTTTATTCAATGTCTTACTTGCCGTTTCTTTGTTATTAATTGTGAAATTTACCTGCAATTTCTGATTGAAAATTGTTTCTACATCAGTT
This sequence comes from Scardinius erythrophthalmus, assembly GCF_964197995.2. Lineage (NCBI taxonomy): Eukaryota > Metazoa > Chordata > Actinopteri > Cypriniformes > Leuciscidae > Scardinius > Scardinius erythrophthalmus. The sequence continues at coordinate 33,388,709 of NC_138239.1, read as the reverse complement.
TGCAATAGTAATTCAAATGAGTACATAAGCCCAAATACAAAAGAAATGTTCACTATCAAGTCTCCTGACACTCCTTTTTGGAAGTTGACACCCTAGAAGATAACTAATGTGATTCTGTCCTGATCTCCGATGTCAATTAGCATTCAATACACTCAAATAATCAAGTGATTGTGTTGATAGTGTATGCTTTTTGTGTCTTCATGCTGTGAGGAACGGCTTGAGCAAGGTAGCAAGGGATTCTCCTTGTGGTTCCTTTGTATGCGAGCCAGCTACTTTATCATGTTGGACTGGTGCAGTCAGCAGGAGGGCACATAAGATCATCTCACAGAGAAGGAAACCCTGCTGTGCGGGATGTCCCCTTCGGACCAGCACCCCTCTGTGTGGGCATTGTGACAAGTCCAAATCCCAGCATGTTTGCTCAGGTCACAATTGCTAATTTGGTTATAATAATGCCAAGTCTCTAAGTGAATTGAAAGAAATGACAATCAGTGGGCTTTACCATTTGGCAACCCATCAATAGCATATTTTTCTTTTGAGGCCTTCTTTTTCTCATTGTCACTGGTCTGAAGACATCTTGTAACCCTAGTGAGCACGCAGAAGGAGTGAATGGGGAATCTTCAGCGATTTGAAAGCATTAATGATCTCAAATAATACGACCCCTTGCAGTTACTTTTGGTGTTGCTCAATGGTTTTTGGATCTCGGAATGTTGGATTGCTTTGCTACTTTTCACATGCATTCGTACCCCCCATGGTTGCCTTAATCTAATCTACAGAGGACAAATCTGAAATTATTCATAACTAATGTGTGCACATGGATTTTGAAAGGTAGCGTGAGGCTCAACATTGTGGCCAGCTTTGGAGTGCACAACCCAAACCAAACACCCAGGTCACATCCATCTCTGTGGTGTATCTGGAACACAAATGACACTGGAATGCCCGATTCCATTCCATGGTGCTCCTTTTTTCAGTTATTTTTGTGTTATTATGTGGCAGTAATTGTGCAAAAGCTTCTTTATTTGCACACGCACTTTCCCAAAGAGCTAATTTCCATAACTAGACACAGAATAATTTTAAATTAATGCATAGCTATGAAAATTAGCACATGAATTGCCAGTGCAAATATGGATGTGTTTCTCATCCTTAAACAAATGCTGATGCATGTTCACATGTCTGAAGGCGTCTGGACTGAAGAAAATGGTAACATAGTCAGTCACCTTTATTTATATAGTGCTTTGTACAATACATATTCAAAGCAGCTTTTTTTGTTTTCCAGCTGAAGTCAGTTCAGTGTTAATTCAGTTCCGTAGTAAAGATCATCAATTATTAAATTAGTTCATTTGATCTATAAAGCAGTTCTGCAAAAAAAAAAAATGGTCATCATCCAGCTCAGTTCAGTTCTCATACAACAGCGTCAATGCAGTCCAGTCTGGTCTCATTGTTAAATAGGTATTAATACATCATTTTCAAAGACACAATACATACTTTTTTGTACGTTTGGATAGATGCTGAAACGTATAATCCAGACATATCTGCAACATTTAAACGTAACATTATTACGTTTTTACTGCTACAAAACGTTAAATATTTACAAATCTTTCATATAATTAAGATATCTGTATAATTCCACTTTTATAAATAATACAACGTAATGGACAGAGATGTGTAGGAAAATGATGTTAGTAACAATATATAGCATTAAAAAGATATTTTGAGCCGCTAATCCTACTCTTTCTTAAAACTACCTTCAACTACGTGATAGAATAGAGACATTTCTGGCAGGATCACTTGTAATGAATCACACATTATAATTGGAAAAACAAAATAAGGTATAAAACCCATGATGGTTCTCTTTCAAAACTTCAGTGTTTTATTGTTGGATATGGCTAACAGCCTTATAAAAAATATTGTTGCACCACACAGAATTATTTACTTTGTGCACAAGAACAATATTTTCTGAAAATAAAATAGATTAAAATAAAACAATAGAATAATAAAACAAAACAAAATAAATCGGAGAGTTGATATTTGACAAGATTTGATATACTGAGCTTGATGAGGCCAGAATAAAAGAAAAATATTGATACTGATTTTATAAAAACACATTAGATGCACATGCTAGATTCTTGTTTTAATTTGTATGTATACCATTAAAATGTAATTATGTAAAAAAATGATTGCACACATGTATAACTGGTCAAAACCGCTTCTCAGTTACACATATGCAAAATTGACCTTAACAGGATCCTCATTTGTCAGATCAATAGTATTGTTTAATATCAAGTGTCCCCAAATATCGAATAATACATCTAAAATAACTGGTTTTATTTAAGTCAAAAATAATATTCATTATCTCTGAACCAACCTATACATCAATTAATACGAACAAAACAATGTTTTATGAGCTAAATCAGGTAGAAATAGCTCTCAAGGTAATAATTGCAGTTTACCTCTGCTCTGGTGATGTTGCAGGATCACATTAATCTTAGATTCTGAATTTAATACTAGCATAAATAACAGCCTTAATTCGAATTTTTTTCTTACACATAAGGTTACCAGAGCCTCGTGAAGAGCTTGAGATGTGGTTCGCTAATCTCTATAACAATTGTCAATTGAAGTGTCTAATGCTGATAACATAAAAATTATTTGCGCTCTGTGCTTATTATACTATATTTCTTTTGAGGAGAATTTTCCAAAAAACGGCTGATAAATAATCTGAAATGGTCTACTTTGAACACACACAATAACCCTAATCACAGAATTGAAGCCCGTCTGCAGATTCGTGTCGGATCAATATTTTGTTCAAGCCTCATTGCCGGTCTGTTTACCTTGGCTAGCGCTTCCTACATGCTGAGCCCCTGCTCTTTGTTTGAACATGTGACTCGGTAATAATGGCAGGTAGAAGAACTAATAGGCACTGCAATATCTGCAGTTTGACCCCATGTGGCTTTTCCTAATTGATCCATAGATTAGCATCAGACTCATCAGTTAGAGGATGATCTGGCCCACTCATTGCTCAGTCTTTTCTTTGCCTCGCCAAGCAAACCAAAGGACAGAAGGAACGGCTTGTTCCCGCTTGCTTAAAAATCAAGCATACAGTATGTTTAAAAATAATGGTATAAAAAGACATTTAATGGCTTTTGTGTTAGCTGATCAAATAAAATAAAAGGTCTGAAGGGAAGTACAAATTGATTTGCTAAGCTTTCTGTGAAAACAAGGGTTGTATGAAGTGTCTTTCAAACCCTTTGTCCATAATGGTTTGATTGTGAACTTTTAAATCTGTATTTCTTATTTTACGTGATTGTGCGAGCCAGCTAGTGTCCATCTAACCTTTACATCCAACCCTGTTGTCAATACCCACAATCCCAGAGAGCGACTGTGACCCCCCTCCACCCTTCAAAAATGGCCAAACCAGACCCCTCCACTCCATGCCCTATATGTACATTTGACCAAGCTATGTAAACTTCCACATGTGGGTGTCATTCTTGCCCATATTTGCCATGGGCTTTATTGGGACACGATTAGTTTCCAGAGCAAATTTGGAATGAAAGAAAACATCGCCTGCGGCGTGTGAGCCAACAAACTGTGCCACTGCGTGTCGTTGTATATTTACATGGCTCCAGCTTTGTTTTGATAAACCTTTACCCGCAGGTAAAGCTATTAGATCTATTAGAGTTAAACCTAGCAGAAAATGACCATGAGCAGGTGATGCCTCATTGGCAAGTTACAGCTTTTTTTCTTTCTTTTTATTTTTTTTTTTTGCATGGACTGCAGCATGGAAATGATGGTGAATTGTCTTTTGTAAACCACTATTTCATGCTGTGTGAATATTTGGTTTTGTGATTAATTAATGCTTTTTATTTTTCAAATAGTACTACACTAATGATTTTTTAAATGTTTTTGGAAGAAGTATCTTATGCTCACCATGGCTGCATTTATTTTGTCAGAAAAACAATGTCATATTTTGAAATGTTGTTACAGTTTAAAATAACTGTTTTACATTTGAATATTTTAAAATTAGAATTTTCAGCATCATTACTTCAGTCTTCAGTGTCTCATGATCCTTCAGAAATCATTCTAATATGATTGATTTGCTGCTCAATAAACAATTTTTTGCTGCTTAACATTTTTGTGGAAACTGTGTTACACTACCATTCAGAAGTTTGGGGTAAGCAAAAAAAAAAAAAAAAATTATTATTCTTTTTTTTTTTTTTTTGGAAATTAACAATTTTAGTCAGCAAAAATGTATTGATCTAAATTGTAAATGCTGTTATTTACAACTTTCTATTCATCAAAGAACATATGTATTAAGTGGCTAAAACTGTTTTCAACACTGACAATAATAATAACCATTATTAATAATTGAGCACCAACAATAATTGATCATAACTGAGCATCAAATCAGCATATTAGAATGATTTCTGAAGGATCATTTGACATTGAAGACTGGAGTAATGATGCTGAAAATGCATCTTTGATCACAGGAAGGAATAAATTACATTTTAAAATATATTGAAATTGAAAACTATTCTTTTAATAGTAATAATATTTCACAATATAACTGTTTTTTTGTTGTTGTTGTTGTTGTTTGTTTGTTTGTTTGTTTGTTTGTTTGTTTGTTTTTTATCCAATAAATAAACTTTTGAGCTGCAGTGTTTCTATGCTGATATTCTTTCCACAAAAATATTACTCTATGGTCTGGTTTCACAGACAGAACTTATATTAAGCCAGGATTAGTCCTTAGTTCAATTAGTTCAATTAGTGCATTTAAGTAACTTTTATAAATGTGCCATTAAAAAAAAAAAAAAAAAAAACATTATTGGTGAGCATCTTGAGACAAAACAATGGCACTGACATATTTTAGGATATGTCGGTGCAAGCTGTTTTCTGTTAAAATAGCTCAAACATACATTTTAGTCTGGAACTATAGCACAAAAATATAGCAATGAATTATTCTTTTGTAGATATATGGTCATGATGTATTCGTAATCTTCTGTAACATCCAGATTGTCTTGTGTTGTTTTCATGTTCAGGTCTTTGGGCCACTCCCATCTGGGTCGATGCCATGGCAACAAAGGAAGCTCCCAGCCCCTGTGCAATAATGCTGGTCCGATCAACCTCACATTTCTGTATTGACCACACTGCGCGAGATTAAACGCAGGTGACATTTCCGAGGTGAAATTTGCAATTTCCACAAATATGAGTTGGCTGAAACGCGGCATGACAGCACATAAAATCAATACAAATAACCTGAATCCCTAATACCTTGATCCCTGTTAGTAGAGGGATGCATTACAACTAAGACACTGGAAGTGGGAGCAACAGCCCAGGAGCTGATCCCTGATTCCTATCGACTGGCTCCAGGCCAAACACTGCCGCAATAACAATTAGGTGTGCAAGTTTGTCGATTTTCTCCGGCTGCATGCTTCAGCACAGCCAAACTTCTGAGCTCCCTATATTGGACCGGACAAATGAGGATCGTGTCAAGGTCCATTTTGCATAATGTATAACTAAGAAGCGGTTTTGACCATTCATGTGTGCAATAATTCTATGTTTTCCATAAGTACATTTTAATGGTATACATTCAATTAAAATAAGAATCTAGCATATGCATAGATTAGATAGTATTGACTGTCTAATGTGTTTTATAAAATGAGTATCAATATTTTTCTCTTATTCTGGCCTCATCAAGCTCAATATATCAACTCTGTCAAATATCAAATCTCACTCTCCGGTTTATTGTTTTATTTTGTTTCATTATTTTATTTTATTATTTTTATTGTATTTTATTTTCAGAAAATATTGTTCTTGTGCACAAAGTAAATAATGCTGTGTGGTGCAACAATATTTGTAAGTTATTATAAGGCTGTTAGCCATCTCCAACAATAAACATACTGAAGCACAGGTTTGCACAAAGCATGTTTTGAAAGAGAAGTGAGTTGTATCCCTTATTTTGTTTTTTTAATTATAATGTGTGATTCATTACAAGTGATACAGACAGAATTGTCTCTATTCTATATTCTCAGTCTCTTCAAATGATAAGCATATGAATTTCAGTTGTGTTTGTGATGGATTTGAAATAATGTAGTGCTTTAGGGTTATGTTTATGGTCAGTAAAAAGAAAAAAGAAAATGACCATAAACACATTTACATTTTAGATAATAACTTAAAAGGAATCAACCACTAAAAAAAAAAAGCCATTGTACTCTGTAAAAAGAAATCCTGTAAAAAAAACTACTTGTCTGAGTTTGTTACTGTTGTTGAAATTAACAGCTAGATACTGTCTCGCACTGCACTCGCACTGCATTGATGACACTATGAGGAACGTCATGAACCTGTGTCTGAAACGCTTATCTAATCACAGCAATCCTATTGGTCTATGATCAGGGCTGGACTGGGACAAAAAATCGGCCCTGGCATTTTGGCCCAGACTGGCCCACTATATGATCATAAACATCACCCATCTTTGCACGCCCTTAAATATATGCATACCAACTCCTATCCCTTAAAACCACTAATGCCGTGTAATGAGTGAGTATAGGAACGAGTGAGAGTTAACGGATGAAATAAGTAAAAATTTGAGATTTATTAATACAGTTGAACTATGCTCCACAGTGCTGAATCCTAAAACAAGCTATAAGCTGCATTGGCATAGCAATACCAGTGTTTCTCACAGGATTTTTGGTCAAACTGTGGTGGGTGGACCTCGGTCCTTCAAGGGGGGTTTGGGGGAATAGCCCCCCCCCCCCCCCCGTAAGAAAATGTTGTGCATTTTAATGTTAAATTCATCAATCTGGTGCACTTTGACAGTTCAAAATTAAAAGTGCCAACCCGTATTCAGTGTGCAAATTAAACAAAGAAAAATTCAAACCTCTTTTAGTTACAGTGTCTATTTACATTACACCTACTACTACATAATAATAGTTATAATATAAATCCAATGACAGTAATAGCCATATTTTGTAAAACATATGCACTAAAAAATAAAGGAAACTTTCATAATTAGTTTTGTACCAATTTCTATACTTGAAAGAGAAAAGCACATGATCTTTTATTTTGACAGAAACTGCATAAAGCTTAGCCTGACTTCGTCATACTCATATTCTAGGCAGAATGTGAGTCTGATACTGCTCCATTAAGCTTTGATTATGGGGCGTGTTTTTAACCGAACCAGGAAAGAAAATTTCTCTGCACTCAATTGGATAGGCCTACAGCCAATCACAGCAACAGAGTAAGTGACGTATGTTTTTCATTCATGTTTCCGATCGACAAATGTTTCCTTGATCGCGGTTCTCTCTTCCTCTTTTAAAATGAATGCGCTGTTGATATCTTCTATAACAGACGCGATGGCGCGATGACGCGAATCTACACGTTTTGTAAACAAAGTTCGGGAGAAGCACATTCAAATCCATAATCAATCCAATCAACGTGTCAAACGATTACCATGTCTACACTATCAGCATGAGAGGAAGCATACATATTCACTCTGTCAACTCACCTAACATTCCTTGACAGTTTTCAGCATCCCTCCACTCACTCTCGGCTTGTTCTTCCACAGCCTGGAATACGGGGAGAGTGTGTTCGGGCCGAATACCGAGCCCGCCCTCTCCTCGGACAGCACCCCAAATATGCATTTATTCTATCTGATTTATTTGTAAGTGTGAAATCTAAATTCTCCAGAGGCAGTCATCTTTTATTTTACTGTCTATGCATCTTTGTTGTAAATGAATAGGCCTTTATCTCATTTCCTGGTTTCGGAACGTTCGAAATCGCCAAGCAGTGTACTCGCACTTCCGGTGGTTACTTAGTTACACATTAAGATGAAAAGTAGGTCAGTAAACTTAAATAAAATCGCGATATAGACCAGTGTCTGTTTAAATAGGAATCGTGCTCTGTTCTGCGTGTCTCTGTGAATGAATGGCACCGACGCGTTTCATTTACCACACACACACACACACACACACACACACACACACTGAGGCACGAATGACGCTCGCGATTTTTTTCAGCCTTTCTTATTAACATTAATGCACTTCATCAACACAGCCGCTCTGAGAGTCACTTCAGCAGGATTTTTAGCTTCATTTGAGAGAAACTATCATCATAAAACACAGAGAGAAGGTCTACACGGCAACCCGTCAAAATAAAAGTTTGGTTAACCTTTGAAGAAATTTTTGCTTAAATCATTACATTTTAAACAAATGGTTATAACAATTTAATTAAACCATTCAAATGGAATCAAGAAAACAAAAAAAAATGAAACTTTTGGGAGATGCGAGAGTGAAGTAGTCCAGTGATAATTAACATGAAGCCATGGTGAATGCAATAACCGGAAGACGCTGTACACTGCTTCGCGGCTACTTCCGGCGTTCTATTGTGTTGTGATAAAGGCCTATTCAACCCAAGCGCTCGTTGATGACGTGTCACGTGGATGATTACGTTACTGTTGCTGTCCATCATGGATTAAAGCCCGCCCTGCCGGCAATTTGATTGGCTCGGCCTTCTGGAAGCCGAGCATAATTACTCCTTAATGGATCGAGTCCAGACCGAACTTCCCGTCCAAAAAATGTTGTGGGCGGGGTTCGGGCTGGCACCCAGGCTACATAAAGCTTTTATTTTGGCGGAAAACATGGTTTACAAAAACGTCTCATTAAATTTCTAGTGAATTGCGGTAATCGTCAATTATGCAAATGTGGAAATAATCTGTAATTGGGTTATGGGTTCCTACACTCATGACATAGCCTAAGTGTTTTAAAAGTAGTTCTGTTTACTGCAGGCTCTACACTTTATCATCTCTCTCCTGATCCTCCTCACTATCATCATCTGCCGCTGGAGCTGATGAAGGTCAGAAAACATACATTTTGACACATTTTACAGTGTCTGCTTTAAGGGCCTGTTTCTATTGTTTCACGCTATTTCTCTGCACATTCCTTGCGTTTCAATTATGTATGAGTATGAGATGTATTGCCCAAAAAGCACGTCGGCCCACCGGGAAAGTGCCGGTATGCCCAATGGCCAGTCCACCCCTGCCTATGATCATCATAATTGAATGACATCACAATTAGTGCGACCACAAAGTATATAAGGGGAGCCTGGAGAACATGTCAACAGCTTTTTCGTCTTCAGGGACTGTTTTGTCTGTATGCTTCAACCTGAAACTTCAAAAAGGTAATCATGGCTTGTGAAAAACACTTCAGGAAGTGTGTGCATCTGTGTCTAAGATATTTGACACCTGATGACACACACAATTGTTGTGTTTATTGTTTGGGCTCAGAGCACACATGATCAGTTCCTGAGGGATCTGCTTGTGCCAACTATGAGTTTTTCCCTTGAGAAAACTCCACTCTCATCTGCCCTCTTCTCGAGGTAAGAAGGATAGACATCTGTACCGTACGGTTTGGGTCCCGCTCGTGCTGAGGCAGAGCGGTGACTGGAATCGTGGGATTTTTCAGAGGGAGCTCGCTGAGGAGTTGAAGAGAATTGTTAATCTCTCACGCCCCTCAAAGACTCGCGAGAGTGAGCTGCAGGATGATGACGTGTTGTCAAAAAACGAACATCTACTGATCTAGCAGCAAGTGTTCTGCTGGCTATAAAAACAACCAGCTCAAGAGAGCAGGAGATGGCTGATGAGGGTGAAGAGGATGTACAACCTGAACCCTCACAGCCACCCTGCCACGCGGCAGGTGAGTTGTGAGTGTTATGTAACGTGCTTCAGCGAGGCTTCAGCTGCCATTAGAGAAGAGCGTGAAGCGTGTGAGGGAAGAGACTGCTTGTGGGACTTGACGAACGGTTTTCTTTCCAGCCATAATGCTCCAGCTCTCATGAGCCTTCCATTCTTGCCCGGTCTACACAATGAGATCGAAAAGGCATGGAAGAACCCGTATTCAGCGCGCCTTCATCACCATCAGTGCACAAACTACGCTCATGTTGAGGGGATGCGCGAACACGGGTATGTGTCGATGCCCCAATTGATGAGATATTTGCGAACTATCTTGCGGCTGGAGAGGCATTGACACTAAGTGCTCCGTCGATGTAATTTAAGCCATAAAACAGAGAAAGTTGTGCTTAAATGGCAGGGCCGGAGCACTTAGTGTCGGTGCCTCTCCAGCCGCGAAATAGTTTGCAAACATCTCATCAGTTGGGGCATCGACACATACCTGTGTCAGCGGGTCTGTAATGGTGGTGTTGCAAGCATACCAGGCTGATCTGCTGTCAGATTTGGACCGCATAACACTGCGGTCCAAATCTGTGCTTCCTCACCCCAAAAGATTCTTGCATTAGCCCTGAGGCTGGACCCATGATGAGTTATTCCTTCAATGTAGAAACCCATCTTTGGGTCGGCCGTCAGGTGTAGTAGTAAGTGCGCTCTTTCGAGCTCTTATGGCTATAGGCCTCCATTCGTGAATGTTGTTTAGGCCATCGCTCTATGGGCAGTAGGTTGAGCTCTGTAGGTCTCCTCTCTTTATGAAAGTTTTTAGTAAGGTTGAACAGTAGACCACGGTTCCCTGTTAGAAAGTGTCATGGGGGTGTTAGGTAGGGTTTTTATAGGATGGTGAAATTGGGGACCCTGAAGTTCCCATATATAGGTAGACTATGCATACCCTTCCCAGAGGTCTTCTCTTATGTTAGAGTGGGCAAGCTTATGTAGTGGGTAGTGCCAATCTGTAGTAATGAACAGGTTGGCTTTATTATGTGGAAAAATCTCTAGTGAGGTCACCGTTCATCTGAGCATCAAACAGACATTCTGCATGAGATGGATTCCTCCCAAGCAAGAGTTATTCTACTGAGGCCACCGCTCTGTCAGCTCGAGAACTACAGAGTAGAGGTCTTCACGGGTCCAAAAATTCGTGCCCGAACCCGAAAGAGACCCGTAATGTGCTAAACCGAACCGACCCGGACCCGTCTATTATTTCAAAAGCTGGACCCGGACCCGTGCAGATCCGAGAAATGCCTAACTGGACCCGACCCGGACCCGTCTATTATTTGAAAGCTGGACCCGAAACCGACGGGAAGACACAGACCCGACTGGACCCGATTGTCACATATTCCACCTTAAACTGCTATTACAAGTCAATAAACCTGTTGCGAAAAATACAACTTTTTGTCTTACCTAATTTAAGCCGTGGTAGCTTAGTAGTCTCCTCTCCCTTCCTTGTAACGTTACCTGACTGGCTGTGATCATGCAATCCTCCGACAAGAAAGTTATTCATGTTATTCCTCTCGTTATTCCAAGTCCAAGCTTAATCCACTCATTATTTCAGCTTCAAAAGTCCACTTGATGTCACGGTGACGGATGACAAATGCAACTTTGCACATGTAACGTTAACTTACATTCTGACTCGAGTTAACTCGCATAATAACTTTGACTGTTTGCCCTTTTGAACTAACGTTATAATAACGATTGCTCGTTCAGTGCCATGACCGCTGACGTTATTTATTTGCTATCATCTCTGTGCTATCTGCTCTGCATCGAGTCCTAATCTGACCACTAAAACTTTAAGATTAAACAAGACGGTTAATTTATATTGTAAAATCTAAAGCGCGGTTTGGCGGTCCCTCACTGAAGCTCTGGTAACTGGTTGCCATAGAAACATGACACGCACTTGAGACTGCACATGCACGCTAGCTGGATCAACCTAAAATATGCTTTTTAACGCAATTTATTTTGAGTGTCCTAATTTTACAAGTTGCAAGTTACAAAAAAAACACAAGCAGTGTCTAATCACGACCGGGTTTTCTCCGAGTCTGATCTAATGACTCCGATCGCACGGGTATTACACACAATGTTAAACAGACCCGGGACCCGAAGTAATAAATTCGGACCCGACCCGGACCCGGCTGATCATTTAAAATATAGACCCGAACCCGTACGGGTCCCGGGTCGGGTCCCGGGTCAACGGGTCTCGGGTTCACTGTGTAGACCTCTACTACAGAGTCAAGCATTTGGCCCTCGATATTTGGCTTAGGCTTAGTAACTAGGAAAATGGTGGCCGTCTGCTAAGCATTCTCGCCTTGAGCCTCTCAGCATCTGAGTGAAGGTTCCTTAGAGCTAGAGCCCATCAGGAGATTTTATTCCTGTAAATCTAGTTTTTCTTGGTACTGTCTTCCTCTTACTACAAGAGTCATCTAGCCAAGGCCTGCCATTTGCACTAGGTGTCAAAATACTAGTGGTATTACAGGGTAGATAGCAGCATAGGTAGCAGGCTATCTTCAAAAAAGCCTCCCATGCAGATATATATACATGTCAGGCCTTTCTCTCTAGAAAGTAAGAAGCAGTATGCTCAGGCCTCCTGCCTTTAGAGCTGAGTAAAGTAGCTAGTTTATCCAGCTAGTCCGCTGAGCCCTTTGAATAAAATAATTCAAGTCATACGGTTAAATGTCTTTGGCCACTTGCTGTGGCCTCCATTTCCTTGGATTTAGTAGAGAATGCAAAATCTGTCTTAAAAATGGCTTAAGATAATAGGCCTCGACCCTGATACATTCCTCAGGGTCATACTGATAGTACTCCCCTTGATAGGGTCATTATTTAGAGTACTTTGCTACCCATAGCTCATATGATTTCACTCTTCACCATCCAGGCTCAGGTAGAGACAGATTAGTTACTCCCTACCATTTGGGATGGTTGAGTATGCTCCCTTAGAGCCGAAGCACTGCCCGGGCTGACGCCTGTGACATTCGAAGCTGTAGGCCTTACAGTAGGCCTTAAAGGGTCGATAGCACTTCTGCTGAGTACACTGCCTGACGAAGAATGAGGCATTTATATAGTGCTTTCATATGTACTACTGTACACCCAAAGCAGCCCGGTCTCACCCCAAAACGTCACATACTGACGCGTCTTGACCAAACGGCAATATACGACGAAAAGGGTACCCCTAAAACGTCCATATGAGACGAAGACATAAGCGCACCAGCAGCGCCTCTTAGCGGTACCCTAACGCATACCTAAACCTACCCATAACCCGAATAGTCACATACGGACGTTTTAGGGGTACCCTTTTCGTCGTATATTGCCGTTTGGTCAAGACGCGTCAGTATGTGACGTTTGGGGGTGAGACTGTGTTACCCAAAGCGCTTTACAATCATATCAGGGGAGAGTCTCTAACAGAGTCAGAGTTAGAGACTCTGTTTAGAAAAGCACTTCCTGGGCTGATGCTGTGACTTTCGAAGCTATATGTCTTACAGGAGGCCTCCTCGATAGTCTGGTAGTGACTACTCAAAATATATTTTTAATGCTATATTGTTCCTAAAATTGTAATTTCCTACACATCTCTGTCCATTAGGTTTTATTCTTTATTTGACTCCACACTCAAGAGTGTTAAAATTAACCCTGAACGAATGTTAAAGTTAATGAGATAATTAAAGGTACGATATGCAAGATTTTCTGCCGCTAGAGGGCGCTACATTCCAAACAACAACAACGGCATAGCTTGATGACGATGTGAAGGAGCGTGGAATGATGGGAACGTTTTCAACTCCACCGTGGATGTAAATCAGTCAGACGGGAATCGAATGTTCATGGATGAGGTAAAGTTCTATTTTTATAAATGTTGCATTTAATGACATGCTTTTATTTTATTAAAATGAATTAACCGCAAGAAAAGTAAGGTTTAATACTAAATTGGTGATCATAGATGTTACTGTATTTGTCGAATTCATTGTTGTGACAACGCTGCGCAGTTTTACGTGTTCTAAACAATTGTTGTAAAAGTACATTCGAACATATCCACATCATTTGCCAAAATACTGATTAATCTTTATGTATAACACAAGCTATATGTAACAAAGTTCAGATGTTATGGGAAGAAGGAGGCGGGAACCGGCAAACATCCATGACACATTTTAATGATAAAAATAAAACAAATACAAAACAAAAGTAAAAGATAGCAGGACCCCTCACGGACGACTGCTGTCACAATAAAACAAAACACAACACAAGTTCAGGCCTGTCCTCTCTCGCTCTTCACTGTCATCGCTCCTCCTTTATGCTTCCGCTCCTCCGTGAGAGATACGAGACCGGTGCATCGCGCAGGTGTCGCCCCTCAGTAATCACGCTACCGGCCTCGTGCCTGCTCTCTCACGGCCCTCGTCCTGCTCGCCACACTATATTTATTTACATGGCCATAAACACCAGATGTGATAAACAATGTCGATAAACTAAACACAAACCTAAAGCTATAATACCCGTACATTGACGTTTACGTTTATGGGATTTGTCTTTGTCGACAGAACCAGCTGCAGTCGGTAAAGAATAATTGTGTTCCATAACGACTGCATGAAACAAGCTAACGTTTGTTGCGTGATAGACGCTACAACTACAACTTCCACATTTGTCCAGGACTCCACGCAATACAAGCGGAAACCGAGGGTAACGTGGATATGACGCCATTGACTGGCGACTCCCAGCTCACCGCTGCTCACACACCCCGTTTCCTTGGTTAAAATCGAAATTTTCTCACGATTCAAAAATAGTTGGAAACATTTGGGATATTGTAAGTAATCAACTTAACAAAATATATAACACTGGCCTTGTGATTTTGGTATATTTTAATGCAATCTTACATATTGTACCTTTAAGTGATTATTTGATTTGGTGAAGACACCTGATGATAACGAGAAGAATAACTGAGGCTATGTTTACACGTGGCCGGCTATTTTCATAAACGGACATTTCACCATCTCCCTTTTCAAAAATAAGCTTGTGCACACCTGTCAGTTTTCAGAAAGTGTTAGTTTACACGAACCCGTCTATATATGCCATCAAGAGCATTTTAAACCTGTAGGTGGCAGTGTAGCGAGGAGCTCAAGCCCACGTTAGCCAATCAGAATCCTGAAAATAGAAACAACAGCAACGAATCACTTCTTCTTTCTCTTTTGAACAAAGATGGCACCAGGATCATCATTCGTATGGACTGACCAGGAGGAAGAGCTCCTGTTAAATGTAACTTTAGATAAATGTGACAGCTACTCTGAATGCATCCATGATCATCATAGCCAAATGAAAATGTAAACATAGGTCATAGCACTTTTGACGCAGGTGCAAGTTCTGTCGCATACTGTGACGTTGCCTGCCTAAAACTCAGTTCCCTTCAGCAAGCGTTCTCCTTGAAACTGTCTGTCTTATTTGGAAACAGGAAATCGATGTTGGGCTTCGGCCGCTAAATGCGCCACGGGACGCATCGGTTTCCAGCGAACGCGAATCGCAGTGTCTGACCAAAAATATTGCGGCCCTGTTGATTTCGCTTCCTCTCACTAGGCCTGTAGAAAAATTATATTGGTAAGCTCCTGCCAGTCAACTGCTTCAGGTCACCGAAACTCAAAATATAACACTCGAGGCCAGTCCAGAGAGACTGGTCCCCCTACTAGATTATCTAGACACCTGGAAGGATCTTCGCAATATATCTCAGTGTGTCCTGCGCACAGTGGAAAAGGGGTACAGAATTCAGTTCGAGTATCGTCCACCAAGGTTCAACGGGGTTGTACACACGCTTGTCAGCCCCGAGCAGGGTCAAGTCATGGAACAAGAAGTTCAGTCCCTCCTAGCAAAGGAAGCCATAGAGCAGGTTCCTCCTCAAGAGAGGGAAGCCGGGTTCTACAGCCGGTACTTCATAGTTCCCAAGAAGGATGGGGGGTTACGTCCTATTATAGATATCAGGGTACTGAACCGGTCTCTGAGGAGTTTCAGGTTCAAAATGCTAACCATACCCACAATCGTGAGTCAGATCAGGTTCGAGGACTGGTTTGTCACGATAGATCTAAAAGATGCTTACTTCCATATATCCATCCTTCCCCAACACAGGAAGTTTCTAAGGTTCACTTTTGGGGGAAATGCATATCAATACAGAGTTCTTCCATTCGGCCTAGCACTGTCACCTCACACCTTCATGAAATGCATGGATGATGCTCTTGCTCCGTTGAGACTTCAAGGTATTCACATCCTCAATTATATCGACGATTGGCTCATTCTAGCACAATCAGAGGAGATGGTGGTTCAACATCGAGATGTTGTTCTGAACCATCTAAGGTGCTTGGGATTGAGACTCAATGTCAAGAAGAGTTCACTAATTCCTCTACAGAGAACTATTTTCCTGGGAGTAGTATGGGACTCAGTCACGATGCGGGCACAGTTGTCTCCTGCTCGTATAAACACCATCTTGACCACAGTAATGAGTATCAAGCTAGGCCAGGCCATTATTGTCAAACATTTTCAAAGGGTTCTGGGTCTTCTAGCAGCAGCGTCCAATGTGATACCTTTTGGCCTGCTGTATATGAGGGCCCTGCGGTTGGTGGCTCAGGACCAGAGGGTTTTCCCAGAGGGGGAACCCATTTCGCACGATCAAAGTAACGCGCAGATGCCTTCGGTCTTTGGCAATAAGAAACCATGGTTCCTGTCCCAAGGCCCTGTGTTGGGAGCACTGTGTCAGAGAAAAATTTTGACCATGGATGCATCCCTCACAGGCTGGGGTGCGGTCATGGAAGGCCGCTACAGCAGGGGTCTTTGGAAGTACCACCATCTCTCTTGGCACATCAGTTGCCTGGAGATGCTGGCTGTATTTCTGGCGCTCAGACATTTCCTTCCGGACCTCAGAGGCCATCATGTTCTAGTACGAACAGACAATACGTCGGTGGTCTCACACATAAATCGACAGGGGGGCCTGAGATCGCACCCACTATGCAAATTGGCACATCAGGTTCTTCTGTGGTCCCAGGGCAAACTTCTCTCAGTCAGAGCTATGTTTATCCCTGGGGATGAAAATGTGGGAGTAGACATCCTGTCGAGGCAGGGGATGAGGCCCAGCGAATGGAGACTCCACCCCGAGACGGTGGAGTTAATATGGAGGGATTTTGGTCAGGCGGAAGTGGATCTGTTCGCCTCTCATGAGAACACTCACTGTCCGCTCGGGTTCTCCATAACTCACCCAGCTCCCTTTGGACTGGATGCCATGGTGCAGGCGTGGCCGAGGCAACGCCTGTACGCATTCCCCCGATCGCTCTGCTCCCAGGAGTTCAGGAGGGACCTTCATTCTCAGGCCGAGGGCACAATATTTCACCCTCGGCCGGAGCTGTGGAAGCTGTGGGTCTGGCCCCTGAGGGGGACCAACTCGTAAATGCTGGTCTCTCAACTGAGGTTGTTGAGACCATCCTAAACTCTAGAGCTCCCTCCACGAGGAAACTGTATGCACTAAAATGGAATGTATTCAACTTCAGTTGGACCCAGTTAACTGCCCGGTGGCTTCAGTACTGGAGTTCCTCCAGAGTCGTTTCTCTGACGGGCTCTCCCCGTCCACGCTTAAGGTCTATGTGGCGGCCATAGCTGCCTTCCACACGCCTTTAGGGGTGGGCACCCTGGGGAGACACCCACTTAAGCACGTTTCCTTCATGGAGCTAGGAGGGTGAGGCCTAGTGTTGTTTTTGGCGGCCTGTTTTAATTTTAGTTTTAGTCTAGTCTTTGTGTCAAGCTGTCGTTTTAGTTTTTATTAGTTTTAGTCACGTTCATACTCTTTTTAGTCTAGTCAAGTTTTAGTCGACGAAAACTGATGACATTTTAGTCTAGTTTTAGTCAACGAAAACTGATGACATTTTAGTCTAGTTTTAGTCGACGAAAACTCATGACATTTTAGTCTAGTTTTAGTCAATGAAAATTGTATTTTAGTCTCTTTTTAGTAATGCAATTCTATTTAACCCAGTCAATATAGAATTTCAAAACAAGGTTATCTTATTATAGCCTATTTAGTATATTTAGGGCAGTGACGGTGGCAGTTTTTTTTTACCACCGCGGTAATGGACCAACTACTGGCGGTGGTTGGGGGGTTATTTAAAAAAATAAAAACTCGTTTTATATTTCCACACAAAGACGCCTGATATAGCAGAATAGCCAACCACTCTGTGCTCTGAGGGACACGAGCAGAAAAGAGACCATCGATCTCTTTATGATATCTAATCTTCGTGTTTTCTACTTGATGTAAATTGGTCTGAATAGCGAATTTTATCCTCCACATGGGCAAAATATTTAGGCTATGTTTGAGATTGCGCTGCCAGAGAAAGTGAAACTAAAAATCACCCGCGCGTGTGAAACGCGCTTTACAACTAAACTTGACGCGCCCTAGTATAGGAAACACAAACTGTGTAAAAAAGAATTTGACATGCAAGTACAAATGTATGCTATACTTTACCACAGTAAAGAATACGAATATAATAGGCCTAATTAAAAGCGAACCAATGAAGAAACGTGTATAATCCCTTTAGAAAATGGGTGAGACGTGAGTGAAGATTTGGGAAAAGAAACAAGAGATTCCATGCAGGGATGAGTCACGATTTTTGTATATTCGATTAGTTTATTTAATTATAGAATATCGAATAGGTTGTGCGATTATTCTCTAAAATAAAATCTCCATGTTCTGGTGCTGATGCGATGACGTGTTCATGTAACCAGAGACGCTGCCATAACGCACATAACAGCTGTCACAAAGAACCGGCAAAAGTAATGATTATGAATGTGTCAAATATATCAATGATACATTTTAATAGAAAAACTAATGGAATAATATTGTTAAATTCGCTGATAATCGGGTGACCAGATCGCAAAACAGAATTTAAAGCCGACAAAGCTATGGGTTCACGCACAACTCTCTCATTCGTCGTGACGTTATAACATTTCGTCTCGTCTCGTTTTGGTCAACGAAAATGAGGAGACATTTGAGCATAGTTTTTATTTTGTAAGCCACATTTAGTCTCGTTTTTATTCGTCAACGATAATGCATCATACATGTATTTTAGTCATCGTCACATGACCATGCATTTACGTCTCGTCTCGTCTCGTTTTCGTCAGGTGAAAACGGTTCGTTGACGACAATATTTCGTCATAATTTTCGTTGACGAAAGCAACACTAGTGAGGCCTGTCGTCCAGTCCAGGGTCCCCTCGTGGGACCTGGCTGTGGTTCTTGAGGGGTTATCCCTGGCACCCTTCGAACCTTTGGACGAGGTGTCTGAGAAGTTTTTATCTTTAAAACTAGCTTTCCTGCTCGCTATTACTTCCCTGAATAGAGTCTGCGATCTGCATGCGCTATCCATTGCTCCCTCTTGCCTCAAGTTCGCTCCTGGCAGAGTGAGAGCCATTCTCCATCCTAGACCTGGCTATGTGCCTAAGGTGTCTACAAATGTGGCACGGTCTATAATTCTTTAGGCATTTCATCCTCCACCGCATGTGTCGGATGAGCAAGCTAAGCTATATCTATTATGCCCAGTCCGAATCCTTGAGGCCTATGTTCAAAGAACCTCGGGCTGGAGGACGTCGGATCAGTTATTTGTGTGCTTTAGGTCACCTAAGAAGAGTTCCCCTGTTTCTAAGCAAACTATCAACAGGTGGAAAGTAGAAGCTATTTCTTCAGCTTACGAGGCGCGCAGTTTGCCTTCACCTCTTCTAATAAGAGCCCACTCAACCAGAGGAGTGGCTTCCTCTAAAGCTCTCTTAGCAGGAGTTTCCCTTCAAGAGGTCTGTGATGCTGTAGGCTGGGCCTCCCCACACACCTTCATAAGACATTGCAGTCTGGATCTGCCCTCTACACCGGGTTCACAAGTTCCCTCGTCTTGAGTATGCCAGTTTGCTTCACACCAGGGCGTATATCTCTCAGTGTGGTGCAGTGGGCATTTCGTTCCCCAATGTGTCGATTCTCGACGCAGCGCGAGTTACCTCGAAAGGGAACATCTCGGTTTACGACTGTAACCCTCAGCCACACTTCTCACGCTCCTGAAAACGACTTGTGCCTTAAAAAGAAACGTTTTCAGAGGTGAATCCTCCGTTTGCGTGTAAATGAAGGGCATAAACGAAGGGAAATGTCTCTGTTTTTCTAAATAACCATGTACATGTAAGGACAGAGTCACCATGTTTAGGTGTTTGCTTTAGTTGGACCCTTGACTTTTTAACATTACTTTTTTTTGGCTGCTTTAATTGTGTGTTTAGAAAACACATTTGTAATGGCCAAGAGAGCACAGAGAAAAATATTTTTACGTGTTTTGTTTTCATAGTAACAATCACCACGTAGTTTCCTGATGAACTGACATCATTCTGAGTCCATTCTCTGATTTTACAGGTGATGTTGATTTTACATTTTTGATTTTTAGCAGCCCTGTGATGTTACATTATGAGATTCTGCACAATAAAAGTTTGCAACTACTTTATTTTTAGAGACAGACACACACACCACACGCACACGCACACGCACACGCACACACACACACACACACACACACACACACACACACACACACACATCAAGAATCAGCGTATGAATCTCAACAACGGTCACAAACAGCATATTCAGATCAACTCATAACATAAAATAAGCTACTAGAAAATCACATAAAAAATAAAAGTAAGAATAAAAGAAATTACTAAGACAGTTCAGCTCACAATTTATTCATGCCGGAATGCATGCTGGGAGCCATGGAAGAGTTTTGATTGGTACACCAAGAATATACTGCATCATGCTTTTTGTTGGTCACTGTTGTTGAGATTCATACACTCATTCTGTGTGTGACTAAATGACAGAGAGATTCAAACCTTTTTGATCAGACCAACTTTTTCTAAATTCCTCTGATTACTTTGAAAATGTCAGATCTTATGCTGTAGATTCCCAGTACTGCTGTACTCAATAAATTAACTCAGACATTAGGTCTCTAAATGAGTTTAGTGATTCAGCTCATGATGATTACATCAAAACATAATCAACAACATCTGATCACAGTTTTTCTTGGCTTGTCTCTCTGAAATAACTTGATTACAGCAGCCAGATAAAATATAATGTAATAAAATCAAGGGTGCAAGAGCCCAACTAAATCAAACAATGATCACCATAATGGTGACTTGAAATGTGGCACTTAAAAAATGGTTACTCTTTCCTTCAGTGATTCTGCTCGTTATCATCAGGTGTCTTCACTGATGGTCAATAATCACTCAATTAATCACTTAATTATATCATTAACTTTAACGCTGCTTCAGCATTAATTTGAACACTCTTGAGTGTGGACTCTGAGGAGAGTTATTTTAACACTGGGGTAGGTTTGAGAGTTTGGTTAAGGGATCTTACATTTATCTATAAAAAAAAAGTTTCATTTTCATTTTAACATCTAGACATAGAATACAATCGAATTATATTTTATATAATATCATAAAATTATACTGATATATCTTTATGATATGAAAGATTCGTAAATATTTAACGTTTTGTAGCTGTAAAAACGTAATAATGCTACATTTAGATGTTGCAGATACATCCATATTATATATTTCAGCATCTATCCAAACATACAAAAAAGTATGTTTTGTGTCTTTGAAAGTTACATATTAATACCTACGTATTAACAATGAGAACAGGCTGCCTTTCCATGATGGGCCATACATTTTCAATAAAAGACAGATCTGGAGTCATGCACATCAGCTCTACAGTGCAGAGTGTCTAGAAACCACTCTGTTGTAGCACGTGCAGAATGAGGCCTGGTAATGTCCTGCTTCCCAGGAAATTTGTCATCTTGATGGCAGTTTATGACTTTGTACAATCCCAATATACACCTCCACATCAATGATACCTTCACGCAAGTCACCCATGCTGTTTGCACTGATTCACCCCCATATCATGACAGATGTTTGCTTTTGCACCTGTCGCTGATTAAAGTTTGGATGGTCCTTTTCCTCTTTGGGACTGAGAACTTAAGGTCAGTTTTTCCCCAAAACATGCTGAAACATGGACTCATCTGACCACCATCTGAGATGAGCTCAGACCCAGAGAACTCGGCAGCATCTCTGCATTGAACTGATGTATAGCCTTCTCCTTCAGTAACAGAGATTCAAGTGGCATTTCTTGATGCAGCAGCAGACTGTGTTAAGTGGCAACAGTTTTCCAAAGTACTCCCGAGCATATGTGGCTGTATTTAACACTGTAGCATGATGGGTTCTCATGCAGTGCCATCTGAGGGCTCAAAGGTCATGCACATTCAACTGAGGTCTCCTGCCTTGCCTTACATGTGCTGAGATTTCTCTGGATTCCCTGAATCTTTTCACAGTATCATATATGGTATGAATGGTAGTTGGTGAAAGATCTAAATACTTTGCAAGCTTGCATTTAGAAATGTGATTATTGAATTATTTGACAATTGTCATGAAATTTGGTTCAAAATGGTGAACCATGACCCATCTTTGCTTGCAAAGACAGAGTGAATGCTTGATGAATGCTCCTTTTATACCCAAACACGATACCTTCCCCTTTTGTCCGTTCACCTGCTAATTGTGGACTGTTTCAAAACAGTTTAACTTGGATATTCTATAGTCTTTTCACTTTTATTTTGCTTCTGTCCCAACTTTTTTGGAGTGTGTTGCAGCCATCAAAATCAAAATTTGTTTATGTTTACAAAATACAATTAATTTGGCTAGTGAAATCATTGTCATTTTTTCTTTTTTCTTTTGTCAGATCAATAAAGGTTAAAGAGAATTTGAAAAAATACCAGATTTGGGGTTGTACAAATTGAACCCAAATCGGTGCTTCAATAATAACCAGAAGACATTTTAATGACACAAATAATTGTACTACTCATTATTCAACAATAGTATTGATCTGAAACTGAATTGAGCTGGATGATGACATCACTGTTTTCTACAGAGCTGCTTTTTTTAACACATTTCATAATTGATGAACTTTACACAGTTACCAAAATGAATCAACACTAAATAATGACTGTTTACTATTGTCTTTTCTGCTTTACAGCAGAGCTGAATTCTTTTTGCGTCATTGAATCATCATGTTTTTCTGTTCATTTAAAACTACTTTGAAACAATCTGTACTGTATAACGGCCCTGAAATAAAGGTGACTTGATAAAAAATGTAATAAAATCAGGCTTCTGGAACACAGTATACTTTTGTTCTGATTTGGGAAAAATAAAATTTGGTTACATTTCGATTAACCTTATTTTAATAAATGCTCAAATTCTTGCTGAGGAAATTTTGAAGCAACAAATGCCCTTATTATTAACTCACTCTTCCTGTAATGTGATGTTTCCATGCATGATGAGTTGAATGCATAAACCAGGTAAAAAAAAAAAAGCTCTTCAGGTGACTTGGATCCGTTACTCATTCACAAACCAGTGAGGGCAGAGACTCATCCAACAGCTCAGAAATGAGACTTGATACGCCATTGAAGGATGCAGTCGAATCACTGGGTGCTTAAGCTGGTCTGTCAGGAGGAATTAAAGCCTGATGTTCAGGAGCAGGACAGGTGGAATGCAAGAATGGTGATATCTTAATCTGTCTCTTTGAGAAACAGCCACTCTGCTGAGCGGTCAGAGGGATCGCAGGTTACACAGGTGACCCGTAACCTCCGCATATACGAGTGTGTGGCAGACACTCAGGGCAGGTCCAGACTCCTCACCCTCCTTTTCTGCTGTTTGCAGTGTTTTTAAGAGCAAGCCCGGAGCCATCATCATCATTACGCTGAGAGCTTGAGGTGGGCCAGCGTAATGTGTGTGCAGAGTTGCTCCGTCTGTTTGTAAGGCCCTCAGCAGAAGTGTGGCGGCTGTTGACATACTCCATATAATATTGTTTGAATTTTTCATCAAGATCCCGGTCTGCGTTACAAGAGCCCTTTTGTTTCCATGTTATTTGTACATTCTTTGTATGTGTGTACCTAGCTCTTCCTTCGTTTGTTTGTCTATGTGTCTTATTTTGAACTCCCAGTCCATTTTTTATCGTGCCCTGCTCAGTCCGGGTGGCGTTTGTGGGGTCATGAGCAGCGGTCAGCCTCACACCCCCATCCGCCGGCACCTTTTGTGCAGGGGACCCTGACGTGGCTGTGAATGCAGGTCACCACAGGTTACTGACAAAGGCCTGTGAAAGGCTGTTCTGTGCTCCGCTGAATGGGCCGATGTGCACCGTTAAATACGGCCTGCCTCCTGTCAATGTTGCTGCCATTAAAAAGGGCTTGGCTTGATACCCTCTCCTTTTCATACACGTGAAAGTTAGTTTTCTCTTTGTTTCTCCCGTTGTGTCGGGGCGTTCGGCGGCTTTGTCACACTGTCAATGTCGTGGCAGTAAAATGAGTTCATCTTAGATTCAGAGCCTGTTCTGTTGTGTGTTTGCATCCATAAATAAAGCAGTAATTATTGTCCTCGCTGGTCACTTCTGCTCTTAAATCTGGACCGTAGTTTAAATCCCTCTTCATTGGTAAAGACGTTAAATACTCAAAAAGACAATGGTAATACCATGTTTTTCAGACATGCATGTTGGAGTACCACACTGAAAAAAAGGCAACATCTAAAATATACCTGGTTTTATTCAAGTTAAAAATTAGTATGAACCAATCAGTTTATACCAACAATACAAATATAGGATAAATCAGGTAGAAATAATAATTACAGTACATTTAAAAATAATGGTTCACTGATGTAATTACTCAGCACAATTTCATCTGATCACTGTAATTTCTTGCGTATTTGTTTTTATTTTAAAAGCACTGCTGAGCCACGTTGACATATCAACTGCACCGGTATGCCGGCATTATCAGGCACAGCCGTCTCACTTTGTGTGTTAATGAATTTGTAGTGTGCGTGCACTCAATGAGGTTAATGGAAGGGATCTCTGAGGCTCATCTTGCCGGCCCAGCCCACTCTTTCAAGCCTGCTCTCCATGCATGTTTCCGGAAACGATTCTTTAGTCAGCTCGTTGCCTCTCCGCCTCCCCCTATTGTTCTCTGCCCTCTAGGGGCCCTTCTCGCTTTATCTGATGCCAATTCTGCATCGCACTCCTCCTGCCCCCTATCTGAATGTCTCCTATATGGCTGTGTTATCTTATCCGCAGTGTCATCTCTTTATCAGCCCTATCCCGACCCCCGGCCGATCAGGCAGACTGCATCAGAACCGGCACATGAGCGCAGCTCTGCTTACACATAATCCGCTTGCAGGATTCTTCAATTTGCTCTATCGAGACAGACAAATCCCTTCAGAACGGGAGAAGTAAAAAGCAGCAGACTTTATTTTTTCAAGTATATAATAATATAATATAACCCATACCCCAATATCCCATGACCCTACAGAAGGTTTAGAATAGAATAGAATAGAATAGAATAGAATAGAATAGAATAGAATAGAATAGAATAGAATAGAATAGAATAGAATTAAGCATGTGTAAAAAAAAAACCTTTAGAATTTTTTTAAATGGATTTAAATACAAAATAAAATTGAGGTAAAAATAATGAGCAGCAACTATTTATTTCACAGTGTCTGTTACACATTACTTGTACTTACTTTTGTAATAACAGTAAATTATGCATTTACGTGTGTATAATATAATTAACATAATATAATATAATATAATATAATATAATATAATTAACATAATAGAATAGAATAGAATAGAATAGAATAGAATAGAATAGAATAGAATAGAATTTATAAGCCTGTGTAAAAAAAACTTACAAAACAAAATCTTATTTAAAAATAAAAATAAAATTGAGGTAAAATAATGAGCAGTAACTATTTATTTTACAATGTCTGTGTCACACGTTACTTGTACTTACTATAGTAATAACAGTAAATTGTGCATTTGCATGTGTATAATATAATGTAATATAATATATAATATAAACTCGTGAAAAAATCTGATTTAAATATGCAATTAAAACTGAGGTAAAATTAAGGTTAAATGTCCTTTTTTCATATGGTACTAAACCTAATACTGTTAAAAAACACACACACACACACACACATTTAATTCAAGTTGTTTCTTTGTGTATTTTTTTTAATTTACTTCTGAGTGAAAATTGTAAAAGTAAAAAAAGAAGTAAATCCTACATCACATTTTTTCACAGAGCATGGTAATATTACTGTTAATATTATTACAATTACTATTACTGGGCTCTTAACTGTATAATTACACTATAACAACCCACATTGAAATAAAATGTAATACAATATAATAAAGTCATGTGAATAACCTTACAAAAAATTTGAAATAGAAAAATAAAATTAAGCCACATTCAGCTGCTGATATTAAATTAATAACATGTTAATAATAAATGAATAATAGCCAGGAAGCTAACTAACAAGCGTTTCACTCCATTTGTCCAAGAACAAGAATCTTTAAATATCCCCAAATATGCAGGGTCAGTTTATAAGTGCCATCCAGAGCATCAACTGGGATAACATACTTTTTGGAAGATCGTTGGAAGAAGACAGTCAAAGATTTACACAACAACTGCAGAGATCAATAGATACATTTACACGCACACAACGACATAGGAAAAAAAAGAACACCATTCCTTGGATAACCACAAATATTTTAAATTTAATGAAAAAACGGGATATGGCTTTAAAATCTGCCATTAAATCTAAAGCAAGCAGTGATCGACATATTTTCACTATGTTACGGAATAGAGTAGTCAAAGAGATAAGGATAGCCAAAGCAAACTTCTTTTTGACCATAATTGAAAAAGCAGGAGGTAATACTAAAACTATTTGGAGCCAGTTAAGAAAATTAATGGGACATGATGTTAACAATGCCAAATCAATTGAACTTGTTGTTGGTGGAAAAGTAAAAGATAAGCCAGCTGAAGTAGCTGATGCTCTCAATAATTATTTCATTGATTCAGTAGAAAATATCATCAAGTGTTTTTCTTCTGAATATAAGAACACTCCTTGTCAAGCCGAACAAACAGAGCCAGCTTTCAACATAGAATATATCACTGAGGCAGATGTTTTGAGAGTGATTAGATCTCTGAGGCCATCTCGAGCGAAAGATGTCATTGGAATGAACACTGTTATGTTGAAAGAGCTCTCTGAATCATTAGTATACCCAATTACGAAAATTGTTAATCTTTCAATTGCTCAGGGATTGTTCCCAAATGTGTGGAAGTTGGCTGCAGTCTTTCCTGTATTTAAAGGAGGTGATCGTTTGTCCATCTACAACTATAGACCTATTAGTATCCTGCCGGTGGTTTGCAAGGTGGCCGAAAAACTTGTCTTAGAACAAATGATAAATCATTTAAATACCAGTTCCTATTCTTTACATCCACATCAATTCGGCTTCCGTATTAATCATTCAACAGAAACAGCCAATTGCTATTTCGTTGACAAAGTCAAGTCACAGTTGGATTGAGGAGGGGTTGTTGGTGCTGTTTTTCTAGATTTAAAAAAAGCGTTTGACACCATTAATCATGGAGTTCTTCTATCTAAATTACAAACTTTTAATTTCGATACAGGCACTATCAATTGGGTAGAATCTTATTTAACACGTCGGACTCAGTTCGTAAGAGTTAGGAATCATCGATCAGGTGTTATTTCCTTATCTGCAGGTGTCCCACAGGGCTCTATTTTGGGTCCACTTTTATTTTATTTGTATGTAAATGATTTGCCAAATGTTTGTCCTAATGCCAACATCCAAATGTATGCAGATGACACAGTAATCTTTGTACATGCTAACAGTGCTGCTCAAGCTGCTGATCTGCTATCAAACTCAATGCAAAAGATTACAGAATGGTTAAATCACAACTGCCTTCAACTAAATTTATCCAAAACTGTATGTATGTTTTTTAGTAAATCTAAAAGCCGCTGTGTAGAACCTGATGTAGTCGTAGCAGGAGAGAGATTACAAGTCGTCTCAGATTTTAAATACCTTGGAGTATATATAGATAACAATCTTACTTTTAAATTACACATTAAGAAGGTTTGTAATCGCATTAAGTACAACCTGGCAAATTTTAGATATGTCCGTAGCTGCATGTCAAAAAGGGCCGCTATGATGTTCATGCATTCAATGATTTTATCTCATATAACCTATTGTTTGACAACCTGGTCACAAGCTAGCAACACTTCTCTCAAACCACTACTCTCCCTATATAAGAAAACCATTAAAGTACTTGATAGGAAATCTATATATTATCATCACTGTCATGTTTTAAAAAAATATAGTCTATTGAATTTCGAAAACTTGATTATATATGCAGATCTCTGTCTTGTGTACAAAATTTTGCATGGACTGGCTCCTCCTGTATTGTGCCAGTTTGTGAGAACAGCGCCAAATGCTTGCAGATCTACAAGGAGTGCAGCAAGAGGTGACTGCATTGTCCCGTTTAGGAAGAGTGCACTTGGTCAAACAGCTTTTTCAGTCAGGGCTGCTCGTGAATGGAACCTGATTCCAATTCACATTAGGAATTTTAAAACGTACGCTTCTTTTAAAATTAACTTAAAGAAGTGGCTAACAGGTAGTCAGGACTGTCAACATTATATTTGACATGAAATCTTGTTGCTCCCCTGTCTTCTCTGTCCTGTCTGTTTTGTTTGTTTGTGCTTCTTGTGCTATGCCGATGAGGTTGGCTGGCTCTAACATGTACTGTATGTGATATTTTAATCTTTTTGTTTACTTTTTTTTTTTTTAGGTGTGACATCTTAAGATCTGTCCAGGGACAGCAGATGTAAAATAGCCTTTGGGCTAATTCTGGCACTCTGTACATTTAATTATGTATTATTAGTGTGCATTGTCCCTGTTAAATAAACCTGAAATAAATAAATAAAATAAATAAATAAATAAATAATAATGTAACTAAACAACCTTAATTAGATATCCCTGGAATCTTTCTGTTTCCGTTAAATGTCTTTATAGGACAGCATGTGTGGTGGTCGATAAAATGGATAACAGTCTAGTGTTTTTCTTCTCTTCCTCTGTCATTCATGGTAACTGCCTTCTACCTTTGTTTCTGTTTCTTTCTCGGATCCCTGCTGAATGAACACAAGGCTTTTCCTCGTGGTCGGCGCTGATGGACGGGATTGGATCTGCGTGACAGGTGAGTCGGCCCAGCTGCTACCTGTAGCAGACAGCAGCTGTCTCACACTCACTCACACTCGCTCGCAAACAGTCAGTCACGCATCCAGTCACACTCATTCAAAAACATAAATGCATACACTCCCACACAGCCATTCACCCTAAACAATCAGCTCTGCTCAGATGCCCAGCTAAAGGAGCAGCTCTGACACACAGTCTTTTTTTTACTGGACTCACTGGACTGTTTGTATTTACTTTCAGTGCATTTTTATTAAGATTCATCAGAAATGTAAGTACAGTCAAACCAAAAATGATTCAGACACCAATTTAGAATTTTGAATGCAGGACACTATAGTTCATTTATGTAAGTGAGGATAGCAAAATAAAGTAAATGGTGACATATGCCCAAAAATTCTTCATACAGTGACTACCAGTAAAATATATCAAAATTTTGTACCTGACCATGTTTTGCTTAAGTGTTTTTTCTTTAATTGCTAATGCAACCTTTTTACACCACAGACTGAACAAAATTAAGCACTGCTTGGTAATTGGTTGACCTAAATTGTGTACAACTGACAGTTATTATTCAACCTAATTCATTTGTGTGACAGTCTAACAGAAGGATGGACAAAACCCGTGAAATATCAACTGATCTGATAACTCTGAGTTCTTGTCATATTTTATTACCATTTTCTAAACTATAGCGAATAAACTGTGATAATGTGAGAAATGTTGACGGTGTCTGAATAAATTTTCTGTTGTTCTAATTTATTGATTGATTAAAAACGAACCAGACACAGATTTCAAAACTATACACTCCTAAAAATAAAGGTTATGATTGTTTTTTTTTGTTTGTTTTTTTGCAGCATTGCCATAAAAGAAAAATATGTGGTTCCAAAAATAATGATTTTATTTCCTTTGATGTTAAAGGTTCTTCATGGAACCATAGATGCCAGTAAAGATAATTTACTTTTAAGAGTGTACATCGATTCAAGATAAACTGGGCAACATTACGATGCAACTGAATGAGCATTTAAGAGGTTTTTGTTTGTGTCGTCCTTGTAGTCCCATCCAGCCTTGACAGCATCACACACTCTTTGTCTCAGTATTATGATGGCAATGAATGTACTCTAATGGCCTCTGTCTGTTCCCTTTACATGCGTCTGGGAGAGGGCAAAAGCTTCCAGCTTTCCACACCTCCGCTCAGATACACCTGTCACCAGTCAGCCGCCTCTCCTCTCCTCTCCTCTCCTCTCCTCTCCTCTCCTCTCCTCTCCTCTTCTCTTCTCTTCTCTTCTCTTCTCTTCTCTTCTCTTCTCTTCTCTTCTCTTCTCTTCTCTTCTCTTCTCTTCTCTTCTCTTCTCTTCTCTTCTCTTCTCTTCTCTTCTCCTCTCCTCTCCTCTCCCATCCCCCACTCTTTCCTCTGTAGTTGAATAAAGGAGATCAAACAGTGGTCACATTGTCAAAGCCCACATCACATGCTCTCCATCATAGTACAGTTAAGCAACCTAATCATTTTTATTGCTGTGACAAATCTACACTGTTAAAAAGCTGTGGTTGCCAGTATTTTACCGTAAAAAATAAGGTAGCAACCTTTTATGTTTTACGGGATTTAAATTTACGGGCAAAAAAACACAATGTTAAAAAAAAACCTGTGAAATTTACGGTAAAAAACGTCATCTTGGTTGGCAGTATTTTACCGTAAAAAATATGGTAGCAACCTTACTTAAAAAAAAAAAAAAAAAAAAAACTTCAGCAGGATTTAAATGTGTGGTAAAAAAAAAAAACATCAGCTGTGGTTCCCAGTACTTTACCATAAAAAATACAGTAGGAACCTCTTAGTTTTCACGGGACAACCGTCATATTACATAAACCGATAAATGTTATCATTAAATTTCACTAAAGTATTCAAGTCTGCTTTATATCTTTGTAATATACTGATAACCATCATAATAACACAAGTGGTAAAAAATAAAAATCACGATGATTTAAGTATACCATTAGTTTTCCACAAACTGAGGCACATGTTAATATTAAGAAGGTGCACAGTGTCATACACACAAACACAAAACACCATCATGGTGACACACACATGATTCCAAATAATGCCATAAACATTCATTAAACAATATATGATGTAATATAAACCCCAAATGTATAAAACTGATAACAAAAACCAAGAAGAAACATAATTATTTAAATGAAATAGCATCAAATGTGAAGTGTCACACAGGGAATTCTGGGAATGTCCATTTAGAGAAACAACAGGAACAGAAAAAAGAGACGAGCAGAAACACAAGAACTACAACTGACTTCAGCCTTAGATGAAATCAACTGAAGATAAAAAACATTAAATCTGTGAAGATCTCAGCAGAGGAGGATTAAACAACTCCACAAACAGCATTACCAGCTTCACTTATTACTAACCAGACTGACTTTATTTCTGTCAGATGTCTACAGTTCTGTTTGAGAATTAACAGAGGTTTAGATGTTGATGATTTATTGTTTCATTTGAAGTCACCATGATGGAGATCAGTGACTGCTTTAGTTGGGCTCTTGACCCTTGACTCTTGACTTTCTGACATTAGTTTTTCTCTGCCTGCTGTAACTCTGTGTTTATAAGACATGTTGATTATGGCTAGGAAATCAGAGAGAAAATGAATCATGTGATGGCGGTTGTGTATCAGTGATGGCAATCACCATGTTTGATTCACTGAGCTCTTATCTTTGATTATATGTGTTATTAATTTTACATTATTGATTATAGTAGCCCTATGATTCTACAGCATGTGATCCATCATTGCTGTGATAATCAGAAGAATTTTTAAAACATTATGTACAATAACAGTTTGAACTGCTGTATCTTTCAGACACACACAGACATCAAGAATCAGCATATGAATCTCAACATCTCACTCAGAATGTACACAGTATCAGCCGTCTTTCTTTGGAAGCTTAAGCTAGCAGGCTCTTGTTCTGTGGAGAAAGCTGAATAGTAGGAGAAAGCTGAGTAAGTAACCATCCTCCTTTTCCCGGACTTGTCCGGCGGGCGAGATCGTTCAAAATGTCCGGGATTCAGCTTTTGCTTTCTGCGGTCGCCATTCATTGTTTACATGCACACCTTTCAATCTAACTGAATTCATTCCGATTGGTGAATTTGAATGTAGTGTTTACATGAACGCTAAACAAGTGACCGGTTTTACCATTTTTTAAGAAAAATTCCCGCTCCTCCGTGAGAGACGCGAGACCCGGCGCGTCTCAGTAATGACGCCACCGGCCTCGCGCTGTTCTCCCGCGGCCGTCAGCCTCGTCCTGCTCGCCACAGTAAACATGATGAATGGCGACTGTAGAACGCAAAAGCCGAATCCCGGACATTTTGGACGATCTCTAAATCCCTCGCAAACTCATCACGTAGGCTAGCTTTGTTGTTTACAACTGCGCACTCTTACCGGTAGGCGTGGCCTCCTAAGGCAGCGAAGCAAGTGCATTCTGAGAGTTGTTGTCTTTCATCCACATAAGCCAAAAATACATTTTCTGGCTTTTCTCAGTCTAGAAAGCTCCAAATTCAAAAATTTCTTCACATTTCTTCTACTTAAATGACCTATTTTAAATACACATTCATCTTCCCAGAGGTGAAGTATCCCTTTAAGCAGCATAAGATATAACATAAAACCCAAATGTACATAAATGATAACAAAAACTAACACAAAGCAATTGTTTAAACAAATACCATTATATGCAAAGTCTCGTGCAGGGAACTGTGGGAATATATGTGGGGATTTTTTCTCTGCAAATTATAAAATGACTGCGTTTTCTTCCATAGTCTGTACATTTCACAAATTAGTTTTTTACTGTAAAATGACTTAAAACATCCTGTTAGATATATTCGTTTTCACTGTAAACGGTAAAGGAACTTGCCGTGCTCTGAACCTTTGTAAAAATGAAGGGTTGCATTATATGCATCAAAATATAAAAGTGAAACAGGAATAAAGCAGATGCTACAAAAACAAGAGGACTTGATGATGTCAGCCATAAAGAGGAGCAATTATTATGACTCATTCCAAAGACAAACATTTTGCAATTTCCACCCCCCGGGGTAATTAAAAAAGATCCTACTTCAATGTTGTTTTGTCTAATGCTGTTATATTAATTCTGCACTTCTGTAGTGAAGGCTGCAGGTTAATATGAGAAGTTCACTGGTTCAACTCCTTAAGAGCTTCTCTGGATAGTAGGCTTGTGGTGACCCATGCAACACGCACATGGCCTCTGCATTGCTACCTGAATTGAGCATTGCAATTAAGCTTTTACCACCCTTGATTAAAACACAAACACACTCACACACACACACACACACACACACACACATGCTTGAATAGTCCCAGAACCGTTGAGGCCTAAATCATGTCTAAAAAGCCCATAGTGGAAAACGCTCTTTCTGGTCTCTCTTTAGTTATGGGATTTAGCAGGTAAGATTTTCACTGTACAGACTTAAATTCCCCCTTTTTTCTAAGTTTGTGTATTAGTGGCATCTTTTAACGTGGGAATGAATACACTAGACAGCTTTACCGCAGGCTGCTGTGTGACCTCATTATAGGTGTGGAGCCAGACAAAAAAAGCTTCTTAGGACACTTGCTCTTTTCACATGTTGCATTGTGTCTGCAACATCAAAAGCTCAATTGAGCAAAGCGCCGTTCATCTGCAGCTTATCGCTGCCGGCTCACTTTGATTAGCTCACTTTCAGCTCACAATGGACACATATCTTGGTGGAGTGAGACAATGCCTACAAAGCTGAAGCTTCAAATCCTGGTTTAGCATGTGTGCCTTCATCTGCTTCAAAATACAGTACAGATTGACCCATGGTTGAATACCTAGCCTTATTTTCCTGACTATTAGGCAGTTCCAAAGATATCTTAAAAAGTTCAATTATGTGTTGTACAGTATATGTTTTGACAATCATAACCCAAAAAAAAAGCATTTTAACAAGTCCATAAACTAAAAGTCTGAGACCACATTGAATATCTGGGATTCAAAACCTAATTTAAAACTTGAAATATTGTTTTTAGGATTTAGTCACTGATAAAATGTAAGCAAATTAGTGTCATGTTATCCACAAAAACTGGCCTATATTTATTAAGATTAAAGTGAATCATTATTTTCTGTAGAGTGTCTCAGAATTTGCCCATTTAAAATAGATATCTCATTTAAATACCCAGTTATATTTCTCATATATCAAAAATCCATTAGTCTTTTGTAATCTTTCTTACTGGTTTTGTCTGTCTTTTACACGCCATCCACTTTCAAGTGTTTACTTGAATGACAAATGTTAATAGTATTAATCTACGCAAAACAGTCTGCCAGAGTCTGCCATATAAAGCAGCATGCAGAAAATGAAAAATGAAGTGAAGTGTAACCACAATAGTGACGTTCTATGCCCCAAGAGCCATATATACAGCCACTTACTGCACTGGATCCTGAGCACCGGGGCTGGGGTGGGGGTTGGTTGGTGGCATACACAGTAAAGCTATAGTTATATACTGTATGTGTGTGTGTGTGAGTGTATTTCTCCAATGTGTTGATTTCTCTGCTCTCAACTTTAAAACTTTGGACCCTGCATTACCAAAGACATTTCTTACCTATGAAACTTATTTAAACATAACATGACAAAAATGTGTGAAATATAACATAAACTAAACAAAACAACTTGAATTGCTCTTTCAACTTGAACTCTCCCGCCATCTAGCTTAAAAACGGATCATGAGTATTCGCTGGGTCACATGACCATAAATAATAAAATTACTTCCTTGAAGTGACTACATTGCAGTCGTGTTCTTCGTGAAGGGATCCAGT
Organism: Scardinius erythrophthalmus; assembly: GCF_964197995.2. Lineage (NCBI taxonomy): Eukaryota > Metazoa > Chordata > Actinopteri > Cypriniformes > Leuciscidae > Scardinius > Scardinius erythrophthalmus. The sequence goes on along the minus strand of NC_138239.1, from coordinate 33,354,068 downwards.
TATTCATTTTCGTTTGGAACACCCCAATGGCGTCCCGTTCCCGAAGTGTCTTACAAGGGTTTTAAAAAACGCTGTTTGGAATTTGCCCGAGATACGGAATACACTGTGCAGTTCACTTTGTAGCGCACTTCCGCTCGATCGGAAAGTATAAATAAAATCATGAAATCACACTGTACGACATGGATCTATTAAACTTTGGTACGACATGTATATAGACTGTACAATGATTACACCTATTGAATCATAGGCTACGACACAAGTTTGTATAGAAGAACAAAACCTCATCATGTGCTAGTGGTGAACAAGCAGAGTAAGATGAGTCACACTTTAGCAATTGTGGTTTAAATGTGCGCTGAAAAAAAGAGGAGGAAGTGAAAGAGGAGAATATGGACGCAGTCATGGCTAGGGAAAATAGGCCAACTTGGCATGTCAATTTTGCAAATGGAGCTTGAGGTAAGTAGTTTTAAGTTTTAGTCGCGTTGATCAATACGCCATTTCATGTTGCATTTTTATTGGCTAGTCAGTAGACATCGTGAGATTAATGAATTATCACAGGCTATCTTTGGTCACAAGGCCGTGACAACGGCCATCTTTGAGCCTCTCTCCCTGTATGATGTAGGACCACCGTTTAGGAGCCACGACAACAGAAGTCGCCACGTTTGGACATCTTTCATCTAGGACAGACCAAAATCATACAATGTATACAGCGAGCATTAGTTCATTCATGGGCCCTGTCGACATTCATCAAAGACTACGATCATTATGCTAAGTAAGTCTGCTCAATTTTCAAATAAAATTCATAGGCGGTCTTCCCCTGACCACATGAATTCCATTACCTGCTCCGAATAATGCTGGTCTCGGATCGTTTTAACACCTCAAGTCCAAAATAATTAGGCTACTATTAGAAAGGAAATGCTGCATGCTGCCTCAACTTCATTTCTGAACCCGCAGCGAACATGTCAACTTTGATTCTAAACTGATTTTTAAATAAAACTTTTTTTTTTTTTTTTTTTATCAAAATTATAATTTTTTGGATTTCAATGTATTTATTTTGTTTTGTTAACAACAAGTTCATCCAAGTAAATTACAACCATATATTAACATTTAAAACAACAAGCGACCGCCATTCTCAATCAACTCGAGTTGACTTTTTAGATTGACTTATCTCTTGGAAATAATGCACTTTTCACTTTATTCTATATGAATTTCAAAACGATGACATTATCAGTGGTGACCTCATACAAGGTTTAGTCATTTTTTTCCATATTTTGCTGCATCATTTTTACAGTAGCCTATAGCCATGGCAATGGCAAAACAAATAACACATAGGCCTACTTGATCTTGAGTCCCTTTATTAATATAGGTTTTTATAGCTACCGGCATATGTGCTCATGTGTGAATGACAAAATTAAATCAACAAATTAATTCTTTTTTTTTTTTTTTTTTGTTATGGCTTGAGATGGCTGAACATCTATTTTATAAAAGCATTGTATTTTTCCATTTATGTTTAGGCCTATTTATGATGCTTAATTAAGAATCCATAGCTCCTTAGGTCAAACTGTAATAAAACAGCAGACATTAATAGGCCAATGAAGAGCCTTAATTGTGAAGTGAACAGTCAGGCAGAGGCCGTCAGCGTTGAGTCAGCGACTCCGGTTGGCTGTCCTGTTGGAGTGGGCGGGCGTCTCTTCTCCAGGCATGGCAGCCTGTGTTTGCAGTTGTCCCTAACAGCACCGACCAGCTCCAGCCCAAACACCTGTGTTTGCTTTTGCGCTCACTCCCCAATCTTCTCGGTGCAGGTCACATGATCGGCAGATAGCCCCGGCACCATGGGAATACAAAAGCAGGGGCTTTTAGCACTGTTAATCATTAACGTCAGGCTTCCTTGTGCCCCTCTCTCTTGACGTTGCAGATGTGAATGTTATCTTGCTCATGCATCCAGGTCAGACGTGACTGTGGGTATAGCTGCAGGTGAACGTGGTTGATGGAACGGGTTGAACCAGCAGTTGCCACATAATGAAGAGGCATGGCATGACGGTGAAGACGGCTGCTGATTGGTTCTAAAAAGAAAAACATACTCAACATGATTACAGCGTAAAATGATTGCACACACTGAACACATTGAAATGAAATCTTAAAAATATAACAGCAACCATCGGGTTCTTGTTTGACATGGAGACTGAGAACTTGGAAGTGATAATAAGCGATTAAAAGTGATTTGTGCTAACATGGACCTCATTCATCTTTAAAGAATTAAGTTGACTGAAACACAATCCTGTACTGAAAAAAAAAAAAATACTGAGATTACTCTGATTTTATTTCTGCCTCAACTTGTTGTTGGGTTGTTTCAAAAATAAAGGCTCCAAAAAAGTTTTTTTTTTTTCAATTTTTCTGTGGCAATGTATGTAGATAAGTGAACAATTCTTAAAAGAACCATTTTGTCTAATTTTGTAAAGAACCTTTTAATAATCTAAGGAACCTTTTTGTGTTTAAGGTTCTTCGTGGAAGCATAAATAAATAATGTTATTTTAGGAGTGTAGAAATGGGGTTATGCAGAAATATTTATTCCCAGAAAACGAATGAGCACTTTATCAGTAAGGCTTCAGTTGTAGTATGTCTGTAGTTAATCATTCCTGACAACAAAGTCATACATTGATCCAAAAATTTTAGGAAGAGGCTGAAAAACAAAGTCAGCAAAGTTCAAAACCTTGGCTATATAAATGTAGGTCTGAGGTTCAGTTTTGTATCTGTGAGTTACCTTTGCATTGCCATATTCTAGTTATAGTAGAATTAATTGCTTTAAACAAATATCGTTTATTCATTATTTGATATTGCAATATGGGCAATCTAATGAAATAGCAAACCTGTACAAATACAGGTTGTTAAATATAATTTAACTTTAAGAAACATGACTGAACCCACAATGTTCAGACATCCCGCCAGATTTACACCACACACTGTTTGTTTGTTCACCCTGGACACTAATGATAAGAGCCTGGAACAGGAGTTCACCACGAAAATCACTAGTTGACCAGACGACGTGCCCCTGATGAAACTCCCACCCACACACACACATGCATTACCACACTGCTCCTGTCAGAGAAATAAAAAGCGGATTATAAAGTTGCCTATTTCCTGAGCCCGGGCCAATGGGGAAATAAATAGTTCATCTGTTGAGTCAGAGCAGGCCCTAACCGTAGTGAGCTTTAAACAAAGGTGCCTGTTTACCGGCAGCAGGTAGAAGATGGATAGGTGGTTAAACATTGCTGGCATACCTGGCCGGTGCCATGGGCCGGTCAATGAGACCTTCTGAGGGGACATTGTGTGGCCGTGTCTTATCTCTGCTGTTCTCTTTGAGACCAGACCTGTGAGTGAGAGCGAAAGGAACGTTTGAAGAGAAACAGATTATAATGTTTGGCCTTTTTGTTGGTCTTTTTTTTTTTTTTTTTAGACTGAGCTGTTAAAAGTTTGCATTGTCTAAAAATAATGAAATTTAATTTAAAAAATGTCTTGTAAATATATATATATATATAATTGTAAAGAGAAGTGGGTATATAGTGGGTATAACACTTTTTTTTAAAAGTCTTACATTAAGAGGATAACTAGTGGTCTCCTTTTTACCTAGTTTACTTTATATATCTATATAGTGTCTACCTCTCTCTCTCTCTCTCTCTCTCTATATATATATATATAGAGAGAGAGAGAGAGAGAGAGAGAATGTATATATATATATATATATATATATTTAGAGAGAGAGAGAGAGAGAGTATGTATATATATATATACCTCAATTACAAGCTAAATAATCTGAACAAACATTGCACTTCCATTTAAGATGTAATTTATTTATAATATATTTAAAATATTGATTTTTCTTTACATGTAAAAACCTCACAAATGCAATTTAATACATGAATCCATCACCATATCAAAAAATATGTGGAAAATTGGCAGAATTGAACAGAAATCATTTTTATTCATTTTATCCTCTTGTCTTGGGACATACCATCTGGCCCTATTTTTTTCTTTATTTCTCATAGCATAATTCCTAAATAAACTTATTACTCACACCTTTCACAGCTCATGGACTCTCAGTTAATGCATGAACAAAATACTATTTCCCTGTTGCGCTTCACTCCGGTATACGCAACAGCCCTTCAACAGGGTGTGTTTTTATTCGTGTGTGTTCCCATAGCCGTATCCTCGGCATGTTCCGGTACTTGCTAATCACCCAGATTTTGTGTGTTTCATCTTATATGAGTCAGTCATTCTCAGCTATTTCTGTGCAGTGGAGATCTGCGTCATGTTTCAACACAGCGATTCTCAGCACCCATAAATTACACAGTGGTGGCAACTTAAAGAAGTGCTGAAAAGCCATGAACAGAGCTTTACTTTACTATCAGTGAAGCGTAAGACTGCACCATCCCACACACGACCTGTTCACACACACTCACACAAATGTGTATGCGCCTACATACTTGCACTCACATGCTTGCAAATGAAAAAGAAAAAAAAACACAAAACACAAACAAATCTTTGTACTCTTTCTTTTTTTAAGTCACAAACTGTTTTTGGTTTCATGAAAATCCAACATCCTTCTGACAGAGCAGTCAAATCTGTCGACTTGAGATCCCATCTCTTAAACCGCATTATGCGTTACATTAGTCGATGAGTAAAATATGAGAATAAAACTAAGACTCTTTCTAAGACTCTTCTTAGAATCAGTTATCTTGCTGCCTGAGATGTCCAAGTTCTGATTTGGTCCTGAACTAAAATAAAAATAAAAAATGATCAGAGGTCAACTTTAATTTAAACTAACTAAAGGCTGTTTTGTGTGAGGTATAGATGCCTTTTAGGAGAAAACACAAACCCATATAGTCAAAAAAGTTTCATAATACATGCAGTGTAAAAATATGTGGTTAGTTAACCTAAAAATTATGCTTAAATTTATGACTGAAACAGACTAGGTGGCTTTTTAAGGGTTAAATCGGACAGAAATGGAGCTTAATGGTAACAGTTATATGGGTAACACTTTACAATAATGTTGTATATGATGAACTAACAATGCACATTTCTTCTAGAGCTTAATTTCAACATTTTGAACCATTATGTGTAACTACTTTTTACACTGTGCAATCAGTCCAAGTTCTTTTTCTGATTTGATCATGAACAAAAAACTTATCAGAGGTCAACCTACTTTAATCTAAACTGACTAAAGGCTGTTGTGTGTGAGGTACATACTGCAGTGTATATATAAAAAAAAAATGTAGTTAGTTACCTAAAAATTATGCCTAAATTTATGACGGAAACAAACTGACTATAGGTCTCTTTTTAAGGGTTTAATCAGACAGAAATGGAGCTTAATGGTAACAGTTATTTGGGTAACACTTTACAATAATGTTAGTTAACATGAACTACTAATGACCAATACTTCTAGAGCATTTTTTATCTTAATTTCAACATTTTAACTACTTTTTAACACTGTGCAATCACAACAAAGAAACACATGAAGGCTTTTTCTTTCCGAGTAGCCATTGGATTGTCTTCCCTCCTTCTTTTTTACTTTCTGATCAAAGGAGTCATGTACATGTCATATTGTTTTCTTTTGCCACCACTCATTTGTGAAACAAATTCTAGATCAGAGAGCTAGTGTATCATTAGCACATGGGGTTTGTGATCAGAACCCTTCTACTTGACAAGATGAGGCATTGTCCTCAAATCTCAAATCTCTTGACCCCCTTTTAGCCTCAGCCGTCCCGTGCACATGCAGAGGTGAAGCCCAGATATATGCACAACATGTAGCATGAGCGTGTTTGTTCCCGAAATTGTGAAAAGCCACGCTAAAGTGTCTAAATGACCATACAGTACAACATACAATGAGAGTTAAACACATGGGGCAGCTGGACTCTTATCTGAACGAAACCCAGCAACAAAGGACCCCTAAGACTAAGAGGCTTGATGCATGGGAAAGCTATGGGCCAGCTATTGTGACTGCCCTTCTGCTGAGCAAATAGTCCAAACTGTTCATTCCCCGTCTTCCATTCTCTCGCCGGCACATTGTTTGTGTCCTTGCATTTCATTCGGCAAGGAAGATTGCTCTCAGGCCCAGTGAGCAAACAGTCCAGAAAAGAGCCGGCTATCTTCTGCTGTTCCCAGGAGAACTAGCATTTTGATTTGGGCTCCAAGCTGTCAGAGGATTGGAGAGTTGATGTCAGGGTGCCTGAATTAATTGCTTTAAGCCGAGGAGGGGGCTGACTACGTTTATCGCCAACTGTTCAGTAAGATGTTTCCTAGCAATTACGCCCTCGACTTCGGCCGTGAGTTCCTCGATTGTTGGCTTTTATATTTTAGAAACATGCCGCAGATGCCTCAGGATCTAGACTAAATAAACTTGCATGTCTGGTTAATGTGAAAAGTCATTTCTGAGCATTTTCCCAAAAAAGAGCATACTCATACTGTTGGATATTACAGTCCAACAGTACTGTTCGATTGACATTTCATTATGGGTCAAACTTTTTCCACCCTTCTCCTTTGCAAAGTGAAATTTTTCTGTCTGTTTTGAGTTGCGTGCAGCATTTTTCCAAGCCAAACAACAATTCCTAAATGTCACAAAGGACATAGCTGTTTCGTCAAGCACCATTTAACATCTGAAATTAATTGTAAACCCTTTTGTTGTTCTTGTCCGTTACCATCAAAGGGCACTGCAAATGCTAAATAATTCATCTTCCCTATTCCCATTTTTCCCTTTTTCTATAGCTTCAACAGAGAGAGCATTTGCATTGTAAAGGCAATATGAGCCTCAGCCTATCGCATGAAAGGCCTCTCATATATGTCTCCCTGCTCATATCCATCATCTGATTTGCTTTAAATGTGGCATCGTTGCAAGGCATCCTCCGACAATGCTTTGTTTTGCATGTAAAAATGGCTCTGTGGATGATTTGCATGGGTATAGGTTTGCATTGGTTGTAGAACGGTCTATGGGAAGAGTGACCTCAACGATGGTTGATCCTTTTAAACTTCCTAATTCACAGTTATGGTAACGGTTGTTGCTAGTGACAGCCTACCAAACAAAGCCTTGTCAAATTTAAAAGCGACAGTTTTCTCTTTTAATTATTTTAGTTTTTTAATTCCATACATTTTTTTCCATAGGGAAATTGATTTTTAATGTTAACTTATTATAAACTTTTTGTGCGCTCAGAGGTTGTTTATCAATGTTATATGCTTATGTTAAAGCCATCTGTTTGCATTATTTCAACTCATATTTTAACAATCGTTCAACTGTGGAATTTGTGGTGAAACTGCATTACCCATGATGCTGCACAGAAAATTCCACCAATCAGAGAGTTGCGCGAGCAAATAACACCAAAAGAGCTCTGCAGGGAACGCTTTCCCATGAAGCAACGGGAATGATGGAATTGCCTCCCTATATGCTCTCAAAATACTTAATTATATATATTACTATACATATATATATATATTTCCATGTATTTTAAACTTAAAATATATTTCTTCTAGGTATGATAATCTACGGAGCCCCTAAAGGGACATGCTGCTGGAAAAAAAAGTTGATGGAGGAAAAATTATCAATGCTTTCACGTTCTCTCGCAAATGTTTTTGCGTTCCGCCGTGAAACTTTGTGTTCGCTCGCAAAGAGCTCAAAAGGTTTTGCAGTGAATGCAAAGTTTCTCGGCTGACGAAATAAAACATTTGCGAGAGAACGCAAAAGCATTGACTTATTATTTTTCCTCCAATCTCTTATTTTTTTCCCACCACCATGTCCCTTTAGAGGCTCTGTAATAAACAGCTTTAAATTAATATAGTATTTCACCATCATTTTAAATTATATTGTCATTTGCAATGTGTGCGGATTATAGTTATTTTCCTCCCTAAAGACATGAAGTACACAACAGTCTTGTACATTTGTCTTTTTGTGTGATTTTCAAATATTGTTTTGCTTCAAATAAAAATATGTTGTGATTCAAATCAAATGGTTGTGGCTTCATTCAGTGCTAATAAAAAAATCCCTGTGGTTTGGGAAACCAACAGCCCTGAAAAAGTGGATGAGCAATAATGCACTCTATTTCATGGAAATAGATTTTTACGTGCTTCACAACCAACACTATCTCACGACCAATTCGTACGAATTCGTACGAATGATAAAAAGTTGTCTAATTCGTACGAATTCGTACGACCTCACTCGTACGAATTTGTACGATTTGTCTAAACCCACGTGATGGGTAGGTTTAGGGGCGGGGTCAGGGGTAGGTCATTCGTATGAATTCCTACGAATTGGGCAATTCGTAAATTTTTTTTTCAAATTTGCAAAAATCGTACTAATTCGTACGAGTGAGGTCGTATGAATTCGGACGAATTAGCCACCTCGTAGAATTTGTAAGTTTTCCCGTGAGATCGGGTTGTCACAACTACTGATATGCTATTCATGGGAATCATCAATTCACAATTGTTTTTGTATTGCTGTTAAAACATACACTTCAGATGCTTATTATAGCTTTAAATGTGGCTAAGGGGCCTTGTTAACGTTCTCACTAATTGATGCTATTGTCGTCGCTTCTGTAAATCGGAAAACAAAGACATGCTCGCCGATAATAAATCAGCCGCAACAAAGCAGGAAGCTCTTGATCTGACAGGAAATTGAATTAAACTGTCTGCTATGTGGCTGTCAGCGTGAGGAGAGGGGTTAAACATTGTGTGTCAGGGGACCACTACTGTGTAGCATCTGAGAGTAATCTGTTCTAACCTACCAGAGGCTCTTTAACAGCCAACACCCAGACATTAATCTCTTTGTGATAAATGCATTTATACTGGATTAAATTGAAGATTGCCTTTAGTTTGAGAAAGGGTTGGTGAATTATTTAGGCCTGAGTTGGGGGGATTTACTTTAAGAGCTCTTGCTATAGAGTCTCTGGGGACATTGTGGAGTTGTTGCGTATGTATTTACTAGCAGGTTAAATTTGCCCGTGGCCGAGAACAGCATCCAGAGATATTTGATCAAATGAAAGAACATCAGCTGGAATTTGCTCTCCCATCACGTTCGCTCATGTCTGCTTTTGTTAAGTGGCTTACCAGACAAATGATTTGAATGCAGAAGTGAAATAAATGAGCTTTATAGACTGCCATCCTCATCAAGTACCACATTGCAGACGCTGTAATAAACATAAGGAGGCATCACTACAAAACTCATAAATCCAGATTATTTTCGTGTGTGCGTTTCCCATGGATGCTTGAGGGAAAAGATTCTCATGAATGTTGAATGAGTATGTCCATCACCCTCTAAACTAAGCTTCTCAATGTTGAAAAAAAAATGCAGAAATCACCTTTGTGACATACCACTCTCACGTACAATAAATTGGACAAGCTCTATCTTAGAATAACCTATCGCCTTTACCATTTCAGCACTGGGAACACATGCAGGACACAATCTGATTCGCTTTTGTTATGCAGGGAATCACGCCGGGGCATCTGGGCTTGTTTGCCTTTGGTGAGAAATGGAGATTGGTTTGGAGGTCTGAATGAATTGCTGGCGTCTGTGTTTATTGCTTTCATTAAGATTTAATGAGTCAAGTGTCCTTCCAGTGACTTAGATTTTGTCATTTGACCGCAAGAAACGTCGGGCAAGTCTGTGAACTATTGGCATCCATACCATGTACATATGTATGTTAGACGGCTAAGAGCCTCTCGCTGTCATTTCTTATTTAATATCCTACTTATTTTAGCCATAAAACAGATTCTGGCATTTATCCAGGTAATTTTATCCCTAAAAGATGCTTATGTTTAAGCAGTGAATCGGGCGAATGGGTTTGTTGAATGGACATGTGGTTTGGCCTGTAGGTCTCAGCAAGAATTTCACACCAAGCTGTTGGATGTGTGTGAACACAGGCCTGACCCGTCACTCTCTTACACTATTTCCGCTCCATTCGGCCAGATTCTCCGACCACAACACCCTGACAGCATGCAGGCCATTTAACAACAGCTTCCCTATGATAACGCAAAAGAATAACAGACAATGTTCCTATTCAGAGTTTGAAGGGTTGGGCATGTACATGACATTAAAAGCAATGTGATACACACATAAAAGAAAAAAACATCTGGTGATGATTCATATCAAAACAATGCCGCCTACTCATCCTTTAATTACCTAATCTGCATGATAGTAAATTGCTTAATAAATGCTCATGAGTGTTTTATTTAGAAAATAAATCAGCTCATTTCATATTGATAAAGTAATCTCCAACAATGTATTTATGCACTATATCAAATGTCAGAAAATAACTCCAGCCAATGAAATGGGGTGAATTAGATCTCAAGATTAATGAGATTTTTTTTTACTCTGTGGAATGAATCTTAAATGTACATTTGATCAGGTTATTGACTTGAAGAGACAGAGGCGTGTCTATCATGCTTATCATATTACACGGATAATATATTTACATATAAAATATTATCTTAATATAAATGTATATAATATATCTATGTAATATAAAAGCATGCTCCACATTTTATGATATATATATATATATATATATATGGTATTTTTGGGGGGAGGGGGAAGGGGACATTTCATTTCACTCAGCGGGCTACATAACGTAGAAATATTCACGGAAATATTAGCCTACTTTGATATATTATTAGTCTTATTTTTGTTGTGATGACTGTTGTTGTTTATATGCATTATAACTATTTTTTCAAAATCTGTTTCGGGGGGGATATTTTTACATGTAATCGCATTGCGCAGCGTTTAAAATGCCTTAAAGACTATTACAAAGACTAATCTAATCCTATTCGGCATATTGCAGTGAAACTGCCTTTCTAACTTTAGGGCGTAGATTAGGCGTCTGTGTTGAGCATTAATGTAGTGTGGGACAGCAGCAGGATTAAGAGTATTTGGTCTTAAATCGGGTAGTGTGAACGGTCCCTCCCCAGCAATGGGTTAAAGCGGCATTACAGCTTGTAAGATGGGTGTCCCGCAGATCTCCCTGGAGACCAGCTCCACTTGGGTGTTCCAGCACTGAGTATAGAGCAAAACACGGGCTAAAACCATTAGATGACCCGATGCACTAATTTAAATGTTTAAATTTATTTGAATTTTTTGTTTCCATTCCAAAATTAGCTAGCACTACATGTATAGTTTATGTAACAATATCAGGAGTTAATGTGTATTCAAATGAAGAAATATAAAGTTTTATTTCCATTGATTTAAGTGTAGCCTACAATAACTGACGATTTGTTAACCATTAGGCCTGCATTATAAAGTATGTTTGTATGTGGCGCACTTCAAAGTTTAGGTGATGATGCCCATTGCTCTCCTTGAGAAACTTCATACTCTTAATGAGAATTTCGAGGATCAGTTGTTTACATTCTGGCTTTCATTTGCAGTATGATATGCAAATTGGACGACTCCAATTAAACAGGGTTACCTAAATGAGAAGGGGAAAACACACTAGGGAAAAGCTGATCTCGCTGCTATAACAACAGACATAGGCTAGTTTGTTTTAATTCTTTTTAAATTATAGCTTTTTAAAAATGCCCACAATGTTTTCCAAAAATTAAACACATTATATATAGGTATTAGCAATCGAAATATAACTATTTTTAGATCTCACTTTTATATTAAATATCCTTGAAAGTATCCCCTAAAAGCATCAGGGAGTTTTTCATTCCAGGCCTCCTGTCTTAAATAATCACTAATATAATAATAATAATAATAATAATTATTATAATAATAATAATAATAATTATTATTATTATTATTATTATCGTTGTTGTTATTAATGATGCTTATTTTGTTAGAATTGTGCGGAACCATAAGGGAAACAATTTGAGTAGCTATTGTTATTGTTACTCATTCAATTTGGTAACCATTGTTTTTTATATTTTTATTAAACCTGGGGCCAGTAGGCTAGCATATAACCATTATATTAAGACTGTGTCTTAAGAACTACTCTGACCAAGCAGTTAGTTAGAGGTAATCGGTCTTACTTTTCTGTATTAAATTAGACCAATCTACGTTTTTATGTAAATTGCTTAAAAAAGTAATGAAAAGAATTAAAGAAAAAAAAAATGGCCTGTCACTCATCTGTCTGTAGATTGTCATGTTAACACTTATTTTGTCTTTTGTCAAGCATGAAGTGCACCTAGGGTGTTGCTAAATGTTATCCTCACGTTTATGTCTGCTGTCATTTGTGTCTCTAACGCACCAGAAATTCGTCTGCAAAATTTGCGTCTTGGTTGGCGAAAATAATTGAATACGTCGAACTTTTCTCTTTCGTAAAATGCGAATAAGCGTAAAATCATGTATCCGCGCTGATCATTTCGTGGCATTGCCTGCGCGTTCATCCAGACAGCAAGTTTGCCGGAGGAAAAACATCATTGCTATGTACCTGAACTCCATTTGATGGGCATCAGTTATTGGCACGGCGAAACCAATGCATTTCTTCTCCAGTATCATTGGCATCAATCAGCTGGAATAGGCTTCTGACAGTCGGCTGAAAGAGCCCCTTCACATCAGCACTTGAGTTGTGTCTGTTCAAGCGTCCAACACTATTGCCGTGAAATCGAAGTTGCGCGCAGAAATCCCCATTACGCGAAGCACAAAGCATGCATCGAAAGCCTCAGCAGCAGCAGAAGCGAGCTGGATTTAATCATGAAAATGTTCGTACCTGTCCTGGAGTCTCTCCCGCTGCCTTCTGCACAGGGCTGGAAGCCTCACGGCATTTATTTGAGCTCAAACTCTGTCACTGTTGACTTTAGCAACAAAGCAAAGATTTCACTGCCCCGCTAGTTTAAAAAAATGATTATTTTACCAAGATATCGATCAGTGCGCTATAAAAATTCAGCCTAGCATTATGTCTAAAACGAGGGGCACCGAAATTTAATTTCTGTGTAAATTTGCCTAGAAGTGACGTGCTCTTATTCAAAGTTTACACTCGTGTGATTTGATTGCTCATGTACACATCCTATATGTATTAATACCGCCTTTTTCATTGTTTACCAGTTTGTGTTTATTCGCAGATCATGGGGGTTTGAAATACAATGGAATGGACTGAGAACTAAAAACACAGGTAACGAAACCAGGCCTTCTTTGACATTATTCAAGTTGAGGGATAATTCTGTCCGCGCGCGCACTCGTGATGATCTGTTTCACACAGGTGACTTCTTGATCTGCAAGTTTACTATTAAATGGGGAAAGCCTGTAACACAGCTTCCTTATTTGTGCCTGTCTCATATATACCCCTCCACTCAAATATTTATTTTTCTGTTTTTAATTAATATGGCGTATTTTTCCACTGTTTACATCAAATGCGTCTCACGTCTTTATTCATATGTTGGAAAGAAACGAGAGACTTCATAAACATGACAGAAGATGTTTCTCAGTTCAGAAGTTTTCAGTTTTATTTATGTCTGTTATATGCCTCATTTTGTTAAATGATGCTCATCTTATATTTGTTGCAATTACCGCCATTAAACTATATGAGAGAAAGAGAGCTTTATATAAATATAAATATATTTATATAAATATAATATATATATATATATATATATATATATATATATATATATAATACATTTCATATATATGTGTGTGTGTGTGTGTGTGTGTGTGTGTGTGTGTGTGTGTGTGTGTATATATATATATATATATATATATAGGCTATATATATAATAAATTGCATATATATATATATATATATATATATATATATATATATATATATATATATATATATATATATATATATATATATATATATATTGTAACGACATATATTGTAACGACAGACAAAGGAGGTTCCGTATGGATACGCAAATTATTTGCATATAAAATATACAAGAGCTATAATTTAGCTAATGTGTATAGTAAATATATATAAATGTGTGGGGCATATTATATTAATATTATATGCAAATAATTTGCGAAGTCATATATGATTTTTAAAATGGGTTTATGAACACAACACTATTGTCGTGATAGGGAAAAATATATTTCAAATGTTTTTTTACGTAAAATGCAACATCTTTCAAGAAGCATCATTTGTAAGTAGTTTACAGCTGAATATTTAGGGCATTGATGAATGTTTCGAAATATTAACAATTAAACGCATTTCAGCTTATTTCATTTATCAAAAAAAAACTAATTTCATGATCTATTTTTCTGTTTTTATTGCTGATATTAATTTAGGTCAGGTTTGAAATGCAAACCAATTCAAAAACATTTCAATCAAATTAATTCGATCTATATAATTTATCTGTGGCATGATTCGATATAAATGTAGCTTCACAAGTAACAAGTGGTTCGTATATGTGCAAATCCACTGATAATTCGTTGAGCAAAATGACGCTTATTATTATTATTGTCGTTGTTGACAACACAAAAGAGAGAAAATCAGAATTGAGAAAAAAATCCAAATAACACTTTAATATAGATTCTGTTCTTGTCATCAACTACAAGAATACACATTTACAAGCCATAAATAAGTTTACACAAGTGATTGAAGAAGTTCAATCCGTCCGCAGTCCTTCGGTGTGATTTTGGTCCATTTTCAAAAGCCGCCTCGAAGAGTTCGTCACATTGTCAACATTTCTTTTACAAAAGAATTACTAATGAACATCTAAATGAACGGGAAACGTCAAAAAATCAGCAGAATACATATACACAACCATTTTACAAATGTACAAATTGTCACAAGGTCCGTGCGGGTTTAGGAAGAGTTCAGGATGGGCCTGGAGTACACACCTTGGTAATAGGATGTGTCCGGGGAATCCAGGCCCGCTTTGCTGGCCATGGAGCCCATGGATAACGCGCCGGCCATCGGAGAGCCGTAACCGTAATGCATCACTTGCTCATATGTCTTTAGGTCCATTTTGTGATGCTGTTGCTCCGAGGACATGAGGTTGTTGATGGAGAAGGGGTGATTGAAGGAATAGTGGTGTTCTGGCTTCAGGTGTCCTTCATGCGCCAAAACAGAGTGATGTTGCGCCAGGAGATGCTGCGCCTGGGAGGTCGGAGAGGCTGTGTGCTCCGGGCTCAGACCCTGACCCGACTTCATGTCAGACAGGGATCTTTTGTGCTCGTTGCTAGACGAGTTGGAATGAGGAGACTCGTTCCCGTTGCAGCTCTCGGAGCTGCTGTTCGATCCGCCCTCCGAAGTTTTCCGACCCGGCTCCTTGCTAAGTTTCTTAACGTCGCACTTGAAGCGCTTTTGCCTTCTCAGATAGCAGCCGTTTTCGAACATGTTCCCGGAGTCGGGATGAAGGGTCCAGAACGAACCTTTGCCTGGCTTATCCGGGGAGCGCGGGACTTTCAGGAAACAGTCGTTGAAGGACAGCGAGTGGCGGATAGAGTTCTGCCAGCGCTGCTGGTTCTGTCGGTAAAAAGGGAAAAGGTCCATTATCCACTGGTAGATCTCGCTGAGGGTCAGCATCTTACTGGGGGACTGCTGGATGGCCATGGTTATTAGGGAAATGTACGAGTAGGGTGGCTTGGCGTGCGTGTAGCTCCTCCGGTAGGTCTTCGGGTCCCTCGATCTGTTTATGTTCGACTGGCCGTACATGGGGCTCATAGCGTTCATGTTGCTGTACGAGGTTAAGGCGTTCATGGAGGGTGCTTGCGCTGCCATTGGGCTCATGGTCGGGCTCAGGGCTGCACTCATGCCCGTCATACCCGCGCCCATGCCGGCCATCGCTCCCGCACCGGGGGACATGCCTGTCATTGAAGGACTCATACCCGTGTTGACATAGGACATGTTCATGGTGTTTGCTGCTGTCATGTTCGCAGTCGAACTCATTCCGGACATAGTCATGTAAGTGTTCATGGAGTTCATTCCCAGTCCAGTGTTCATGTTGCTGACCGAGGTGTAACACTGCGAAGGAAATCAGATAAAGCGATTAATTAATGCAACTCCAAGTTGTATACGTTTAAAATTCATTTGGCTTGGCTAACATAAAAATAAAAACATTAAAGTAACTTTGGGTTCCCTAAAGGTTCTTTAATCATAGCCAAATCAGAATTGTTTTTATTAAATAGCTCATTTAGTTGGGGTTTTAAAAACTATAAAACTGCTAGATATTTAGAACCATGCGTCAGGATAAAGTGAAAGTTTGTTTTCGGGAGGATATTTACTTTTATTTTATTTTTTGGTCAGTTTTAGGTTTCCAACATATTGCAGCAAAACGCTGTTGTTGAGTCGATATTACCGCCGCTCAGAAATTAAAAAAACAATAGTAGCCTGGATCTGTTCAAAAGTCAAACGCCCGCGGTTATTTTCGCTTCTGGACGCCCGATGTTGTTGAATAATAAAACCCATGTATTCGTCGGTATCCATAATTGGAAATGAAAAGTTTGCATTGCATGTCAAGCACAACTTTGTTAGGATAGTGCAGGGCGTCGAGATGATGGGGGAGGATTTGGAGGCGCCTCAAGTCAATATTTGATCTCAAAGTTAATATTATCTCAGGGCTAATATTGAGTTGTATAAAACCGGATCGGATTTCGACGAGGAGAAAAAAAATACATATATATTTATTTAGGTGAGTTACCCACCTCGGGCTCTCCGTAGTAAGCGCTCCAGTCTGCTGCGTGTTCGTGTCCCTCCATTTTGACAGCACCGAGCATCCTGGAAAAAAACTCCTTCTACTTTTCAAAACGCTTCCCCACACGAGAAATGCTGGTATTGTGTGTCCTTTGGCAGCCAAAGGTGGTACAACCACGGGATACACTCGTGTCGTCGTTGTGCTCTCCTCCTGTCAAGAGCTGGCGCATGTGTGTATGTGTGTGTGTGTGTGTGTTTCTGGTTGAAATGACGCCTGCTGCTGGCTCTTAGCGCTGTGATATAGCTCTGTGCGCCCGGGCGAGCCTCCAATCCCTACTGCTTCACTCGGCCCCTATTTGAATAATCTGCTCACACCTAGACGTGAGACTTCTCCATTTGCCCCCCTATTGTACACCTGCGCAGCTTGAAAAGAGCAGCCCCATTTGAAAAGATTCATTATATCCTAATCTTATTGTATTCCAGCGGGAGAAAGGGGGGAATAGAAGTTTGGACTACCGTGAGAGGAGTGGTTTGAAATCACATCCAGATAAAATTGAGGAGAACGCCAAAAGCTCTGGGTTCAAGTAGGCTATATAGCCTAGTCTTTATTCAGATGAATCATCTGCCTACATGTCTTGTTTTAGTTTTGTTTTGTTTTGTTATTCATAATTCACAAGCAGCGTTTATTATGCACAGCAAATGTTAATTGATGTTAAATGCATGACATAAGCAAATCAATCTCACTTTCTTTTATTATTAGCCTATTATATTTTATTAGTTCTTTTTCTTTTAAAGCCCATACATTTCCATTAAACAAAATGTTTAACTGTTCATTAAATCTTTAAAAGTAGCCTAATTGAAAAAGGACAGCTGGCTGTTTTTAAAAATATAGCCTTTAATTCTGTAATAAGATTAAATATGAGAGAAAGGATGACAATGATACAGGGATAGATCAAAACGCGTAAATGTTTTCGGCTGTTTTGAATTAATTTGTTTGCCTGCGCTCTAGTTTATGTAACTAATAGCGGTACACAGTTTGCTGATGTAAGAGCAGGTCATCGGTGTTGATTCTGCAAAGCTCAGTGGCAAGATTTGATTGCCTTCATTAAACAAAGTATCCTAACATTTATTCACTTTGTTTGACTCTCCACGATATTTAGCTGGTGGTGGCTTGGTGCACAGACTGAAGACAACGAAATAACAGTTTACTTTATACAACTTAACTGCTTAGATACTTTTTAAGCCTACATTTCATATCCTTCTTTTGGCCTTTGATGGTATGCGATTTGGTATAAAAAAAAAAAATGAGTGCGCCCTCTCTTGGTATACAAATTGATTTTTCCACAGAATAGCCTACGTGGATGCGCTCAGGTGTAATCGCCTTAAAATAACGTTCATGATTATTTACTTGTTTATCACCGTATAACATTGTTTAATGTTTAACAGATCACTTCAGTTAGTGCCATTCAAACAGGCTCGAAACATGTCACGAAATATATTTTTATGTAGCCAACACCAATGCTCAAAGCAAGCGTGTAGCCTACATCAAATATAGGCTACTGCTTTTTTTTATGCATTACATAGGCTAATGAAACATGTAATATATAAATGATCAAAACCACAAACGTTACAGTTTGGTTTCAATTGATTTGATATATTTAGATTTTAGCTAATTTTGCAGACTGAGCATTCCTTAGGCAATCATTTTAATCAAACAATTTCTTTAAATAATCAGCGAGACATCAACTCTTCGACGTGACACGTGCCTCACCAGCATCGTAATGAGATCAGATATAGTGTGTATTTGCGTATAACAGGGATAACCATTTGCAAATATAATCACGGAGTTTATTTGGACCTGTGTGTATTGTGTAAACGGTGTAAGTTTGACGTGCTCACAGACACCGCTAAACGCGTGGAACGTCGCCGAAGAAAAAAACGTCTGCAAATTCGTCGCAGTTTCTAATTGTGGATTGTCATGTTGTATGGTATTAGCATCTTATAAGATGGTACTGTTATGAAGGCAAACCTTCTTTCACAACGTTCGATGAAATATTGTAACAGTAGCCTACTAACTCGTACTCAATTAAAACTGGGTCATTACTGGACATTTTGGCTTAATATTTGCTGAATATATGTAGGCTACCTTGTTTGGAGAACTCGTTGAGTATTAAGAAACTGTATTCCTTCTGTTTAAATGAAAATGGCCTGTCATTAAAATATTTGTGTTTAGTTGCCGTTAGTTGGCAGTTAAATTATTAGAGGCAGAAAAGTTTGACATTGCTGCCATTTGTAGTCGTATTAACACTTGTCCATTGTATTGATCATTTTCATTAAGTACGTTCATTCTATGTTTCTATAATTTATTTTATGATTTAAAATAAACTAATAAAAACAGCCCTATCATTTCAGCAAGCTACTACATCTAATGACATTGAAGTGTGTGTGTATGTGTGTGTGTGTGTGTGTGTGTGTGTGTGTGTCTCTCTCTGTGTGTGTGTGTCCTACTTTATGGGGTCAAAACAAAGATGGCAATATCTGAAATCCTTGTCCTTGTGGGGACATTTTTTGGGGTAGTGAAAGGGGACAGAATCTACAGTTTGTACAGTATAAAAATCATTATGTCTATGGAAAGTCCCCATAAAACATAACAACACAAGTGTGTGTGTGTGTGTGTGTGTGTGTGTGTGTGTGTGTGTGTGTGTGTGTGTGTGTGTGTGTGTGTGTGTGTGTGTGTGTGTGTGTGTGTGTGTGTGTGTGTGTGTGTGTGTGTGTGGTGGACTGCTACATTTGCTAACTATTAATTTAGGTCATAAAATATACATACAAATAACAACATAACAGTAATTCCAATAACAATGATGGCACTTTTCATTATCAGTCTCTGGTAGAAAGCATGGACCATCTCACAATTTGACACAAATGGTCAGACCAGTTATCTTAATACAAAGAATCCTCATATGACTAGATAAATACTACATATTCTCTGAACATCAAGTCCCTACAGCATTGACCAGGTGTCCAAATCTAAATCACACAATTTACATGAATACGCCTTGACATTTTTTTATCCAGTTTTGCCAATCCAGACTAAACTAAGTAACTAGGCTTACATTTTGAGAAAACAATGTAACTACTTTTTAAATTACATGACACAGTGTGCTCCTGGATTATTTTGAAGTTAATTATTAATAGACAAGGGACAGACTGTGAACGCATTCTGTGTAGAAGGTCACTATCTTGTATTTGGTGAAAATGCAAAAGGACCATGTCTTTGAGTAAACACACCACGTTGGAGCATTGGTATAAACTTTGATCGCCTCTGAACTTAGGTTGGCATATGTCACGTTTTTGGAAACATTGAGCTCTAAAACAATAGATGGCACAACTTTTTGGTTTTATTGAGGAGCGCTGCGTTTCTCTATAGCTTCAGGATTTTCCCTGCTTCTCTGCTCGATCATTCATCATGCAGTTCAGCTCGCTCTATGTGTTGCAATGTACTGTCACTGTGGGTGGCGCCTTGGTGATCCTCCTGAATCTGATACATTAGGGCATGTATTCTCAGTAAATATTGCCATGGAATCTCCAAACACTGACCTCCATTCTCCTTTTTGTCACCAGGAATTCATGTTTGAGATCGTAGAGAGTTCAGGATATTTTTACATTTCTAGAACCTGCCTTAGATAGATAGATAGATAGATAGATAGATAGATAGATAGATAGATAGATAGATAGATAGATAGATAGATAGATAGATAGATAGATAGATAGATAGATAGATAGATAGATAGATAGATAGATAGATAGATAGATAGATAGATAGATAGATAGATAGATAGATAGATAGATAGAAACTCGGATGTCAGTAAATGGGTTGGTAAATGAGGAAGCAGGATTTCAGTTAATTCCCTGCTGCTGTTTGCAGGAATGTGTTACTTGGAGCTCCTCTTTCAAAGCTTTTAAACCACAAAAGAGGTCTTTAAACAAAAGTGTGTTTGTTCTAATTTCTTCTTCTTCTTTTTTTTGCCATTTGCACTTTTACCCCTTCATTTATCTGCTGAAGTAAAAAAGGGCCAACAGGTTAAGCTTATGACTCATCTGTGTGAAACTGATAACTGGATCTCTTTCTTTCCAAATAAAAGATGCAAAAATGTCTGTGGTGACAGTAAACATTCCGGAGCGAGGCAGGAGTTTGTTCTGGCTATTATCTGGCACAGCTGTGACAACCCCTGTTGGCTGCAGGTTTGCGGCCAACCAAAGCATGTTTACCTGGAAATGAATCTCTAAAGTATTGCGACGGGGAACGCACACAACGCTGGTTGGATGCAGAGGGGGGGGAAATGCAGACCCGCCATTGAAATGCCATTCAAAGCCAAAGGGGTGGTACGGAAGATATTGCACAGGGGCCTGGGGCGCAAACAGTGGCGTAAATGGGCTAAAGGACTTCCTCAAATACGCACATTTTGATATTGAGAAGCATTCGCAGAGGGCTGCCCCGTAGTGCACTTCTGTTTGGTCTGTAACCAAGGCCCACTGCAATACACTTCTCTTGTAATGCAAAAACACCACAGCACAACCATGCATACCTCAAACAAGGTGCCAATCCACGTCCTGCGAGGGCCTGAATGCACAAAATCAGACATCTCTTCATTTCAGCTAAATGGCAGAAGTTAAACGGGGTGACAGAGGGAACAAAACAAAGGCTATCGAAAGGCTTGAGATGGTAAATCTCTTAATTGATCAGATTAATGCATTATAATGCTTTGGCATGTCTGACAAACTATTTCCCCGTTGAGGACAAAAAGGTTCGGATTAAATCTGTTATTTTAATCCTTCCATTTTAATGTATGCCGCAGCAAAAATGTAATATCACATAACCCTCCATTGCTATTCATCAGTGAGGGAACTGCAAAGTCAACACACGTTTTAATTACAAGCCAAAAGCAATTAAACGTGAGGACAAGCGTCAGTATGCTAATTAAATGGCAGGCTCCCGTGGGAAGAGAAGCTCTTAAATATCACTGCTATCAGTCCAGATTGAGCACTACGAGCTGCCATCGTTCACACTCACCTGACACATTTTCACCTCCGAGCTGCAGTAAAGTAAACACAGGCTTGACTGAAATCAATTCATTAGGGAAACTTATTAAAGAGGTGACAGCATGTGTAAAGTGAAGTTAGCAAGAGATTAGAGTTTCCTGTGTTTCCTTGCCATCTCTTTCTCTCGTTTCATTAGCATGCTTTAGTTTAAGACCAGCAGCAGTAGATTTTTAGATATAAGAATATGTATCTAGAAAGCCCAGAAAATGTCTTAATTGGTAGATTCAGTAAATCAATGCCAGTCATTACCAGTGTTTCCATCGCTTGAACTGACCGATGCAGGCGTTCAGACCCCCTTAAGAAAACAGACACGTATCTCGTTTTACATCAGTCAGAAGGCATTTGACTGTTCCCATTTTCCATTATTCCCGTGTCTGCCAGAGGGCAGTCTTATCTGTATTCCGGGCTGATAGTGAGTTTGGGATTAATGTAGCTGGAATGAAGGCTGACCCAAGACAACCATCACCATGAGCTTTACTCTCTTTTCAGCTTCACGTATTCATATACTAACTTCTTTGACACATTCTATATGCCTAATAAATATAACGATTGTTGCAAAATTCATTTAAGCCTTATGTAGTTTTTATCCCCAGTATCATATTTGATACATACATTTTTAAGACCTGTAAATTATGTCCATGAGCAAAACTGAAAAACCTGTTGTACACAATCTACTACATGCCTTCTATCATCTGATTGTACTTTTGATTATACTTTTGAAAGGTCTTTTAGTATAATTGTACAAACGTCCCTCTTCATGTCATGATTTTTATCATTCAAACACATAAGAATAACTTTTACATTGGTTTTAATAATTCAATATGACCATATACACATATGATACGTCAGGCTTTTGAGGAAGGTTTGTTTATCTCTCAGTCCTTATTATATTGTATCGCATTATGTTTTAAAACAGCTTTGATTATAAAACTAAGCATTCAAATATCTTACTAAGACATATTATTGAAATATATAGGGTGACATCTGATATTTATATGCATTTTATGTATAAAGATCTCACTGATTTACATTATCAGAATTTCATCTTACTTTTTGGTCATATAAATATCAGCAACTGCATCAAATTGCATATCTTTGCTTCATAGTTTTTCTCCTTGAGTACAAGATCCATATTCTCCCCTATATGGGCCAAATGTATCAAATATGATGCAAAACATAAAAGACAGACCTTTTTTTTTTTCAGGTTCAATAAACTGTTCCCTTTCATAAAATTAGATTTTTCTGACCCTAATTTCATATGTCAGGTATTCCAGGGTAAATCGTAAGTATGAATGCTTAGATTTTGGGCTATAAATGTGTTAATAAACACTGATATGTGCTGAAATCTACTCAGTCACCTGTCAGACTCATGTTATTAGAATTCTGCCCTGCAATTCCTTCCTGCCTCACCTGAAGATCCATCCATATGCAGATGGCTAATTTGTAATGTTTACTGAAAAACAGCATGGGGGAACCGGGGAAGCTCAATCTTTTTGTCATCCCAGCCGTTCATTCAAAGGTCCCCCAGACACCACCGCCCCAACATCAGTGCCCAATCTGTGTTTGCTTACCCATGAACAGTGGCAGAATTCAGGGAGGGAAGCCCATAAATTCAAGCTCTGTTTTACAGGCCCGGATAGCTAACAAGCTAGCCCGCTAACAAGGAGACTCCAATGGCAAGCCCCTCAACAGATTAGCACCTCATCAGCCTCCCGTGGCTAAGGACAAATATAGCCTTCCCTCCCGTAAAATACAATGGGACTGCCGGCGATAAACAACACCCCAGCAGGGGTCCGATTCCCCCTCACTAAACTTCCTGACCTTCCCCTTCTCTCTGCCTCACAGCTGCCTGAGCCACGAAGCCCTGCTCCAGCCCTGTGGCCCAATTGAAGAGTTGTGTGTATTTCAGGTGAGCAAATATTGCCACTTGCTTGAGAGTTCAATGGTTGCCCCCTTCAGAGGTTGCGTATTGCAGTCACTCGCTTGCAGGAAGTAGGTGTGAAGCTCTGGGAATTCCTCTCAGCACAGCTGGAGTCATCCAATCAGTCCATTCTTGGATTGGCCCTTAGATTTCAGCCTCTTTGTGGATTCTGTCGGCCTCATTTAACTCTGACGTATGGACCGCTGGAAAGGGAAAGTGTCATTTCTTCTGAAACGGACACTCTTTGGATGGTCGATTCCATAACTCCCAGTAACAGAGGACTGACCTAATGAAGCACCTGCTGTTTCTGAGACACATTTGTCCTCAGTAAGCATTAATAAATGTGCCAACTGGCTATTTAGCTCCTAACTTAATGCAAAGACATTTGAAGTGACTGAGCCGAATAGGCACTAAAAGGAGCTTGATCGTGCGAGTTTTCAGTGAACAGAGAAGAATTTACTTTAGTTCTCTCTTCAAACCAAATCAAGTCACAAATCACGAACACAACAATCTACACACTTTTGCATACAGGAAAATGCGCACAGTAGCCTATACACACACAGAACAGTTTCAGAGAGAACTTAAAACAGTTCCAGTTGCAGTGACGAACAAATGGAATGCATTAGTTCTCTTTAGTTACAACATTATAATGTGAAAGATTATTATTTATTATATTACAACATTATAATGTGAAAGATTATTATTTATTTATTATTTATAAGGCCTTCACACTCACTGTTCCTTGGTGGTGAAACAAACTCCCAACCTTCAACTGAATAATAGTCTTTGATCCCAAACCCTGAAATATATATATATATACTGTAGGTCCTTTTTTGCCTTTATCTTTTAGGGTTCAACAGCTTGTCAACTGGGTCCCTTGTAAAAAGTTTATTTTAAGTATACTACTATCGATGTACTAGTAGTATACTTGTAAGTGTACTATTTCAATACTACTTGGGACTAATTTGGTCCAGTTTTTAGTGCATAAAAGTATACTTTAAAATATACTGTAAGTGTAACAGTAGTAAACTTTGAGTACACAACTAGTGTAGGTTTTTCATTTGTACTTCAACTATACTACAAGTGTACTGATAGTTTACTAGATAAATACTTATAGCACATTTTTTAGTTTAGAAAAGTACTCTTTGAAGTATACTCTCAGTAAACTACTAGTTTAGTAGTTTTTTAATGCAAGTTTACTTGTAAGTTTTCTTTAAGTGAAGTTAACATCGAACTTCTAGGTTAATATTAATATATTATTTTTGCACTTTATGTAGGCCTATACTACTATGTTTCTATTTAGGTATTCATTTTTATACTTGAAATACCTTTAACTGTACTTTAACTCATTCCCCGCAAGCGTTTTATACGTTTTTTTACGTTTCCAGCCAGCACTGACATTTTGATCATTTTCATAAAACATTCTTGGCCCCCAGAATATTTTGTTGTATGAATATCTGACCATGCAATATTACCCACAAAATGACCTGTTTCATACATGCTGTTTCATGTCTGATGATCACATTAGATTACATGCACGTAAGCAATGCTTATATCACTTGTAGTGATGAGGAGTCAATTCCTCAACTCTGAGTAGTCCTGTAGAGTCAGGGTCGACTCCAGCACAGGAATCAACTCTCATTGTCGACTCTGTTGCTGTGTCCGAAATCGCTCACTTGTTCACTGATAATCTAATCACTATATACGTATGTGTGGCCGTTGGGTGCACTATATCAGCAAGGAGTGAACGAGGAATTTGGAAACTGATGTATTACACAGTGCGTCTGAGAGCTGGAGCTGTCGCACTAACAACTTTTTTCACATACTTCTATCCTAAAATAGCTTACTTTAGAAATAAATAACAGTCATTGTTATTTTAATTTGTAATTATACATTTCTTTGTAGTTTTATTTATGCTAATGCAATAAATATATATACTACTAAATATTGTTAATTTCATTAAAACTACTCATAAATCATCAAAAACTCATATTAAGAATAAACACATCAATAAGTGTACATTTATTGTATGTATTTTTTATGTACAGTATTGTATTAATGTTTAATATTTAACTCTCCTGTTCAAGCAGCTTTTTTAAGACAATAATCGTGTGCGTTTAGCATCATCACTCGACCATTATAATGAGATGAATTCATTTAAAAATACCTTCTTTCTGGTTTAATTCTGACATTACATTAAACCACGTCTGTTTCTCATGACATTGCCCTCTGTAAAATTTGCTATCAGCAACAGCTAGGTAACGACATTGATAGCTACTCTTCATTTCAAGGAAATGTCTTTACTAAATTAGACTAATCTGGACAGTCACGCTAAAAGTAGTTTGTTTTAATAAGGGAATTTAAGGCTTAGTGTAAAAAAAATCATGAAGTGTGTAATAACGACTGCAAAATGAATTACACATAGCAGATCAATAAAGGTGGAGCTGGGGAGGGTGGAGGGTTTCTGAAAGCGAGCTGCGACTGCCACAGCAAATGCTTACCAAGAATTTGAAGGTTGAGCAGCGAGCTCATTGGCTACTGATGCAGCAGGAACCAATCAGCTGTGCCCTAAAGAGAATAATGTGATTGTCAACACCATCTAGAGTTTCACGGCAGAAATTATACACACAAGGCACTATGACAGTATTTATATTTCTACATACAACACACACACTTAAAAGTAGTAAAGGTATTCATAGTGAAATATTTACTAGACAAGAATGAAATCTGTTAAAAGATTTAAAAAAACAAAAAAAAAAAAGTGCCCAGTTTACGAAACATCAGTCAGTTGGCTTTATATTCAGCATTGGACCCTCCAAATAAAGGTTCTTTATTGGCATTAATTGTTACATGAAGAACGTCTTTCCATTGCACAAAAGGTTCTTTAAGTCAAGGCACCTTCATTTACAGTATATAGCGCTTTTTACAATACAGATTGTTTCAAAGCAGCTTTACAGTGATAACAGTAAAATAATGCAACAAAGTTTGTTTCGGTTGTACAGGAGATCTAGAAGAAAATAGCGTTATAGTCCAGCTTAAGTAAGTTCAGTGATGGTTAATTTTTTTTGTAAAAAATGTATCTATACAGCCGCTCTGGAGAAAACAGTGATACCATCGTCCAGCTCAGTTCAGTTCTCATATAATGGTGTCAATGCAGGCAGATCAAAAAATATTGTTGAATATAAAGTGTCTCCGACTAAGTAAGCCAAAAGACTAAAGCGACAAAGGCGACAGTGGCATGGAGCCAAAACTCAATCAGGTGACAGAATGGAGATAATAAACTTTCAAGATTATTTTGGCAAGTAAGAATCAATCAGTTAACAAAAACAGAATTTATGTTCACATCTATATGCATCTATACCGACATCCACAGCCAAATGTCGACCTGTCAACAAAACCAGCAGCATGTCACGTGAGAACGGCAGCGCTCAGACAATGCATTCCAACAAGACGTAACGTCAAAGACACACAGCTGGAGAGAGCTATACCTCTGTGGTCAATCTAAGACAGACTACTCTAGAGGGGGTGTCCATGAAAAAGACCCTTCTCAACTGTAATCAGCTCTCTCACACCTCAAATGAAGCTGCTCCTGATCCTGTTTACTCTTTGTGTGTTTGCTTGTTTGTTGGTTTGTTTGTTTGCTATAATGCCTGTCGATGCCTTGCATTGTGAAGGCAGACAGCAGCTAGACGACGCTCCACATGGACCACCCTTGGAGTTGGCTGAGGAATGCTGATGCTAGACCGAATTATACTTAGATCATGGTGCTTTATATGCATTTATGCTTGATCAGAAGCAGAGTTCTGGAATGGAAAGAAAGTTATGTTTATCAGCAGATAATATTAATTGCATACACTGAGTAACTCACAGATCCCATACTTAAAGATAATCTGACAGACATATTTTATTGACTGCAATAGAGCAGGTTATTTCACTGATGTTTAATATTTGGGCCATAGTTATTTCTGATATCTGATGACAAAGTTTATTAAACAGAATACAATGAAAACGGCACAATTTGACGACAGACAAGTGTACTTTATTGACTCCTGGGAGGAAATTCAGGAATTAAGAAATAATTAAATAATTAAGCAATCAATTCATATTTAAAGCTGCAGTCTGTAACTTTTTTTGTGTTCAAAATGTATATAATTAGCGAGTACCCTGAATCATTGCGGTACACCTAAAATAAGTGTTTATATTGGGACTTTTTTACAATGTTCTTCTGCAAGGTGCATGCAGTTCTGTTTGTTAACCTCTAGAGCACCAATAGTTTCGGACCAAGCGGCAAGCTTCCGGTCCCTCTATTGAAGCCAACGCGGAAGTGACTTAAACTGCAATTCATCGATTGGCCAATAGAGACAGGCTCCAAAAGAGAGTCAATCCCATAGACCCCCCATGTTAAAATGGCAGCTTTTAACTTTACAGAAAAAATGTGTTTACAGCCTGGTATAACTAATGATCTTTGCTACGGAAGTGAATCCATCAATCAAAACTAACTCTAGCTGGACAATAACTTTAATCTAGAGCTGCTGTAAAGCCAAAACATTCTCTGTTATTGTAATTTCCTATTATCACTGTAAAGCTGCTTTGAAACAATCTAGATTGTTAAAAGCACTTTATAAATAAAGGTGACTTGACTTGACATGACTTGACTTGGTACAAAAAGTGGTTTTGGTCTATATAGCTAATTTTGCCCTTCATGACAACTGTGAGGAGGGGTGATTTTTTTATAACTCCTCCGTTTACATTATATTAATATAATTTCTGCATTAATTTAGGGTGTGGCCACTTGAGTGACAGGTGGATTGCCGCTGCTGTCACTACTAGTCGCTTGTCTGCTGTCTGTTAGCATCACGTCACCTCAGCTAATCCCGCCTCTTTGCCCATTTTCAGTTATCCGCCCACTTTGGGCTTCAAAAATGCTCTTCAGAAACCTACGGGTCATGTCACGAACACAACGTCCATTGTTATATACAGTCTATGTTTCGGACTGCAGCTTTAAGCAATTAAGCAATAATTAAACAATTGTTAATTAATAATTTAGTGACATAAAATGTACCACTGTGGCTGCGTCCGAAATCGCATGCTCTCTTGAGTATAGACACTTATTTTGAATAAGTACTTACTGGACATACTATATTCACCATGTTGTCATTATCATGTGACTTACGTCGCATCACTGCCATTCACAAACCCTCTCCCGTGAGGCCTCATGGGATAGCAAAGTGTCAATTGTATGCACACTTCAGAATCTCAGCAGAAGTAGGTCAGTGAATTCAGACAGACTTCTTTTGTCATATACTGTTTTTTCTTTCTACATAGTAGGGAATTATACAATTTCGGATGCAGCTGGTTTTAACATAGGGTGAGTTGTAACACCATCAGTTAAGCTTATGAGAAATGAGTTACAGAGATGAAAGAACTATCATACAGTACATAACCACCTCCATCAACGATCATTAGTTATTAACTTAGGGGCCACTACAACACCACAACACCGTTCTAACAGAAAACCCTTAAGTTCTCTCTGCGCAAACTTTAAAAACGCGAACCTGTGAGAATGCTGATGGCGTGCACATGCGTATTATGTGTTTAGTCTATAGGTTTGCGCGTTTGAATATATATGTGCGCAGGCGTGTAGTCCTTCCCTACAAATCAACCCTCAACATACTACTTGTCTGGCCTTAAAATTTAGAATACAGAATTTTTATCACTTCCACGTAGCCACGCGAACCAGAATTATCCCAACAACATCTTATCTGTACAGAGGTAAAGGGAAGGAAAGGAGGCCTTCACAGGGGAGAGACTAGTTGACACTTCAGCACTGCGTTGTCGTCGCGTCCAGGCGCAGGTCCTTCATCAGATCTGGATACGGCCTGGATCCAGGTGGAATGCGGTAAACCTCGGGATAAACAGAGAGACTAATATTAGCGTAGATGCCATTCTTCTTATGATGTAACGAGTACATCAGGATTTATGAGAAGTGTTCCCGGTTTCAGCTGACCTAATCTATGCAGCCTAACATTGAATTATAGAAGTTTATAATGTGTTATGTATATGCTAGGTCAAAGAGATGTGTCTTTAGTCTAGATTTGAACTGACAGAGTGTGTCTGCTTCACCGGACAATGTTAGGAAAACTGTAACGTGAAGACGTGAAGAACTATAATGCGTTAAGAGCTCGCTCAAGTACTGCGGAGCTAAACCATTTAGCACTTTGTAAGTAATCAGCAATATTTTAAAATTTATATGACGTTCAATAGGGAGCCAATGTAGTGTTGACAGATCCGGGATAATATGGTCATACTTCCTGGTTCTGGTAAGAACTCGAGCTGCTGCGTTTTGAACTAGCTGTAGTTTGTTTATTAAGCGTGCAGGGCAACCACCCAGTAGAGCATTACAATAATCTAGCCTTGAGGTCATGAACGCAGGAACTAATTGTTCTGCATTTTTCATTGAGAGCATATGACGTAATTAAGATATATTTTTAAGATGGAAAAATGCGGTTTTACAGATACTAGACACGTGACTTTCAAATGAAAGATTGGTATCAAAGAGCACACCCAGGTTCCTAACCGACGGCGAAGACTTAACAGAGCAGCCATCAAGTGTTAGACAGTATTCTAGATTATTACGTGAGGAAGTTTTTTGTCCAATAATTAAAATCTTTGTTTTTTTCAGAGTTAAGTAGTAGGAAATTACTAGTCATCCAATTTTTTATATCAGCTATGCATTCCGTTAATTTTGTGAGTTGGTAAGTTTCGTTAGGTTTTGAAGAAATATAGAGCTGAGTATCGTCGACATAACAGTGAAAACTAATGCCATGCTTCCTAATGATATCTCCTAATGGTAGCATGTACAAAGTGAACAGCAACGGTCCTAGTACTGAGCCTTGTGGTACGCCATACTGAACTTTTTGATTGATAAGACATCTCATCATTTACTGCTACAAACTGATAACGGTCAGATAAGTATGATTTAAATCATGCTAATGCAATTCCACTAATGCCAACATAATTTTCGAGTCTATTTAAAAGAATGTTGTGGTCAATGGTGTCAAATGCAGCACTAAGATCGAGTAACACTAATAGAGAGACACAACCACGATCGGATGATAATTGCAAATCATTTGTGTCTCTAATGAGAGCTGTCTCGGTACTATGGTACGGTCTAAATCCTGACTGGAAATCCTTGCAGATATCATTTCTTTCTAAAAAGGAACATAATTGTGAGGATAATGCCTTCTCTAGTATCTTTGACAGAAAAGGTTCAAGATCGGCCTGTAATTGACTAATTCTGTAGGATCAAGTAGCATTTTTTAACAAGCAGTTTAATCATAGCTAGCTTAAAAGTTTTTGGTACATACCCTAATGACAAAGATGAATTAATGATATTAAGAAGAGGATCTATGACCTCTGGAAGTATCTCTTTCAGTAGCTTAGTCGGTATAGGGTCTAACATACATGTTGTCGATTTAGATGATTTAACGAGTTTAGAAAATTCTTCCTCTCCTATAGCATGAATGAATGGAATTTCATTGCTATTGGATAGTGATAATACATGTTGAAATTAAGTGTTATTTTATGTGTTTTAAAGCTGTTATGTTTGACATTTAAAAGAGTTTCCGCTATGCTGAAGTTTACCATTGTGCTGAAGAGTAGAGTTTGTTAGGTTAAGTTGTGGGTGGCTACATGATGGTATACATTCACCATATGAGCAATGACAGATAATATCTTGTTCATCATATTTGCATGTTAAGTAAGTTACATTGAGCTTGTTTTATGCTAGCTGCTATTTTTTTCATTTAAGCTGAATTGGTTTCAGGGCACTCATGGGGCATCGTCACTTATTAATGACGCAAAGAAAAAAAAATTAAATCCAGAAATAATATCCAACCAAAATGTTTTTACATGTTAGTATTATCATATGACATCCCCTCCAGCCAATACAATTAAAAACTTTGTGCCATGTACTTGACATTTTTGGCAACAAGAAAGTGAATGAGACATTAGCACACAGGCTGTTAGGTCACATGCTGTCAAGGCACCACAGGTGAGTTAATTTTAGAGTAAAATATATCATTGTACATCCAAATTTCTAAAGTTTCTAAAGTTTTTGGTAATTTTTCATGCACACTTTGTAAAACAACAACTCAAAGACCAAAACATCTGTGCATCAAGTCCTTTTAGGGGATACATGTTTTCTGTACCTTTTCCAGAGAGTCCACTTCTTGGCAACCTAAAAAAGGTCAAAGGTCAGATGTAGAAAAAAAACCTTTGGAAAATGATTTTAGCCCTAAACTAGTTGTGCATTTTCTAGACCCATAGAGGTTTAAGATTATTTAAAACTTTTTTTAAATAATCTACTTACAAATTTGTGTTTATGCTATTGTCAGTTGACCATGATTTCATTAGAAGTTGTCAGTTCAAAAAGAATGATGCAAACTGCTGTGTTAAATATTTTTTTGAGTCAAAACATCTGTTTTTAGAGTGTATTGTGCAATAATTTTATTTGTGATCATCTTAATGAATATTAAATGAAATAAACTGCACTGGACAGACCTAATCTAAATCAGCAGGTTATCTTGTTTTAATTTGACCAAAAAATCTGACTGTTCAACCTAAAATTCTGCACTCCAGGAATTCCTCAATTAAGGTGTCTTTGATCATGGGAACTAGAACATATAGTGTTGTTGTTGTTTTTTTTGTTTTTTTTTACATCACTAGCCCTAATGTACATGTTTGGGTCATATACATGCCCTGTATGCTTACTATGGTGCACAATGTACCTAAACTTGCATTACTCTGGTAATGCATTTTTAATTTTAATTTTTCATCTGCTATATAAGAAAAAGTTACCTAAATGTTTTACAGTGTTCATGTTCATATTTGTATGTAATTTGCAAGTATAGCTAATCCTAGTCCACATAAAGCGGATAGAGGTTAGATGCAGATTAAGCACATGGATCACTCCAATGATAGTCTTCTTTTTTTCATGAAAACTCAGCCTTCCAAACAACAATCGCTTTTTCACATTGAGGGTTATGCCTATTATTTATTTTACTTGTTTTGATGGGCATCTGCATTAATAACCTTAAATGAAACCGGAGCCAAAAAATAGACAGAGGGAGAAGGTATAGGATTGCAACATTACAAAATCCGGATTCGAATCTGAGCACTAACATTTTAATGATAGGTATATACACCACAAAGACGCACTGCCCACAAAAAGATTTATCTGAATTCTATGAGCAGAATGCCCTCTAGTGGCTAGAAAATGAAATGAGGTCTGCCCAACCCTTCCAAAAAGAATAGATGATGAGTTCATGCACACATGATCACATTAATTTAAAAATGATATAATTTTATTATGTTATTATAATATATATATATAATCATTTTAAAAGATTACTGCAGATCTCAACTCTACATTTCCATAAGAATCATTGCACGTATGCTAACATAACCAGCACACATATGCCTTCATGTGATGCCATTAATCAAGATTAATGGGCTGTGATTTAACCAGCACACATATGCAAATGTGTTATCATGTTGTCTCATAATTGACTGAATGAGCTTTTAATCCCTCAATGGCATCTATAACAAATGTGTCTAAATAGGTAATGCAGATGAGAAGGAATAAGACCTACAGGCTCCCCTTTAACTCTGCTTCCCCTTCTGGAGCAGCATCTGGAGTTCATTAACCCATATTTACACAATATGTGCATTTAAGCACGTTTTGATCTCTACGTTTTCCCTCAATCTTTCCAGCATTTAATGGACTGCCAAGCCTTACATCTAGATTGAGGCTGAATCTACAGCAATAAATCTTTCCTCACGACCGCAAGCACAGAGCTCTGCTTCTCAGTGCTTCATGGTTTGTGTGGCATTGGATGGGTGTACTTTTCCTAAAGGACTGGTCAAAGCAGCGCTGTCTGGGGCCGTGCCAAGCCCTGTGGCTGGAGTCTGCATGGTAAAGATGGTATATTCCAGGCTTTATGGAAAGTGAGACCACATGTGTGTGTGTTCCTGTGCAGTAAAAATGAAGTGAACATTCAAACATTCATGATGACTGTGAGCAGGTTGGGATGAATGATGATGATACAACCAGGGGCATCGATGGGCCTTTTTAAATGGCGAAACTGCTGTGCATGTTGTGATTTTATCTTCAAAAAAATGGTACAAAAGCTGTCCCTGTGGCAGTACCCTTTCGAAAGGTACATGTTTATACCTTATATACCCCCTAAGCACATATTAGTACCTTAAAGGTATCCTACATGTGTACCTAAAGTTTACATATTAGTACCTCAATGGTGTATTATTAGGCTACCTTTTAAAAGGGTTTGGCCCCTGTGACAGATTTTGTACCTTTTTTTTAAGGATCAGCACCAAACTATCTCCCTGACCTTCTGAGTGCAAATACACTTGTTAGATGTCTGAGGTCATCTGAGCAGAAATTATTGACTGACTTCAGATCTAGGCTAAAGTTGAAGGGTCACAGTGCCTTTTTCATTCGAGCCAAAACTGTGGAATAGTCTTCCGGTTTCCTCTGAGTAATTTCAAAACATATCTTTTGGGAAGGCTAATATCTGCTCAAAGAGTCCAAGTTAGAACCTCTCATAAGTGTTTTGATTTTTCCTCTTTGCATTCCATTGTGTTTTAATTTATATGCACTTTCCAATGTTTTGATGTCTATTTTAGTTTAACTGTAGCTACAGCACAGCGGTCAACTACTATTACTTTATACATACCATTTGTTCCCTTTCGAATGGGAACTCACACTGCATCCCCTAGAGGACACTATGGGGGAATGCCTCTGGCATGACCGGTGTCTTAAAGGGGTCATCGGATGCCCATTTTCCACAAGTTGGTATGATTTTTTGGGGTCTTCATGTAAAGTTTGTAACATACTTTGGTTAAATTTCCTCAATGGTTGTGTAAAACAACACCCTTTTTACACCCGTTTTGGTGATAATGAGCAACTGCTCAACCCACCCCTCTCTTCCATGGGGGGTGTCGACACAAGACATATAAAGTGCTGCCTTGGCGGACAGTATACAAATGGCTGAGGACGGAAATATGTTAATACGGGACAGTCCCGTCAGTGGTCCTGGGCGGAGCATGAGCAATTTGACATCATATTGCTCAGAAAATCCGAATGGCTTGATAATTTAGTGTTTAGACTTTTTGAGGATTAAAAAAAAGGAGTGAATGTTTTTTTTTCCATTGTATGGTGGTTGTGTCCACACACTGCAAAGACACATTTATATGCAAACACCATATAAAAGTGAATTTTGCATCCGATGACCCCTTTAAGCACTTTTCTAAACATGACAATTGCATTGGCCGGTAACAGCCTATGGCGTCATTACCGGTGTGACTGTGAGTATAAAAGGGTGCCTGAGGAACACGTTGTCCTCTTCTTTGTCTTCAGGGATTTGCGTTTGTTGTGACCGATATCAGTTTGTAGCAGTAAATGAAGAGATCACAAGTTCAGTATGGAGTACCGCAAGGCTCAGTGCTAGGAACGTTGCTGTTCACTCTGTACATGCTACCCTTGGGAGATATAATTAGGAAGCATTGGATTAGCTTTTTCTTTGTGCCATTACGAAACTTACCAATTCACAAACTTAACTGAATAAAAAAGTGGAAGACTAGTCATTTTCCTACTACTTAATTCTGAAAAAAACAGAGATTCTAATTATTGGACCAAAAACTTCTGCATGTAATAACCTAGAATACTATTTAAGACTTAATGGCTGCTATGTCAAGTCGTCGTCATCAGTAAGGAACCTGGGTGTGCTCTTTGATACCAATCTTTCATTTGAAAGTGCTCCAGTTTCACCTTCTGAGTTGTTCGGCACATCCGTTGAGGCGGTGGTCGGTAAATTCAAGGAGGGAAGGTGCCATAGCATCTTTTAAACATTCATACCACGCAGTCCATGCACAAACCAGTGGGGAGACCTGGCCCCTCTCAGTTTGCGGATCAGAGACAGGGCCTGAAAGCAGGTGTGGCTACCCGTAGCCCTCCTCCTCCAAGGAGTAGGTCACAAAGGAGGCGCGAGTACGAGAGCTCATCCAGTGGATCACTTCCCGCGGTCAGCACTCCGGAGCTGGTAGGGGTAAAAAACATCCACCCTCCTTCCCTGTTCGAAGACTATAACATCTCTTTCATCCTCCTGCCCCCCTCCCCCTGTTGATGTGACAGTGTTTTAGCTAGGTGGGGTAAAAGATGAAAGATTGTCTCTGACATAGAGTGTAGTTAGGCCTCCTCTCAGTTTAGAGAGACGTTTTTGCTGAGGCTTCCACTCTTTGAGCTCTGTTTAGCGAGTATGGTTGAGCACAGTAGGCCTCCCCTCGCTCTTGAGGGTCGTTAAGCAGAGTACTTTGCTCCCAAGAGCTCTGTTCGACGGTTATATCAAGTTGATTGGCTCTGTGAGCCTCATTGATAAGCTGTTCTCCCTGACTTTAGAGGGTAGTTAGGCAGAGTATTCCGCTCCCTAGATTTCTGCACACTTACAGTAACAAGTTGTTAGGCTCTCTGCGAGCCTCCTTGATGTATAGATCCTGGAGAGCCTTCTCTGGGCAAAATGAAAATGAGTAGAGGCTCTACTTTCCAGGACTGTTGTCTCTGGGTTCTGGTGTGAAGTGCCATTGTCTCTAAAAATGCAATCCCTTCTCCTTGGGGTCCTCTTTGAGAATGCTAAATCTAGAGATTCTGCTTAGGCAGACAGGTCATAGGCTTTTTCTGACAAGTGGAACTAGCCTCCCTGGTGGTTTCAGAAGTGACGCTGTTATCCCGCTGAGGTGACAGGCTGGTTAATGTCATTTTGGCCCTGGCCATATTCCCTGTAAAGGTTGACAGAAATGCAATATCATATACATAACTATGTTTTTTGTTTTTAGTGGTGTATAAAGACATTACATAATGAACCGTTATGTTTTTCTTACCTTAGAATGAGCCATTTCTATCTACATACACAACGGGTCCCCTTACTTTGAAATGCGCCAACATGTTTCTACAAGAGCCCTAAACGGACAAACGCGTATCGTCACTATGTTGTTCTTCGTGCAAAGAAACTAGCTAAAGTCAGCAAATAAAACACTGACACAATGATGAACAAGTAACAATAATATTTTCAATAACATTTAGTTTTACTGAATAATTAAGTAAACATAATTTCTTACTTCATCTTTCTAAAGAAACCTCATTGCTTAACTGGCTACTCTCTGCTGTCTCAGACGACAACATCTTTTCCTGCCGGCCACCGTAACCTCTGTTGGTTGCAATTCGCAACCTCACCACTAGATGTCGCTAAAATTCACACACTGCACCTTTAAGGAATGTATTTTTTTAAGTATGATTCCAAGCTTTTGAGCTGTACCCTTTGGCCAAGCCTTTTTTGCCCCTGCAATTGAGGGAGCATCTTCCTCGTTTAAGGTATGTAGCTTGGGCAATGGCCGTAGGAAATAGTATCACTGACAGCTAGCTGGTGCATCCTTTAAGGAAATTTTGACTCCCTCATGTTGGTACTGTAGATTCAATGTTGAGTGCTTATGTCACAAAGGCATGCAATCCCCTCAGCATGGTGGAGTGGGTATTTGTTCACCATAGTGTCCTCTTGGATGCAGTGCAAGTTCCCATTCGAAAGGGAATGTCTCAGGTTACGCATGAAAACATGGTTCCCTGAGAAGGGGAATGAGACACTGCGTCCTCCAGAGGACACTATGGGGAATAGCTCAGACATGACCGATGTCTGAAGCACGTGTCTAAATGCACTTACAGTGAGGAAAATAAGTATTTGAACACCCTGCTATTTTGCAAGTTCTCCCACTTGGAAACCATGAAGGGGTCTGAAATTGTCATCGTAGGTGCATGTCCACTGTGAGAGACATAATCTAAAAAAAAAAATCCAGAAATCACAATATATGATTTTTTAAACAATTTATTTGTATGATACAGCTGCAAATAAGTATTTGAACACCTGTCTATCAGCTAGAATTCTGACCCTCAAAGACCTGTAAGTCTGCCTTTAAAATGTCCACCTCCACTCCATTTATTATCCTAAATTAGATGCACCTGTTTGAGGTCGTTAGCTGCATAAAGACACCTGTCCACCCCATACAATCAGTAAGAATCCAACTACTAACATGGCCAAGACCAAAGAGCTGTCCATGACACTAGAGACAAAATTGTACACCTCCACAAGGCTGGAAAGGGCTACGGGGAAATTGCCAAGCAGCTTGGTGAAAAAAGGTCCACTGTTGGAGCAATCATTAGAAAATGGAAGAAGCTAAACATGACTGTCAATCTCCCTCGGACTGGGGCTCCATGCAAGATCTCACCTCGTGGGGTCTCAATGATCCTAAGAAAGGTGAGAAATCAGCCCAGAACTACACGGGAGGAGCTGGTCAATGACCTGAAAAGAGCTGGGACCACTGTTTCCAAGGTTACTGTTGGTAATACACTAAGACGTCATGGTTTGAAATCATGCATGGCACGGAAGGTTCCCCTGCTTAAACCAGCACATGTCAAGGCCGGTCTTAAGTTTGCCAATGACCATTTGGATTATCCAGAGGAGTCATGGGAGAAAGTCATGTGGTCAGATGAGACCAAAATATAACTTTTTGGTCATAATTCCACTAAACGTGTTTGGAGGAAGAAGAATGATGAGTACCATCCCAAGAACACCATCCCTACTGTGAAGCATGGGGGTGGTAGCATCATGCTTTGGGGGTGTTTTTCTGCACATGGGACAGGGCGACTGCACTGTATTAAGGAGAGTATGACCGGGGCCATGTATTGCGAGATTTTGGGGAACAACCTCCTTCCCTCAGTTAGAGCATTGAAGATGGGTCGAGGCTGGGTCTTCCAACATGACAATGACCCGAAGCACACAGCCAGGATAACCAAGGAGTGGCTCTGTAAGAAGCATATCAAGGTTCTGGCGTGGCCTAGCCAGTCTCCAGACCTGAACCCAATAGAGAATCTTTGGAGGGAGCTCAAACTCCGTGTTTCTCAGCGACAGCCCAGAAACCGGACTGATCTAGAGAAGATCTGTGTGGAGGAGTGGGCCAAAATCCCTCCTGCAGTGTGTGCAAACCTGGTGAAAAACTACAGGAAACGTTTGACCTCTGTAATTGCAAACAAAGGCTACTGTACCAAATATTAACATTGATTTTCTCAGGTGTTCAAATACTTATTTGCAGCTGTATCATACAAATAAATAGTTAAAAAATCATACATTGTGATTTCTGGATTTATTTTTTTAGATTATGTCTCTCACAGTGGACATGCACCTATGATGACAATTTCAGACCCCTCCATGATTTCTAAGTGGGAGAACTTGCAAAATAGCAGGGTGTTCAAATACTTATTTTCCTCACTGTATCTAAGATGCCTGCTATGTCTCCTTCAGACAAAGTGGATGACTTGTTTCTCAGGCACCCTTTTGTACTTACAGTCGCATCAGTAATGACGTCATAGGCTGTCGCTGGCCAGTGCAATTGTCGCATTTAGATACATGCTTCAGACATCGGTCATGCCGGAGCCATTCCCATAGTGTCCTCTAGAGGATGCAGTGTCTCATTCCCCTTCTCAGGGAACCATAGTTACATGTGTAACCTGAGACGATATGATTTATCAGTGGTTTAGAATCAGAATTAGTGATTTGTGAATTAATTAATATAATTGGTCCTTCAGGTTTATAAAGACGTTTGCGATTCAATTTGATTCATCCGGACAGTTCAGTTCACTCACGCATTGAATCGTTTGTAGCGGTTTCACACACCCCAGACAGCAACATAGTGTTGGCCCAGATCCGGCCCACATCTGGGCCATGTGGAATCCACGTATACCAGATGTGGGCTGGATCCGGGCTGACACTTTGTTGTTGTCTGGGAACGTAACGGGACACTTTAAGACAGAAAGCAAAACTAGCGCTGGATTAGGTGATACAATCCATTGTATGAAACAAAACTCGCAAATGTATTATATCGGTTGTGTGTCTGCGATGAAGCAGCTCTTTATTGAGCGTGCAGCTTCTGAAATAACATGCTCTGTACTGCAGGTAAAGTCAGT
This sequence comes from Scardinius erythrophthalmus, assembly GCF_964197995.2. NCBI lineage: Eukaryota > Metazoa > Chordata > Actinopteri > Cypriniformes > Leuciscidae > Scardinius > Scardinius erythrophthalmus. Next base: position 33,314,416 of record NC_138239.1, on the reverse strand, counting down.
ATTTATATCTACATATCAAAAACTGTATCTTAAAAAAGGAGTATCAAAATATGTGGAAATGTTTTTTTGTATTTTTTTTTTGTTTTGTTTTTTTATTAGGGCTTGTGGCCCAGTACTTATGAAAGGCTAGAAACGCTCTCTTGGAGTACAGTACTGGACCTACTGATTTTCATATACAGTGTCACATTCACCTTCATGCCATTCCAAACCTGTTTGCCTTTTTTTAAATTTACATTTCTTGAAATATCTTTATGTTCCATGAAAATAAAAAAATAAAAAATAATGTCAACACAAGCGTTGTTATTTTACTGTTTCTGAGTCTTTATCAATAAATAAAAAGGTCTAGTTTTATGTTAGCTCATATTATTCTGAGAATGATTGTCTTATTTCCGATCTCAGGCCTGTTGGTCCCTTATCTAAACCAGTTTATGATAAAAACCAAATGTATCCTTGGTTTGCAAGGTCTGGTCATGAAATAAAATTTATCTGCCCCGTTTTCCTGTCTCTCGAAGATGAACACTTATCAGTCAGCCATGTGGCACGCCGCACATCTTTAAGCCATTTGCGGAGAGAGGAGATAAAGAAGCTCATTCAGGGTCCCTTCATCTCAGGGGAAGTGGATGAGACTCACTCTTAAGAGACTGACTGACAGCAGACCTCTGTGCGCGCTGTCCTCAGTACGCTTTAGTTCTGATTCTTTTAACGCGTTTTGATAGATCTTAAATATCTGCATATCACTGCTGAACCATTCAAGCTTTTTAATTAAAGAAATAGTTGACCCAAAAATTCTCATCCTGTAATTAATGCAATTCCAAAAAAGGTAATTCAATAATAGCCAGTGTGATTCAGTGTTGCTTAGACTGCAATGTTTTTCTATACAGAGGTTTGGAACCACATGGAGTAAATTTAATTTAATTTTTATTTATTTATTTGTCTGTTTGTGGTGAACTATCGCTTTAAATCCTTGTAAAACATTTCTGCATATTACACTACTGTTCAGAAGTTTGGGGTCTCTTATGCTCAGCAATGCTGCATTTATTTGATAAAAAATAATAATAGTGAAGACAGTAATATTGTGAAATATATTCACAATTTTAAATAACTGTTTTCTATTTGAATATAATGTAAAATGTAATTTATTCCTGTGATGGAAAAGCTGCATTTTCAGCATCAATACTCCAGTCTTCAGTGTCACATGATCCTTCAGAAATCATTAAATTATCAACACCAAATTATTATTATCAGTGATGAAAACCGTTTTTGCTGCATCTTTTTAGGATTATTTGATGAATAGAAAGTCCAAAAAATAGCATTTATTTAAAAGAAATGTTCAATCTTTTGTAACATTATAAATGTCTTTACTGCCACTTTTGAACAATCTAATGCATCCTTGCTGAATACAAGTATTCATTTCTTTCTTTCTTTAAAAATAATCTTATTGACCACAAGCTTTTGAACGGTAGTATATGTTCAATATTTGTATTTATTTTCTCATAGTTTAATCAGCATGGCATTATGGATTTCACGCAATATAAACTCAGTCCCTTTCTGTATTTTAAAGATAATTTAGTAAAATCTAAATAAGCGTTACAGATCTTTATTGGAAAGGGTTTCGTGCTTGCAGCTTGTTCAGTGAACCATAAACAATTGCATATGCTCCTGTGGAACAGTCCTTAAATCAGCCGATGGAAACACCAGATCCTGACTGCCACTTGCGACATTGACCCCCACTCCGTTCAGGGACTCATTATTCCATTTCTGTTTAGCAAATGTCTTTGAAACTTGTTTATGTCTCAGTTGTTGAATCTTGTTATGCCCATAGTACATACACGGTAATACATTTGCTGGAAATAAAAGCAGTTGAAAGTGAGAGGACGTTTCTTCTTTTTGTTGAGTTTATGTGCTAATCTCTGAGTAACATGAAGACATACCAGCACATTTAAATATGAAAGTAAACTAAGCCAGTCCTCTTCTGTTTCATAAATGTGAGTGTTGTGAGGAAAGCCACAGTGCCTGATCTCAGCGGGTACATAACTGCATCCAGCTGTTGTTGACTGGAGCTGATTTGTGGTGTCTTACTGTATACTGTGGAGAACTGCTATGGAGGACGCACACACTGATAAAGGCTCGCCCGCACTAAAAGATTTTTAAAATCTTATCAGATTTACAAAATGTGAGAGACCACAAACATGATGATAAAAAATAAAAATCATTCCACATTTGTGGAGTGCTGCGATGTGATCAAGACAGCACACCATACACAAACCTTCACAAACAACCAGAGTCCCGACTGTGAACAAGGGAAATCTGGCAAAATCTCTTGCCTTTAAATGTGACTTTAGACTAGAGTAAACAAACATGGTGGAGGAGAGGCAAGAAGAAATGGTGATAGTAGAGTTACTGAAAATTCGCAGAAAAAAAAAACAAAGTTTGGATGATGTCGTGTTATGCCTCCGACAGCTCGCTTTCTGATTGGGTATCTTTTCGTTCCACGTGAAGATCTACAGAGTGTGCACACGTTTGTCCTCTGGGTTCCCCCCAGGATTTCTCATCATAAATATTGTTGGATATGTACGCTTTGAAATAAGTGCGGCCCCAACGTTCTTCTGAGTAGTTTCGGTCACTCTCAACACACCTCACACCACAGGGAAATCTGATTAGATAATCTAGAACCATCAAGATAATCGGGATTTTACCTAGGATTGTTGGAATGGGAGACTTATCTTGAAGTGTGTGGGTGCCTTAAAGTCCCCCTGTAGTCAATAAATGTATCCCTTAAAACTCATCTTTGAGCACCAAAATGATATTTATTTTTTCCTTGAAATAAAATTATTCATGCCTTAAAATAACTCTACACCTTTGCCTCATTTAGCATATGCGGTTCTATGAATATGCAAATTATCCCCGCCTCCACTCACTCACACAGCTCAGAGATCCACTGGTTGACGATCACACGTTGACCTGATTGGTTACAAGCTAGTTTGTGACGTCAGAAACACCAGCGATTTCAAATCGCGTTTTTGAGACTGTCTTTGGTTCACTGCAGTTTTAAGGAGAAAACTATGCATTTGCACATGGTTTGTCTTAAAGCATATTAAAAACACCACATAGACGTATAAACACTATTACAAACCTTGATTTTCATTAAAATCTTTAAGATCACCAACACAGAAGCAGAGACCCCAAAAAACAGGCTCCTTAAAGGGATATACTCCACTTTAAAATGAAAATTCTGTCATGATATATTCACCCTCATGTTGTTTCAATCCTTTATGAATTTCTTTCTTCTGCTGAACACAAAGGAAGATATTTAGAAGAATGTCAGTAACCAGACAGTTTCTGGGTCCCATTGACTTCCATAGTATATATTTTTTCCTACTATGGAAGTCAATGGGACCCAGAAACTGTCTGGTTACTGACATTCTTCTAAATATCTTCCTTTGTGTTCAGCAGAAGAAAGAAATTCATAAAGGATTGAAACAACATGAGGGTGAGTATATGATGACAGAATTTTCATTTTAAAGTGGAGTATCCCTTTAACAAAGTGTAAAAACGGTGATGCCATGATAAACGTGTGCCCTGGTTAAGGCTGGTAAATGTGGTCGGAGATTAGCTCATCTTTCCATTGAACACAGTTCTGTCATGAAACTCTAGATGGCGCAGGCTGATTGGTCCTTAACTTAATCTGCTTGCTATCACATTGTTCTCTATAGGGCACCGCTGATTTGTACTCCAGTAGCATATTTTTTATATATACATATTATTCAGAAACCCTTCACCTTCCCCAGCTCCACCTATATAGATCGTCTACAGATCTGGTAATACATTTATGTACAGCAGCAACATGTGTAACTTGCTCACCGCAGAGTGTCGTGTATTTATTTGCAATAGCAAGTCCCATACTAGATCTATTCCACAAAGACCAAATATATCAACATTGTCATACACATTACCATGCCAAACACTGATGACAGAAATTTATTTCTATAATACATACACTTCTTGTAAAAAAAGTGGTGCTAGCCCACAGTTGCCAGGGTATTAAAATGAAGTTGCTAAAATATTCTAAATGGTTTTAGTGGGTTGCTACATGGTTGTTTGGCACAACTCCAAAGAAGTAAGGGTCACGGAGACGCGATTTTAAAAATGCTGTGCTTCTGTGAGGAGTGGCGCAATGGTCAAAGGCGTCCATTTAGCGAATGTTTAAACAGAAAAATAAAACAATTGAAAAGCAATGCAATAAAGCACAAAAATGTGTTATTTTGATCTGCGAGTGCTTGGCCAGTGCTCTCACTTGAATTAGGCTATACTTGAACACAACAACATGCAAAGTGGACATTGCATCGCTAGAAACGAATAACTGAATGCAATTACACAGATTGGCTGAGAACTCACAGCTAGAATCACGTAATTATGTTTAAGTATTTCTGGCCTTATGCTTTGTTCACACATGGCAATTTACTGGTAATGTTATAACTCTTCATCCCTGCAAATTTCCAGAACTGTTTTACCCGTATTTCTCAAAAGGTCTTGTTCACACAAGATCGGTAAACAGAAATTTTGCAGAAAGAACTAACTGTGTGAAGCTGAGCCTAGTTTCTCCAAAGTTTTATTTCTCCATTCTGTCACCTGATTATGTTTTGGTTCCTTGCTTTTGGCTTGCTTAGTTGGGGACACTTCATATTCAACAATATTACTGCTCTGCTTACACTGACACCATTATATGAGAACTGAACTGAGCTGGACGATGGCATCACTGTTTTCTCCAGAACGGCTGTATAGATGAAGTGAACTAAATTAATACCTTTTTTACAACAAAATGAAACATCACTGAACTTACTTAAGCTGGACTATGACTTTGTTGCATTATTTTCCTGTTATCTCTGTAAACAATCAGTATTGTAAAAAGTGCTATATAAATAAAGGTGACTTGACTTGACTTGACAGCTTATGATATTCTGGTCCTTAGACATGATATGACCAAGGTCCCTCAAATATTTGTCCACAGTATTTTCCCACCAATTTATGACCTGCCGAGGCTATTTGTAAAATCAATCTCTCCTTAACAAGGGGCAAATCCAAAACCTTAAAACTGAAAAATCACCCCACACTCATGGAGTGTATTTTTTTTTTTTTATTGAATCAGGATGTACTAAAATATACAGAACACTGACACTTGCCAATCCAGCGGCAACATAGAGGTGCAATGATTTAGAGAAATTCTCGATTCTTTTCTCCCAGATTTCAATGTGTATGGAACAGCTTTCATTTCATGGACGGTGAAAAGAAACTGCATAGAAATGGCTTATTTTACCCTGATATTCGTTAATTCTCGCTAGGGTGTGTGTGTGTAGAGGAATGTGGGTACAATGTACTGCCCACTTTCAGAAACCCAATTCATCCAGCTTTATTTTAATGTTGTAGGTAGTATTTACAACAAAAAGTCCAAAAATATTTTTTCCGATTTTCCAGTTCTGGGATTCATAGTTAGAAAGGTTCATTCTTTGGTACAGCACATACCAAAAAAAAAAAAAAAAAAAAAAAACGAAAGAAAGAAACAAAAGAAAAGAAAAAAGATAACACTGTTCATCTTCTTTCTCTAATAAAAGTTGTTAGCAGTTGTTTTCAATACATTATTTTTTTTTTGTATTAAAAAGAGCTTTGCTAATAGGTCATAAAGCTTTCTCACAGTAGGCGTTTGACCAACACATCTCTCTGCACTGCTTAGCTGTTATTAGACTTTAAGACTGCAGTATGAGGAATAAATAAAAAGAATGGCTCTGTAAAGAATGCAGCTGAGGACAACAGCTCTAAAACGATGTAAGAACAAGAGTCACGACAGACACAAATGTCTTTGGTCCGAGGAAGATGCTATCTCCCAATCCATCTGACAGATTCAGTTCAGACATTTATTCAGAGTTTAAACACACTGTAGATTAAGTGTGGTTCTCGTTTTATCCGCCGATCCTCTGGGTTCTTGAAGAATGGTGTGCTGTCATCTCACATAATTCATTTAATTGTACCAGCTGCAGTGGTTGTATTGTTTAGTGCAACAACAAAAAAACGACCCTTTTGAAATCATTCAATCTGCTGTAAAACGTATGTCGTAAAATGAATTAGAAAATAATATAACAGGAATTAAAAAATGCATGTTCCAGTTTGATGCATTCAAAATGAAAGGCTGTGAACGACCACATCGCTCTCTCTGTTACTATCCTCTGTGTGATTGTAACGTGAGTTTCTGACATAGTGAACACACACCTCGATAAGAAACAAACACAACAGCACCTTTTGGAAAAGAATGCACTTCCAACATGGAAATCCACAGTTTCCATGACTCTCGCTGACATCCCGAGAGCGCTCAACCTCGCTGGCCTCGAGACAGTTTGCTCTCCTCATCGTCCGCTTCCGATTGCTGATGTGTTTCAGTCTCCATAGCGACACACCATTAACAGGTTGCTGTCTTCAAATGACCCCGTTCTTAGTTCAGCTCGTATGGCCACTAGGGGTCCTCGTCCATATCGTCCAGGTTTGGAGCCATGATGAAGTGCTTAGGGTACATCAGACTGTGCTCGAAAGCGTACTTTTCCCAGCGTGCGTCATCGCTTTCGTGAGTGATGTAGCGCTCCCCTCTGCGCGTCTCAAACTCTCGCAGATCAAGCCACGTCTGGTAGTCCTGGGACAGCACAGACATGGACAGGTTGAGGTATAAAGTTACAATAAAACTTTCAGAGAAGGGATTTTACAGGTCTCTAGGCTCCTTACCTGTAGCCATGGATGACTGAGAGTCTTATCCACACTGTAACGCTTCCTCATCTTCACTTGGAGAAGATTGTTGATCAGATCTGTAGCTATGGAGTTCAAATACATGATAAGGATGTTACAGAATTACAGATCTGGGCCGCATTTACCAAAAGAGTTATCTGAACACATAACAAAAAAGTGAGCTGTTAGTATACTTCGTTTCAATTAAAAATAAGACAGTACGCATTCAGTCTAGTTTTATGTACATATCAGAGATATACTTATAAGAGTTATAAGAAAGAGTTACAATTATAGAAAAATAAGACAAGAATACTTGGCATATACTGACAGTTATACAGAAAATATATTTGGCCTACTTGAAATGTATAATCAACCCTAGTAAAGCCTGACATGGAAAAACAGTCCATAGAAAAATCCATGTATAAAAAAAGATTAAATGCTGATAGACTATAATGTAAATAATTCGATCTTTATAGCAGTATAACAGACCACTTACATAAAATGCATATAAATATCAGTTGCCATTCTATATCTGCTAATAATATTTATTAAGTCTGATATTTAAATGTTTAGTTTTATGATCAAAGCTCTGTAGTTTTTATTGAGAGATGAACAAATAAACATTCATCAAAAGCCTGATGGATCATATTTGATCCTCAAATTTGAACAATAATGCATGGATAATCAAGTAAACCAGGTTGCTTCAGTCCAGCAGGTGTTTATTTTGAAATATTACTAAAAATATAAAGGTTAATCTTACGTTTACTTTATAAAACTGATTAAAGATTTCACAGCAAAAAGAAGGTGAAGGTGGAGGTTTGTACAATTATACTAAAAGATCTTTTACTTGCTAAAAACGTATAAACTATAATCAGGCGACAGAAGGCATGTGGTGGATTGTGCGCAAAAGGTTTTTTCTTCTGCTCACCAAGGATGCATTTATTTGATAAACAGCCCACAGTAGAAACAACAATATTGTGAAATATTGTGTAATACCGTGAAATTTAAATGTAATTTATGCATTTAAAATATAAAATGCAATTTACTCCTGAGATGCAAAGCTGAAATTTCACATGATCCTTCAGAAATCATTGATGCTAATATGCTGCTCAATAAACCTTTCTTATTATTATCATCAATGTTGAAAACAGTTGTGCTGCTTAATATTTTTGCGGAAACCGTAATCCTTTTTTTTTTAAGATTATTTGATGAATAGAAAATTCAGAACAGCATTTATTGGATATATAAATCTTTTTCAACATCATAAATGTCTTAATGTCACTTTTATCAAATGAATAAAGCCTTGCACAATAAAATTGAATTACTGACCCCCAAAATTTGGAACGGAAACAAATATAGAGCTGTACAGAGGGTTTCTTCACACACAATTCAACATTAAATCCAACTAATGTAATGATGAATTTAAGTATAATTGCTCCCACAAAAATAAACCAAGCTATAAAACTAAATTCGTAATGATGTGAAATGTAGAGACAGAGAAATGACATTTATAGAGTTGTAGAGGAGTAGGACAGACTGAAATTGGGAGAGGCTGGTATAATCTCTCAGGTCTCGGGCGGAAAGAACTATTCTAAACACACATGGGGGTGGACAGTCTGCTCGCTGTCTGACACACATCTAGACATCTCCCTCTTTCTACTGCGGCGGAAGACAGAAATCACGCAGTATAGCACATATTCATATGAAAAACACCTTAGTCGTTTGTAAAACAAAGTCATACATTATTGCCTTTATATTTGGTTGCAACTGGTGCAAATGGTTTTTGTAGCAAAAACATGGTGGTGCTGAGAAAACAGATTCATTTTTTAGAAAGTAGCTGTGTATGAGTTCAGGTAAACCAGTAAAGCAGGGGACTTACCATCTGCAGAGATCTCTTTCCAGGGTGTTGAAGGGTACATGAACGCTGCGTTCTGGATTTGGTCATTAATATCCTCGTCCTCATTAAAGGGGAAGGTGCCACTCAAACTGACGTAGATAATGACTCCCACTGACCACATATCGAGGGAGCGGTTGTAGCCTTTGCTGCGCAGCACCTCCGGGGCCAAGTACGCTGGTGTTCCCACCACTGAGCGCCGGAAAGATTTCTCCCCGATGATCCGAGCAAACCCAAAGTCACACAGTTTTACCTGGAACATGAGAGCAAGCGGTTGAGTTTGGTCATGTGTTGTTACAGGGAATTTCAAATTTGGATTACCAGATGTGACCCAAAGCATTTACTCGAACGAGAAGTTAATACTTCAATATAAATATAATATTTTGCAAATAAAGTGGTAAAATATGTATTGCAATCACACCTCTTCATTAAATTGAGGTTAAACCACTGGAGTCACATGGATACAGTACATTCATGTAAATCAATATTTACTATATAGCAAATATCAGTGATTATTTATATTGCTGCAAAACATAAACATATTATCACCCAGCTCTTTGTATAAAGTATGTTCAGAACTTTATCTGCAGTCATAACAGTATACTCACTTAAAGCGATATATACTATAGCAAATCTCAACAGCCTGCTTGTTTGTGTAGTCCCAAAATGAAACTATATTATCGTCTAGCTCTAATCTGCTAAATGTCACTATAAGGCATGAAGATAATTATAAACATTAACATCATGATTTTCTGTAAAGCAGCTATGAAACAATGTGTATTGTGAGAAGTGCTTTACAAATCATTTTGACTTCACTTTAAAAAACCCAGAGGTTCCCCAACTCCACTTATGTGTTATTATTTAGTAATTCCTCAAGGATAGCATGGTTTATTCACTGTTGTTTACCTGAGGAAACGGCTCCGCAGACGCCAACAGCACATTTTCTGGCTTCAGGTCACAGTGAACAATGTTCTTGAAATGGAGATGTCGCAAAGCCACAAGGATCTATGACAGTAAAGCAGTCACTTAATTCCATGCATTCATCAACTGGATGGTGTTTCTAAAGCTTTAACTGGCCATCAATGTAATATCCACTTTAGATGTCAAGAATAACCTTTGATTTGTTTCTGATTATCATCAACAGAAACTTTGAAACACTGTCATGTTGCTCTATCTGATTGAATAAATCAGAGAATTTCTAAATGAGCAGCTACTGTAAAGGTTTCATATGACAGTTTGACATATGACAAGTTTTCTAGCTTTCTGGACTGACATTTTAGGGTAATGCCAGTAACACACAGTAACAATTCATAACATCACATCCCATGGATATTACACTTAATCATAGTACTGTTCCAGATGTAAAGATTCAATTTTTTTTTTCAACAAAATGGAAGCAGAGAAACAGTGACAACATGACTGGTTGATGGGTGGTTAGAGAGATGGTTGGTAAATTCTTGTTTAAGATTCATGCTGTGCAAGAAAAAGGTTAATCAACACAGTAAAAGGTAAAACAGGCAAGAGGAAATATAAAATTGTTTGATTAAGATTAAGTACCCAAAACAAAAACTCATGTCCATTATCCATTATTGACTTTATCCCATCTCATATTACATTACACTTAAAAGTTTGGGGTCAATTGCATTTTTATTTTATTTAAAGAAATTAATACCTTTATTCAGCAAGAGGCTACAAGTTGATCAAAAGTGACAGTTGCATTTTTACAAATAAAAAATAATAATATTTTTTTCTATTCTTAAAATAAATCCTGAAAAAATGTTTCACTGTTTCCACAAAAATATTAAACTGTTTTCAGTAATAATGAGCAATGTTTCTTGAGCAACAAATTAGAATATTAGAATGATTTGTGAAGGATCATGTGACACTGAAGACTGGAGTAATGATGCTGAAAATTCAGCTTTGATCACAGGAATAAATGATATTTCAAAATATATTACAATGAAAACAGTTATTTAAAATTGTTATAATATTCTACAATATTCTAGTTCTTACTGTATTTTTAAGCAAGTAAATGCAGCCTAGATGAGCAAGAAGTATTTTTCAAAAACATTAACAGATCTTTCTGACCCCAAACTTTTGAAAGTAGTGTATGAATGCTTTATTTGATAGGATGACACAGTTGGGTTGAACATAGACAACAATAGCAACAACAACGTTCATTCCTTTCAATGTTTAAACCAAAGCAAAGTCACTGACTATCAGGGTGAAATCACAATCATTCAATGTTTCCATTTACTTTCATAGAAGCACTGGCTCCTGACACCGCAGACAGAAGCATCTTAACCACATGGCAGCAGCTCTGGGGCTTTAGATCCATGGCTAATGGATGAGCTCCCGCGGCCCCCAGGGGCCCCACTGCTCTAATCAACCCACAGACAGGCCGCTCTAATTTAGCTCTAGATGACATCCAGATTACTGCCTCATCTAAACAAAATGCACTTCAGAATAGAAAAACGGAGAAATTTGATTTGAAGGGATAGGAGGAGAAGGAAAGTATCTGCAAACCTGTGTGACCAGAAACTTGGTGTTGCGCTCTGGAAGTTTGCTCTTCTCACTGGACAGGATCATCTCCAGCATGTCACCATGGAGTTTCTCCATGACAACAAACACTCGTTCTGGAGTCTCAAACATACGCTCCAGGTTTACAATACCAGGATGGTGCAAATTCTACAAGAAAAGAACAACCACGTCAAATACATTAAAGAGAACAGCTCTCTCCACCATAATGCATTAAGGAAGTCATTAACATTTTTGCAGTGGTGTCCACATCCACGACTCTTATCTTGCCATAATCACGTTAAAAAGACTGATTACCTGTAAGATGGCAACCTCGTTTCTCAGCTGGCTCTCCTGTTTGGTGGGAAATCTCATTTTGTCTATTACTTTGATGGCCACATCTCTGCCTGTTTTTCTATGTTTCCCTTGAAACAGAATAGAAAATCATTAGAAACGCAGCACAAACACATTTAAGGAAAAGATTTAACAAAAAATGCTTTTAGGTTTTGAGTTATAAAACAACAGATCGTTCAAAATTGAGACGAAATGTATTTGGTGTGTACAGTGTATATTATAAATAGTACATGTAAGGGGACACTGTATATAAGCCCTACATAAGAAACCCAGATAGAGCAAACTTGTAAGATCCTGAAAGGAGACCGGATAATAATCCAGCTACTTATCAAATAGATAAATAGATTAGCATGAAATGATTTTATAAGAGTTTATATTGTAAGATTTATAATGAGAGAAATGATTTTAGAATGTCAGAAGAATAATATACTGTGAGATATGGGAAAGCAGCAGATATATGGTCAGTAATATAATTTAACAGTCATTATTCTTAAATATTTGAAAACTGACCCATCAGAATCAAGTAATCCATTGTGCGGTGCAGTGTAGTTTTTATTAATATTTTTAATTAGTTTTAATTTTTCCATTTTCAGTTTTCCTTTTAATTTTTTAGTCTATATACTTTTTATTATTTTTATTTCAATTTTAGTTATTTTAGTACATCAAGTTAAACTAACCGTAAAGGAGAAATTTTAACCTTGGTGCTGTGTATTATATATACATATATATAAAGAATACTTTTTCCTCTGTACCTCCATAAACGATGCCAAACTGTCCAGAGCCCAACACTTCATCAGCAAATATCTGATAGATTGAGCTGATGTCCTAAAGACAAAGCAAACAAAGTTCAAGATTGACAAATATTAAAATCAACTATAATTTTACCAGTACATTCAACCCAATACCAATTTCTCAGTCTAAATATTGATAACCCTAAATTTTCTCTCTCAGCTTTTCATAGTTTTCTTGTGGTGTGACTTGACCGTGGCCATGACCGAACAAGCAGAAGTGTGTATAATAAGGGATGTAATTGTGAAATATTGTCAGTAAACACAGTCAAAACTCACCACATTTTCCTGGATTTGACTGTTAGCTACAGAAATGCTGATGGACAGTTCCTCTGCAAATGCACACGCACACACACAAAACAAAATACAGACATTTGGATTAGCCTTGACATTTCTTAATAAATAGGTAATATGATTTCAAATTTGTATGTGGGAAAATGTGAGGCAGAAAAATATTTAATTTTAATTAGTATCACATTCAACACATGCAACAAATTGTAATGTAACATTTATCAATTTGATTGCCGAGACATATTTTCCACCATCCTTTTTCTGTTTGCCTGTGCAAAATGTGAGAATAATTTAAGCAAATCCTATCTGAAGTATATAATAAATTGCACATTACTAGAATGACAAGAAGGGTGAGCTAGACAGTAATTGTAAAGGTGTTTTTTTTTCTGATTATATTTTGGGTTGGATTTGCACAGGCTTCGCTTGTCTTCAGACAAGCTCTTAATTAAGAATGCCATTCATCTATGGGCTGAAATCTCCTCTGAATACTGAATTAAAAGTGTGTTTGTTTCATAACTAAACAGCTTTCATTAATCCAGACCTGTCAAACCTCTTTAATCTTCTGTCTCTCAACACAATTAAATGAAGGTGCATCAGGATATTAAAGACTAAAGCTCAGCCGTTTACTCTCCAGAATAGAGCTGCAAATCTGCCTGAGAGTCACAACTCAACCATCAGATTAAAGGCACAGTACATTTCTGTTTTTGTTTCGTTTGCTCTTCTTCTTTTCTGTTGTCTTGGGCTTTATACTGACACCTATCAATGTAGATGCACAAATTTTGTTCATTAACTGCTACCACGTTTTTTTTTTTAAATCTGTGAATGAATAAATAAAATTTCATGAATAAAATAATAATAATTTCATGAATAAAAATTTCATACAAAACTAAATAAAAATTGCATCCTTGAATCTTCATGAATCATAATCTGTGGTGTGGAAGCCACACTTGTCTCAGTTTGTACTATTGCTTCATCAATGACTGCTTGTTTGAACATTTAAGATTTCCAAACGTATGAATGAATGAATGAAGCATTTATATAGCGCTTTCATATGTACTACTGTACACCCAAAGTACATTACAAAGGCCTTTATCACATGTGAATGTACAGCATTTTAATCATTAATATGTAGCAATTAAGGTAACACTATTACACTACCATTCAAAAGTTTGGGGTTGGTAAGATTTGTTAATGTTTTTGAAAGTCTCTTATGCTCAGCAAGGCTGCCATTAAATACAGTAAATGTAGTAAAATATTCTTACAATTTAAAAGAACTGTTTTCTATTTTAAAATATTTTAAAATGTTATTTATTCCTGTGATCAAAGCTTAATTTTCAGTATCATTACTCCAGTCTTCAGTATCACATGATCCTTCAGAAATCATTCTAATATGCGGATTTAGTGCTCAATAAACATTTCTCATTAATATCAATGTAATATCAAAGCTGCTTTTTTTCAGGATTTTTTGACGAATAGAACATTTAAAAAAACAGACTTTATTAAAAATATTCACTTTACTGTCACTCTTCATCAGTTTAATGCATCTTTGCTGAACAAAAATATGAATGTCTTTCAAAAACAAAACACATTGAACTGTATATTAAATAATGCATTAATGGACACAAGAGATATCTACTGATTTTTTATTTGCCACTTTTATCTTTGTTGGTGTGTAATAGTGCTTTGACAAACAACTACTGTAATAGTGCTTTGACAAACAACCAAAATGTTAAACCAAACCTTTTTATTAAAGGAATAGTTCACCCAAAAAATGAAGCCATCCTAGGTGTACAGTATATGACTTTTTTCTTTCAGCCGAACACAATCGTTATATCAAAAAATATCCTGGGTCTATCCAGTTTTGTAATGACATTTTGTAAGATTTTTGTAAGAAAAATATCCCCATTTAAAACTTTGTACACTATAATCACTTGGCTTCCAGCAACGGCTGTACACGCGTTCACGAGAGAGTCGAGTTTAGGTGGAAGGGTGACCTCTGACCCGACATATGCGTAGGACGTATGAAGTAGGCGTAGCGTAAGCTTAGCTGAGAACTGAAGAAAGCAGAAGTGCAGAGGATGGAGTAAAACAAAACGCCGGTCACGAATTAGAAGTCATGTTAAACATGTTAAAGGTACTGTTTTTCTAAAAAAAGAAATTTCATTTGTCATAAAGTGCCAGATGCACAAAATATACAATGATAGCTTAAATTTTGGTCTCTTCCTCACAAAAAGCTATCGTACGACTTGAAACGTACACGTTAAAAAAATGTTTTTTTTTAAAGTTGTAAAGAAAACTAAGATCATTGGAGTACGTTTTATAAGAAATCACCATTTCAGCCATGTTTATTCCAAAATTTCACATTTAATCCATTGTGTTACTTGCCGTATCTTTGCAATAACTAATAATGTAATTATAGTGTAATTCACTAGCAATTTCTGAGTGAAAATCGTTTCAAAGTAAATCCTGCACCTAATTTTTCATAGAGACTTTTTTTTCTTTTTTCTTTTTGGAGCTTGGTGGTAGAAGCTGGCAACCACTTTAACTTATGGAAAAGAACAGTATGAACACTTCACATGTTTTTGAAGACTTAACTACTCACTGTGATCTTTATTCTGTCCCGCAGCGGCGCCCACGCTGGGCTGTGGTGTTACTGGAACGGGCATCAGGGCCTGGCGGATGGCCCTCTCCCAGCTCTGGGCCACCTCCAGCCCCACGCCTCCAGCCGCCAGCGCAGGGTTGTGTATGTGGAGGTGGGGGCCGCCAGTGTTCTCCCCAACGTAGTACACCATGGTGGCTGTGATGACCTCAAAGCAGTGTGGATTGCCTCCCAGGGCTAAACTACTGAAGTCACGCGCAACCTCCACCTGCAAGATCTCTGACAGGGGAATCTCCTGCGGGTCAGACAATGAGTCAGAAATTCAGACGCTGACTCACTGACAGTTAGATAAGACTGTTTAAACAATTAAACAACCTTGGATTTTGCTCTTTGAGTCTGGATATGAGTCATTAAATTAGTCCATGTGATGCTGAATAAAAATCTCCAGTCTAGTTTGAAGTTTGGCTTGAAAATTTCATTAATTCTATGGTGTCTCGTTGATGAAATCTAAAGAGTCCATGTAGTTCCTCCAAGTTCAAACAGATCTTCCTTATCACGTCAAAAAAGCACCATCTACAAACGTAGATAAAGGTTGCCATCCAGAGTTAAGCGTCAATCTTCACTGACGATGCAAAGCCTAATGCGCCAAGTCTGATAAAGACAGTCTCTTAAGAGTCCACCTTCTGCTCAGCCCCCAAACTTGCTCTCAGAAAAACAGTAGCTGTGGCCAATCAGAGCGAATGCTGCGCCTGCGGTCTTCTCTGAATATGAGATGAAGTGCTTGTGGTTTGGTGGGTGAATCATGTGACCCAACCCTATGAAGAGCCCCATGATTACAGGGCCGAGCAGCAGAAGCGTGTGTGTATACGTGTATGAGTGTGTAGGCAAGTCTTACTCTAGCCACTGATACATTATGAAGGAGATGGCCACACTTATGGGGGTGGGCTGCGGTTATCCCAAGAAAGGCCTGAAACCCCCTTACCCAAAAACCAAAAGTAGAGGGCTTCAATCTTCAAAAGAGAACACTATGATTTCCAAATGTGCAAATCTGACTGGTTCTGTTAAGTTATAGATGGAAATCAAATGCATGATCATGTCTCGCGCTGTACTTTAAGTTATAAGGTTTAAAGCATAAGGTTGTTTTGAGGATCATATACTGTACTCATTTTGCTGAGAAGTATGTGCTTCTTTACCTCACAATCAATTTAGCTGAGAAAAAATTTACAATAAAGCCAAATGAGAGCCTTTGTTACCAAATTGGTCAAGTTACTCTTTAGGATAATGTACAATAGTGCTTCAATAATGGTGAATCTCTCTTATTTTGCCAAGAGTATGGATTAATGTCAAAACTTAAAAGAAGTAGTACTGTATCTCTTTTAGGATTTAAGACCCGAGCAGAGCGCCAAGATGATAATAAAGTGGTGTGTAAAACAGTCTTAAACACACCCTGAAGTCTCACACAGGGCGGTGAGGTTTCCAGACTTTAGTTTTACAGCTGGGAATACAGGAACAATCACAGAAACACACAAGTTCTTAAAAAAAAAAAAATATATATATTTTTTTTTCAAATCTATGGCAATAAGACCTTCACATCCACAGATGTGCGCTCATTAGAGAAGACGTAACCAAAGCACAATTCCCAGGGGTAGTCATTACACTCGGTTCTGAAGTTTGAGGTTGGTACGATTTTTTTATGTTTTTGAAAGAAATATGCATTTTTTGATCAAAGGCAAAGCTGAATTTTAAGCATCAATACTCCAGTCTTCAGTGTCACATGATCCATTAGTAATTATTCTAAAATGATGGTTGCTGTTGTGATGCATTATAAATTATAGATTTATTTGTCAGCATTCTTCGATTAATAGAAAGTTTGGATCCACTTTAAATTAAGTGTCTTTAACTATACAGTGTGTACTAACATTTAAAAAATACATTATTTGATACAGTGCACTTATTGTGTACATACATATATATATATTTTTTTAAATTGTACTTTTATTTAAAAAATACCTGCATGTAACTACATCAGTATTTCATTTCTGTAATTACTGTTGACCCTTGCCTTAAACCTTAACCCAACCCTAATTACCCATACCACCAAACCTGTCCCTAACCATACCCGTATCCCACCTCAATAGCAGCAAGGGTTTTGCAATACAGCATGAATTCAACATAAAATGTATATACCAAAATGTTTTTCAACTTCCAAAGTAGATAGTAGTTAAAGAATATAAAGTTGGACTGGAAGTTTAAAATAACAGCATTCATTTTTTTTTATCAATTGAATGGATCCTTACTGAATAAAAGTATTATTAAAAGAAATTCTCACCAGTGGTGCGTTTAAGTTGTCCACTTATATTAAAATGCATCTGAAACACGCATTCTGAGCATATACAACCTATACTCACTATACTAATATCTAGCCATACAACTAACTACACATATATCAATGCACATTTAACATCTTATATTATCATACTCATTATGTAGAGTTCATTTTTGTGAAGTTAACTTTTCATTGTTAATTTTTATGGAATCCAGACTCATTAAATATAATTTAATTGTAATAAAACATGCATAAAGGCTATTTAGTAAAAATTATTTTCCAAAGTTGTAAATAATAATAATAATAATAAAAAAAGAGTATTGGGGTATTCTCAACAAGAAAATATTGTATTAGTCTTAAAAATGTAATGTTTAATTAAAAAAAATTACTTGTTGTTTCTTACATTTTGGAGAAATGTACTAGCAATTCTGAGTGAAAATTATACAGTAAGTAAAGAAATAAGAAAATACTACATTCGTTTTTTTCAGTGTATTTACCTAATTAAATTGCAGACTTATAAGGTTTAATAATAACATTTGGTCAACTCAGCATTCCAGTTTACTTAAAAGTGAACATACATCCTTTAAAATGCGAAGGAGCATTAAATGATCTACCACCATACTTGGTGTACTACTAGAATGTACAAACACATACTGTATAATGCAATACAGAAATGCAGTGATGCCATTCAAGTCTCAGTATAAGAGTTATTATATTGGTTTGTTCAATACAGAAGTAGAATATAGCAATAACCATATCACTACACAGTGTATTTGATGCATGTCCTGTCTCTTTCTAAATGGCTTTTGGCTGCACTGAAGCAGAGGAGGAGGAGGGGGTATTCTGTGGTACTTACCAGAGACCTCAGTGGTATTTATGAGAGGGGAAAATACTACTGCCTTTAGCTGTCAGCAATGCTCTAGATGAGCAATTAATTATAATGTTCTGACATTACAAAGATCAAAGATGAACTACAGCATAATCAGTTTCGTTTGAAGTATATGAGCAATATTATAATTTCCAGTGACATTCTAAAGGTTGTTCTCAATAACATTAAAATATAAAAACCAACAGAGAATATAATTTATACATGAACCCTGACAATTATAACACACATTTTTTTTGTAATCAAAGTATTTTAGTTAAATATGAGTAAAACTCTTACTTTGTAATATTTGGCTCCTGAGTCATTCTGAAACAGAGTCAGACTCTTGCTGTCCAGTCTCCAGTAGTGTCTCTTTCTCTGAGGACAAAACAGATTTAACTGACATCAAAACTAAGCAAACAATACAGTACATTTACTCTAATGTAAATTAATTTGACGTACGAGACGATGGTATAAGGTTTATGCTACTTATAAAGTGTAACTGCAGACAGGACATTTGTGGGTGGAACAGGTGGGACATGTTCCCACCGCTTTTTGCCAGGGTCGATATTGTCCATACCACTTTCTGAAAACTATACTAGGGTGGATTAGAACCCAGAACCTCTGAAACGCTTAACAAAAATTCTACCACCAATCCATCAGTGTGAATCTATGTATTTATTCACTGACATGAAAGAATCTCGGAACTAACAATATATTTTACTATAGTAGATGTAAGAATGAAACTTAAAAGTAAACTCAATGTACTAGTAATAGATTTTTGGGCATGGTATTTTTTTTTTTTACACATATCTGATTAAGCATTGCATGAGCAACCAGCTGAGCTACTGAAAAATGGCTAACACAGTGTCCTAACCAGTCGCGATGCGATAAGATTCCAGCGACAAACACTAGAAGCGATGCGACTGCAAGATGCGTCAAAATCAATCAAATCCCACAGCCAATCAGAACAGCGTGTGGGCGGAGTCTTGACGGCACTCACAAGAAAATGGATAAGTACATAATCAAATTCACAAATATTATACCATTTAAACATTATTAAAAATACATAGGCTACTGAGTTACTAAAACAATCTTTGTCAAAGAATACACTTGTTTGTTCACAGTTTGAATGTTCTTGTTTCCGTTTGTTTAATTTCAAAATCTGAGGTGAATTATCCATTGTTGCTTTTACAGCTACAAAGCTGGAGCTCTAAATTATATTTAAAGTCACATTACACGCTTTTAACATTAAATAAAGCACATAAAGACTACCTGAGATTATCATTGCCACACTTTGTGTTTGTTGTTTCAGCGCGACATCGCAGAAAAATAGAAACCGTTTCTAAAACAGAATCGTCACGTGTCGCAGTCGCGGCTGGTTAGGACAAAAACCTTTTATCGCGCGTCATGTGTAGTTAGGACCCGGTGTAACACTAACTAGCAGTTTCAGTTAGTTATTCATCCAGTTATACAGTTATGCCCATAGCAGATGCTTTCTTATTAAAGTGCATTCATCACATAAATAAACAAAACAGCAGTTTTACATGTAAATATGGAATCAAATCTTACAAGATTGTCTCGGCTGGTGTAGTGCACCATCCAACCTTCTTTGACCATAGTGGAGCTCCTCCGTTTGGTGTGTTTGATGGACTGAACTACACGCATCAGTGGGATATTGGTGCTGGTTGAGGGGCTTCAAAGAGACACGAAAAAACATCAGATCTATTGCGTGAATGTGGATCAGTGATCAAGAAAAACTCAGAACTTTGGTAAATTTGCATATTTCTCACTTTAATTTGTTAAGGAAGGAGGACTTTGATATGGAAATCTTGTAAACATTTTAGGATTATGTATGTAATCCTGGTTCCCTGACAAGGTAATGAGACGCTGCATCAGTTGCTGATGCTATGGGTATGTGTACCACTGAACCCGGTGTCAGAGGCATGTGTAAATTAACGTCAATCTTAAAATCACACTTAAAAAGTCCACAGCCGAAGCAGGTGACAGATGAAGTGTGAAGTCGCTCTCAGCAAATCTACATATCATCATACCGGCCACTAACACCCCAGCTTAAGGGAACAGCGCACCGAAGGAAGCGTGCAGGGCATATTCATCAGTTCTCTATCTGTCCAGTCTAAATGAACTGGAGAGGGCAACAGAGAATAGATCGCTAACCACAATAAAGTCCATCCAGCTCTGCAAAAGGCCCCGCTCTGACCTTCATTTAGCCTGTAATGGGCATCAACTTTGCAAGTTTCTCCTCCTTTTTTTAACAAAAAAATATATACCCCACAAACGACCATTTGTAGAGGTCGAGTGCCTGAGCAGGATGAGCCAGATCAGACGAGGAATAAACTTCCTTAAGGCAGTTGGCTGCACTCTCGCCTCTATTAACTTCACCACCGTCTCAATGGCAGTGCCGAAAAGTCCAGAGGTTGTCAAGGAGGACGGTCTAATCACACCCCTAAATGCTCGACACGTGCACAGTTCCTTGACTGCCTCAGGGGACAACCCCACACCCTGGTCAAGGTCTTCAAGAAGGCCGGCCTTCAAGGCATGCCTTGCCCACCAGCCGCAATGTTGTCTGACGTGGCTTAGAGAGCAAGATGGGACGGGGGCTAGCTAGGTTCTCTTCAACCCGGGGCATCCTCACATATCCCTGCATGCATAGTCCCTCTGCATTCGAATAATTCATCTGTGCAGAGGTAATTACACAAGCTGAATAAGGATTCTTCCATGAACCAGTCACCTCAGTGTGCAGGTCCAGGAGAAATGGAAGGCTCACTGGAGAGGGCCAACCGACTACAAGCGATTCCTGCGTCACACCAGACCAGTTTAAACTTAATCTGGCCATATCATGGGTCATAAGCTCCACCAATTCGTAATATCCATCTCTACTTACTCCACGTGTAGTTCCCTGGAACTAGATGCGAGTAACATGCTCTCAGCCAATGATCAGGCATGAGTGCCTTGGAGCTAGCAGAGAAGCCAGAGAAAGGCCTTTTTGATTATAGAATTTTCAGTTTTGGGTAAACTATTCCTTTATGCTTTAACTCCAACCTTCACAAGATATTTATTGTCCAGAGCATATACCTGATGGTCTTTACAGGTTCTTCATCTTTCTCACGGTCCATGAAGGGGGAGTCCATAAAGAATATCTTGTCTTCTGGAGTGGTAGGTTCCTCTGAATCATCCAGACCCCGACTGCTATCGCTGTTCACATCACTGCTGTCTACTTCCATCGTGGTATCAGAGTCAGGACCAGGGCTGGCCGGCTCTGAAAGAACATACAGTAGACTTATGTGATGATTTTTAATGTTAGCACATTGTTTCTCATTTTAATTGGATGTGGCTGAAATGACCATACCTCCATTGAAGACTCCAAGGCAGTCTTTTGGGACCTTTGAAGCACACCGCTTATGGCAATTGAATTTACAGTCTGTTGAAGAAAACATTTTGTGGTAATTTTTTCCCCTACATTTGACTAGAAATATTTAATTTATTGGAAAGAGTGAAGGAAGACAGCGATACACACCTTTACACTGCATGCCCTGGCGAAAAAGCCCTTTTAGCAGCCGTTTGCAGTACTGGCAGATGGTGGGACGGGTGTAGTTGTGAATCACAAAGGTGTGAGGTACCTTCACACGTCCCAGCACCATCTTCTCCATCCAGATTGGCCGACCGCTCCACGATGGCATCCGCTTACCTGGCTCCTGAAGGAGGCGCTGCTGCAGTGGAGAGCAATGGAAGAAAAAGAAAAAGAAAAAGAAGATTCAGAAAAGAATAAAAGTGCAATTCACATACTGTTCACAGTGCACATACACATACTGCATACCGCAGAATAATATAAGCAGTACGTTATGACGAACATACACTCCGGTTCAAAAGAAAATATTATATTATTATTATTATTTATTTATTTTTTAAAGAAATTAAATAAAGCTTTTATTCAACAAGGATGCATTAAATTGACCAAAAGTCATAGTACAGTCTTTCACATTGAAGCATTTTTTTTCTTTTAAATAAATAAATACTGTTCTTTTGAACTTTCTATTCATCAAAGAATGCTAAAAAAAGTTTCACAGTTTCCACACAAATATTAAGCAGCACAACTGTTTTCAAAAAAAAAAAAAATATATATATATTTTTTGAACAGCAAATCAGCATATTAGAGTTTTTTTAGAGTGCTGCAGCAATTTGTCTAGATGCATGTGAAAGAGTGGAAATTATCTTTACTGATTTGCTTTTCACATATTACAGTAACAACATTCTGGAATGGCAGCTCAGATTCATTACTGCAAATAAATAGAGAACTGAAATCTTCATTGCGGTCTTCTCAAGAATGTTTCGAAACTGACCACTTAGTTAAAATAAAACCTGTTCAACCATAGATGATTTTACAAACATAGATGATTTTTGAGACTGACCGATAAAAAAGTGCGAAATCAGAAATTCTTGATCTGATTTGCCTTAATTCTATTTTTTTTAAATATCTTTTGTTTTCTATGCATTCATGCACTTGTGTGGAAAAAGTTTCATTAGGTCTGAACTGCAACCAGCCTGATTTTGTTATATTTCACAATGTACCCATGCTTTAAATACAGCTGCAAGCTTTGGCGGGGACAGTAAATGCAGTGCCAGGCCTCAAGAGTTGTTTATTTGAAATAAAATGAGCATAAAATTAAAAGGGAAAATAAAGTGTTCAAGGGGGATATTGTGAGACAACTAAAAGGGACATAATGTCCTTGCCATGTTTGGGTTTCGGCTAATGCAAGGCCATCGCTTTATCACATGCATATCCTTTAACCCATTTGTCACAAAACAGTGTTAAATTGAACTAGCATTATGAATTAATGATGGGTGAAAGCATAAAAATTATTTGGATACCTATCCCACATTTAAACAGTATGTACAGATGGTGGACAACGCGGCGGCAAAATTGGGATGTGTATTTGCTGCCTTTTACCGCTGAGTGGCGCTGTAATCACAGACTTTGAAAAGTGTCAGTTTATTCTCTTTATGATGTAATCTGCCGCGGCAGTAATCTGAGCTGAGGTCACAGATAAATTCAAGATAAATATTGTGGTTAAACGAATTCAAATTCATTAAATTTAAACAAAGTAGACACACGTTAACATTGTGTGCCCAGTTTTTCTATAATTTAGAAAGGCTATGTCAATAGGTTACTTGTCATTTTCTTCGTGTTATTTTAATGTGTTTGTAGATTTATTAACTGACACATAACAGTGAAATAAATTAAAATAATTTACCGTGAAATTAAAACATTTTCAGGACTTGCAGCTCCTAACCGATGTAGTCGGTTTAAGCATTCTTTGTTATATTCAGAACTAAATAGCCTTACATGTTACAAACTTTTAAAACAGAGAAAATAGTAGCCGTTGGCTATTCAGACGGTAGCTCTGTGGTCAAAGCATTAACAAGAGCCTCTCGGAGCTTCAAACGATCTGAGATCGAATCTCAGTGTAGCCGAAAGTGTTTATGTTTTTCCGTTCTTGATGCTTAAAGGTGCATTGCGCAAGTCTCTGAGTTTTTGCAGAACTATGCCCCCTCTGGCGACAAGCGAAACTGCAACACTGCAACTGAACGCGCATGACGTCACGCCCAGTCTCAAATTCCGACCCGAATCCCTCTTATTTATTTTACTGTACAGGATTATAGAGGCAATCGCAGTGATCAGAGAAGGGCTCATTCAGCCCATCAGGCAATTGTTTAAAGGGGTCATATAATGGTACATGCACTTTTACAAGTTGATTGCACTAAAATGTCTGTTGGCAGTGCCTGTACACAACCATCCTATCATGATAAAAATCCATCCAGTGGTTTTGTTTTAATCTCCTTATATGTTTGACCCTCTGTGAAATCAAGCCGTTCGATATTGTGACGTCATAAGATCGTACGCCCCTCCCGCTATTGTGATTGACAGCCGTGTTTCAACACAAGACCCGCCCTGAGCAAGCTGTGACAGCCGTCGTCATAGTAGTCCGCCATTGTTGATATGCTGGAGTAGAATGGCGTCTAAGCGATTGTGGTGTTCTGTTCTTAGATGTAATAAGGAACACAGCAGTCATTTGGATGTTCCTAAATCCGAGCCGTTGAAGAAGCAGTGGCTGAGTTTTGTTTTTGAAGCGATATGCCCAAAGGATTGACGCGGGGATTCCCTCACGGGGATTCCCCACGATCGTCTGTGCTTTCATGTTTGCGCGAATCATTTCACACCAGACAGCTTCACAAACGAGAAAAAACGGATCGGTACCAACGTGTTCCTGCTGAACCTCCAGAAGATGTGAGTGTAATGTTTTATTAACCTTTATATTAGTATTTATATTAATCTTTGCGAAATTTGCAAACCTTGCTGCAGGCTTCACGATGAATGCGTCTAAGGTTTACACTCAGGGTACATTACGGCATGTTTTCTATGTACGACGTTCTCAATATAATTCATAATCCCACGTTTATAACGAATAACACGTGGTTATTGTGTTAGATACGGTCAGAGAATGTCTAATACGGTGTACCCACAGTACAGAGGGGCGGGGTGAGCAAAGCTCATTATCATTTAAAGACACATGCACTGAAACGGCGTGCTGAAAACAGAGCTGTTTTTGACCAGGTAAAATTAGTGTTTTCTTACAATACTAATGAGAATTTTTAATTAAAGTATATTACAAACTTTTAATTTAGACCCTAAAGAATCATATTAGCTTGTACAAAAATGGCATTATATGACCCCTTTAAGCATGTATGGGTTAGAAAAACGGATATTTTTAACATGAAATGTTGCGCAATGCACCTTTAAATATGTATCTGTTTATTAAAGTCAATCATCTTGTTTAATTATCAATTGTACATTACAACATAAATTTGCTACATTCCCGCTGCAAAGACGACACATCTGATGAAGGAAGACTGTCAGCCGATTGCACCAGAAAATGAAGATGATTCGTCTTTAATCTGCTAAATAATTTTTTGTGTGTGTGTGAATCATTCACGAGATTGAGATGACAGACAGTGATATGGCCCGGCCATAGCAACGGAAGACATTTTTCAAAACAGATCGAACAAATCAGAAAAATACTTTCAATACAGTATTGCTTTCAATTAAAAAATAAACAATGAAAATGTAAAAGAAAAAGAAAATTAATTAAGTTTGAAAACCCATCGCACATTTTAAGATATGAATAAAGTGTCAGGACAGTTTATTTATTTAAACAGGGTTGCATCGATAGAGTTTATTCCCGTTGTGATGCAAAATAAGAAACACAGAATAGGCCTATTCTTGCAACATTTTAAATTTCTATTGTCAAAGAAATTGCAGCTAAATTAAAAAATTAAAACGGTACAAAACGAAAAAAGTTCAAAGCAACATAAATTAAGAACAGGCGTTTTTCTTTGCCTCTCTCGCGCTGGATATTTTTTTAGTAAGTTTGGTCTCCCTCACTGCGCGCGGCGGGTCTTTCTCGAAATTAAGCATTTCAGCGTAAAAAAACACCATACAGCTGATAATGCTGTATATGTCGCTGTGTGTCATCCACACAAATCACGAAAGAAAAAACTGTAACAAATAGCTTTTGTTCCTTCAAAGATACAACATGCCTTGCTGAATTCACCTCACAATAAAACGAGGTGGGTCGCGAATTAAAGAGCAATGTATCTGCTAAATTGAAATTGTTTGTGGAAAACCTTTAAATACAATCAATAAAACTACAATATATAATTTAATAAGATATAGGGCCTACTGTACATAGGCTATGGACTTTTGGAGATTTTGAGATTAATCCTTAAAAGAATTTTGCCTTTGCCTGCTCATCAGGCTGGCTCCGACACTCTCCATATGAAAGACGGAACATTAACACCTCTGTCCTGCACCCCCGCGATAAAGCAACTATTGCCTTCTCCAAACCCCCCACAGGCTAGCTGAGTTTGCAAAACAAAACAAAGAGTTTGCCACTCGTCGTGCCAAACACTTTATTATAAACTTCAATATTTCATTCAAAACAATCTCAAAACGCTTTGAGGCATTTTGAAAAGCCGTGGATGCATTACTGCCACTGGAACCATGAATGCAACAGAATGGTTCTGATTTTATTGTTTGTCGTTTAAACGTCATATATATAAATTATTATAGGCTACAGAAGTAAAGTCATTGTATAATATTTGTTCCTTAGTGTAAAATGGAAATGCATGGCGATTTTATTTTGTAAATAGGCTATAAGCAAAAAACTATGTTTTAGAAGACAAATCTCTCTGCATCAACAATAGACTATAAAATGCATTAATAGGCTAACATAAAAAACACCAGTAGTCCAAGGTAGATCGGGATTCGAACCCGTGTCATCTAAATGATCGTAACGTACGTTTAACCACTCGGCCACTATTCACTCTTTGCTACATGGCCTAACGTTCCAGTGTGTGTTCGCTCACACGAGCGAGAAGCGCTCTTCATTCAAATGAACGCGCCGCCACGTTTGTCGAACACTAATTCAACATGCCAGAATAAAACCTGGCTTTAGAACAATGCATAGCGCCACTCGTCGTGGTGTGCCAAAAAATTACAATAATTTAGTTTAATTTATTTCAGTGTTAATGTTTGAGTTAAAAAAATCCTCTACAAATTAAATTAACCCAAAGTCGGCTATAAGAGTCCTTTAGGCTACGTAAAAAAGCAAAGGGCTTACAGTCTTAACATTTAGGCTACTTTGCTTAAATTCGATACATTTATTTTCAGTAGGGCCCAATACATTTGTAGTAGGGATGTAATTTCAGTATGCTTTACCAACGCTATGTATTCAATTAAAGTTCCAAGAGGTCTGGTTTATATATTTCCTTCCCAGCTGACACTAATATGCAAGTGCACAGCAAAAATCACAACTTGTGCTTGCTGCGAACGCAAGTTATTTAAGGTGTCTCAACTGTACACAGTCTACCCTACAGTGTGAATTCGTTACAAGGTTTCATTTAATTACATTAACGTGCAGCAATTTGTACAAATAGAGTCTATAGGCCTACTATACTGTTGTAGACATTTAATAATCTCATTTAGTATCATATTTGTTAAAATATTATAATGTTGTTTTTTCCATCTATGTTGAATATGAAAATATGAACAGCACGAAGATAGGATGCATTATATCGAGAGATGGATATGGAGTGGGTCAGACATGATTTTGACCACTTCATTAAGTTTTGTTTAGTAGAAAACCTTTTTTTTAAAGTGAATTTTGTTTTCTATAAATTGTATCTTAATTTTAATCATTTTTTCATCACCCAATTGTCTGGATTCAATAAGTAAGAGAAGCAAACAGACACTAATCATGGAGGCGCCCGCGCGGTCACTTGTATTGCATGTCAGCTGGAGCGCATCTCATCCTCCTAATTTAACGAAACTCAGCATATGCCTCACACAGACATGATAAATACATCAAATACACAAAGCTTGAAATGTCTTCAAACGAAATAATTCAAAACGAAAAAGAAAAAGGCTACTCTCTGATTATGTCTTTGTGCATTTCTCTCTAGGTGCGTTCACTACAAATATGGCGATCGTCAACTTCATCTTTGCAGTCGACACTGTCAGAAAACACTAGTTTATTGATAAAAATCATATGAAGACAAGGCATATATTAAGTTATTTTAGCTGTTATGAGAAAAATAAATCTAACGAAACCTAAAATCTAAATCTAATAAATAAAAATAAAAAATATTAACGCCAATTCAACATGCCAGAATAAAACCTGATTTTTGAACAATGCGTAACGCCACTCGGCCTGGTGTGCCAAAACACTTCATTTTAAACTTCAATGTTTAATTTAAAACAATCTTAAAACGCGTTGTGAATTTTTTTTAAAGCAGTAGCCTAGCCTATATACATTAAGGGCATTGAAACCAGGATCTAACTAAAACGTGTTCCGCGTAATCTCTCAAAAATTATGCCACACTACTCCATGTAATTATTATTTTTTTTTTTAAGGACTGCTTTTGAAATCACTATAAATTACTGTGCAATTGTATCGCTCACGAGAGCTCTTCGTTTATCTAATTCCTCAATAGAATAGTAAAAATATTCAGCGTCATTGCTCCTAATATCGTCTCTATTTCTAACTTTTGATTCTATTTTTTCAGCTGTAAAATTGATTCTATCTTTGGTTCTATTCTGTTGTAGCCTAATAGGCCTATTTATATATATGAAAAATATGCCTATTAGGCTTAGGGTTTTATATTTAACCCACTTACATTTTAAAATACGGCAATTGCTGCTGTTTTGCACAATGTCCCTTTGCGCCACCTGGCGGTCATTTCGGGAACGACTTTGAAATGCGGCTGGTTTATTTTCACTGCGCCGGCTGGCGCGGCGGTAATAGGCATTCTGGTTGTCCACCATCTGTATTCCACTTCATAAAATATCAAACCAAGTAGTATACAAGAAATCATACTAGACATTTTCTAACTAACTTAATATTCCTCACTACTAATTTTTTTGTTAAAATGTGGTCAATTTTAAAAAGCTTGTGTCCAGGTGTCAGTTCCCCTAAGGTTTACACAGGTAACATGTAATATTTTATATTATAAATTAAATATAATAAATGTATATTTCATATTTTTATTAATAATTTATAGGGGTGTAACAATATATCATATCACAATATTTCGCAATGCAAAAATGCAACAATATGTATCGTGGATTGTAACAATATGTATTGTGTATAGTTCAAGCCCAAAATAAAAATGACTGTTTTCAATTCAAGTTTACAGAGTTTTAGTAGTACATTAAACTACTATATATATATATATTGTTGAATATAATGTATAATAATGCAATGGCGGAATATTTGTGGGTCCTGATAATGCCAAATGTCTGATGTTAACAGTAGAAAGTGGCCTACGTTATTTTAAATATATACAGTATCTAGTCAGTGCAAGCATATTCGTCTAAAATAATTCTGTATTTTAAACTTCAGAATCATGAATATTTTTATTCTGGTGTTACCATTGTCCTGTGCATTGGGTTCAATGCATCAAGTCCAGGCCAATACATTTACACCCACAATGTAATACCTAAATTTAGCATTTTACCATATGTCTTGGAGTATCGCAATAATATTGTATCGTGAGTTCAGTATCGTGATATGTATCGAATTGTGACAGGAGGGTATCGTTACACCCCTAATAATTTATAATAACCCTAATAAATGCCACTTTTGATTTTGATTCCTTGTAGAGAGCTATGGAAAGATTCCTAGATGATTTTGAATTTTCAAAATAAATAAATAGTAAGTAAGTCAGATCTTTCCTCACCTCTTCCAGGCCCACGACAGCATGCTCGGCTGGTGAAGGACGGGGAACAGACAGCGAAGGTCCGGGCAGAGACTGATTGGAAAGGCGTCTTTTCCTTACACCGCTACAGTTGTTAGGGATCTTAAAGGCGCATCTCTTGTGATAGTTCAGGCCACATCCTAAAAATCCACAAGGAAAGCTTTAGTGTTTAGGATTAGAGTCAGAAGAAAGCATGAGATTTGGTTTAAAACAAGATCAGGAATAGGATTAGGGTTCGGTATAAGGTAAAGAAGATACAAATCGAGTATAAGGTTTAAGGACTCAAGATAAGATTACACAGACACACACACAAGGCTAATTTCATCAGACCTCCAGCAGAGGGCTCCGCTTCTCTTTTCAAACTTACAGACCTGCGGCCAGATCCTCCTGAGAAACCAAATGAATCTCCTGAGGACTGGGTGGGGATTTTAGATCTAAACTTCATGAGTCTGAAGCGTAAAGTGTTTTAGCATGCCTCTACATATGAACAGCTTGTATCCATCAGTGCGGCTTCTTACAACTGGAGCCCATAATCTTCATGCAGCTTTTGAATGTCACATCCAGCGCTTGGCAGAAACACTGGGTTCCATTCAAACAGCCCCTGATTTCAGCTTCAAAGACTGATGGCAGCACTGACACATCACACCGCGTGCCTGAATCCATCCGAGATCTTTAAAGCAGACTCAATAAGAACACTTTGAACCAGAAGAATCCTTTGATTCAGGTCACTTGTTCTTTTGTTGCTGTCTTTTGAACCATTCAATAGTTTGTTATGTAATTTTCATCAACTCAATCTGAAATTATTTTAATTGAAAAGTGCAAAATGCAAAATGACAAAAAATGTAACCGGCAAAAAGCATTAATCATCCAATTGCTGCTAAAACAGCTTTCCCTCTTCTTTGGGTAGTTTTCCACAAGTTGGAATATGAATGCAGGGATTCACTCCCATTCAGACACAAGAGCATCAGGGAGATCAGTCACCTAGATCACTCGGCAAACAAAGATTGGATTACATAAATCCTTTCTAAATTTTTCTTCTTTTCATAACAATGGTAGTAATGATTTGTGAGAGCTTCTATTGTGCTACGATTAGCTACTTACCCCTAGCTGGTTTTTACTAAACACCTGTTTTTTATTGAGTTAATTATATTCTGTAAAGTGATTATTATCAATAATAAAGCTGTAGTCACACTAGACTTTGCACTATACTGACTTCAATTCATACGAACATGGACATGGGAGACTGAAAACAAGATGTTTCACGTAAAAACCCAGATAGAATTCAAGCTAAATCAAAGAATAAACTGGTTTCAAACAAAATCAGGCCAAAACAAAGTTCATTTTGGGAATTCTAAGCAGCGTGAAAAAAACAAAACATGAACATAGCTTTAAAAAAAATATACAACCAATATGTGTTTTCCCGTGTATTATTGTATATTTTTGAAGCATTGAAAAAAGGTTTTAAAAACTCAATGAGATTCTGACTTTGTTTCAGTAAACAGCAAATTAATATAAACATGCAAAAAAATATGATATCATTTGTTTTGTTGGCTTTTTGATAGTGTAAAGAAAACAGTTTTCCAGAAACCTGGAAACACCTTGTAACAAACAAATTTAACATGGATTTGCATATCATCCACCACTCCATGCACATGTATTTATATCAAATATATGTATATGTTCGAATGTTTTATACCCGTATTGTTCCGAATGGGTCGTCTCATATTCAGGGTCTAGACTTTCACATATCAATAATACACCCGCAACAATAGGGAGCGCCAAATACGTGTAAGAAATACGGTGTAACGGTGCTTGTCCACTGGTGCGGAGCAAAGCGAGCGTTTTCAATTCAGCTTAGCTCAACTTCAATAGGACTTAACTAAAAATGTTCGATCCGCTCCGCTCGCTTCGTGCCAGTGGACACGCACTGTAAAGCCTTGATTAAAGAATGATGCGGTGCAATCTATTAGCATTACGCCACAGAACAAGTCTTGCTCAGCACTTGCCCTCCGACTTCAGCGAGAAACTGCTGTCTTTTCAGCTTTATGTGATTGGCCTAAGGAAAAAACATTCATATCCCCTAGATCAGATAGGTAATGCGGATCAAACACCTGTGTTTTCTGACATGCCAGCATTCGTCACTGAACATAAAAAAGGTGAGAAATCAGTCATTGTGAAATCTATTGGAAATGAGAACTAGGTTATTTTTATGGTATGCCATAAAGTGTTTAGTTTTGTGATTGTTGGTTCTTTTTACCAATATAAAATATGAATTAATTGTCTTCAATATTTGAGATTTATATTATATATATATATAGATTTTTCCATTAGCATTCTTCCTGCAGTCCATGTAAAATGTCTGGCCAGTAAAATAAAATAATTTACTAGCCAATGGCGAATCAAGCTTCAGTGTGTCCGTAGAGGTTTGTTATGTTACCCATGGTGGCGATATACTGTATACTAGGATCAAAATTATTATTGGCACACCTGCCAAAGTAAGTGAATTAAGAAAATATATTTAAAAAATTAATAATAATAATACTATAACCTTTCTAATGCACAGATGGGGCATGAATACAGTATACACACAGTAATAACAATTGTGGGACATGATGTGTCAAGTGCATGAACGATTGTTGAGATTGTTAATCCTTGTGCAATGATTGTTAATCCTTGTGCAATGATTGTCATGGCAATGGCAAGTATAAAATAGTGGTAGACTGTTGACAGAGATATTAGTTTAGTCATAACTGCAGCATTCTACACACAATAATACTAAAATTTACTTAAATTCACATGCTTAAACAATGATGAAAACCACTGGAGCAAATATTTATTTAGAATATAAATGTTTTTATATGACTGCTACCTTCACATTTGAGGCCCTGCCGGACGAGTCCCCACAGCATCTCTCCACAGTAGTCACAGAACGTGGGCGCTTTGTAGGAGTGGACGTAAAGAGCATGAGGTCGGATCTGGAAATCTTCCACTGTAGCTTGAGCTGGAATCAAAATGCAACTTAAAGGACAACTCAGGCAAAGAATGGATGATTCAAAAATCAACTGGACAAAATAATACAAATGAAAAAAAAAAAAATGGAAAAAAAAGAACAAAATGACAAAACATTAGTCAGCATTAGCAGCATATAATTAAAAGTCTAGCAGTCATAATGTTTCATAACATTCCAAAGAACAATGAAACTACTTGTTTTATGTGCTTTTTAACAACTGGTTCAACCTTCTTTCTATCTTTTTTTTTAGTCAGCGGTCTATGGACCAATGGAAGATGAGCAGTTTGATCTCCTGAGGGCAAAATCATAGACAAAACTACACAAGGCTGTCCTTTAGTTTGACTCAAGGTAAGTGATTAACTGGTGTGACTCAGAATGGAATGAATTAATTTAGATAATTCATGATGAGGTATGATTCAGAGGATGAAAGAATTGAATATCACTTCATGTGTGTAATGAGAAAGTGAACATGTAAGCCTGTGGAACAACACTGTGCAACAAATGTGTTTCTACAGTTGCTGTTGAATAGTCTGTGGTTTTATCTTAATATGCCACTACTCTAACTGTGAATCACACACTGACTGTACTGGCAATGCAGTATTACTGTTTTTGGCAGAGCCTGAGGTTTAGTCTGATACACACAAACCATTAGCACTTTCTTGTCAGTCGTTCGGTAAGAAAGCATCTGCCAAAGAAATAAAATGCACTCCTAAAATGAAAGTATAAGGTCTGGAAACATTTGCTGCTTGGCAAACAACATGCAATCTCTTGTTTCTGATAAAACCACACAGTATATCTAATGGGGAGAAAGAAACAGTGTCCTAGATTTCTGTCACAGGTGGATGGTATTCCTCAAAATTATGAGCAACTAAAAAGCAACTTGTTCTCCATTGTTGAAAACTATAAATACACACCCAGTTTATTTACATGACAGAGTTCCTAAAATTTTTCCTCATTTTGTGACATAATTAGACTAGACAGTAAATAATGACAGGGGAATTTTTGGAGTAGCTTTTTAAAATCCCATCCCTAATAAAATATCAAGCCACAAAAAAAAAAAAAAAAAATCAGCACACTTTCAAAAACCAACACTGGTCCAATATCATGGCTCTAAAGTACTCTTCTTTAGAAGACATGTCAGATCAACTCACTCCCATTCCATCAAAATCACTACCAAGTGGATTTGGTGCTATATTAGATTGATGTCACATACTAGTTTGTGGATTGCTGGATGTCACGCTGACCTTGCTGAATGTTTCACTCTTACAAGGCGCCTTTCCACTACAAACACACAGAAGTGGCATAGAAAACATAAAACTGCCTTTAAGCAAACCTTGAATTGCCTGAAAAAGTGAATTGCATGCTTGAAAGTTGATGGTTCGTTCTTCTTCAAAGTCAATAGAATGTGAGATGTAAGAATGCCACAGTAGCTATATTTCCATCCACCTATTTTTCTGCGAATTTTGGGATATCATTTTTTTATCCGATAAGAAGAAATGCACATCAACTATGATCGAAACACATTTACAGAATAAATCCCTATATTGTTTTTAAAAAAATAAACAGCTGACGCCAAAAATCTCCCCCACAACTGTATTCACCACATGTGGCCACCCTATCAGGCTTGTGCACAATTCAGAATTGAATTGAGAATGACTCCTTAATTCCAATTCAATTCTTGAATTTGAATTGAATTTGAATTATGTCAAAAACAGGATCTAGAATTACAATTCGAATTTGAATTAAAAGAAGCAGAATTGCAATTCAATAAAAATTCAAAGAAATTCATATACATATTTTAAGTGAAGTGTTTAACAATGAAGCTTTACAGTATATGTCAGATATGATTGCATTATAAATGGTATTAGTTTGAACTACTTGTACAGATTACATTAAAAGGATATGTTTTCCCCCAGCAATGAATGTTAAAAGCAATGTTAAAAACAAAACTAATTAAACAACATTGAGGGGGTAATGCAGGGTTGAGGAGTAAATAGTTACATGAAATGAAATTTCTGTTATTAAATTACAAAATTAATGTAATTGCATTTAGTTGTATTACTGAGGTAAAATGTTTAATTCAATTAGTTACTAATCAACTTAAAACGAAAATTGCTTTGCATTGATAAAGTTATCCAAATAAAGTAATCCAAACCACATTTATAATGGGTAACTAATAACAGTAAGCAATAACATTTCCAAAGTAACCTTCCTAACACTGAATGCATGCAAGACTCAACACATTCTTTCTGTTTTGTGACTGTGTGGAATTTCTTTGAATTGCCATGAATTTAATTCCACTTCCTGTCATTCCAATTCAAATTCAATTCAACGTCCTGTGGGGCGGAGTGAATTCAATTCAAATTCCAATTCATGAATTGAATGGAGGCCAATTCTGAAATTCTGAATTTTGCACAAGCCTGCACCCTATACAAAGCAATGGCAATGCATTTTTCTGTAGGAACTGGGGCACGATGGGACGGCGTAACTGGACTACCCAGGGACCAATTTCATTGCATAGCATCTCAAATGTTGGTTTGGTCATTCTGAAATGCCTGAGCCAAAGTCTGTCATCAAATTCCATTTTTTATTTTGATATTTTGCGTCAATTTCCCAGAAAGTGCAGATTTTGTTCTTTTGAACACATGGGAAGAAAACTGTGTTTTGTTCACAAATGTTTTATGTGAAACTCCAATTTTGCTTACAAGTTAAATTCGCAACTTTGGATGGAAGCATAGCTAATGTCATGACAACTAGGGATGCGCAAAATACATATTTTCAAGATCAACTAGCCAGTGGGTTGCCTAAAGACGGCTAGGTCCTAATGAAGCCCTGTATATCTTAGGTGACATTTACTTACTATTTGTTCTTGCGTTGAAATTGTTGGTGGTCAAACAAAACTCTAGAAAATCTGAAGTTTTTACAAAGTGTATCTTCCAAATATTTTATTTTTTAAGAATAAAAGATGATAATGTTAAGATGTTAGAATGATAACTTCCCCAGGTTTCTTTCAAACATAATATGCTGGTCTTTGTAACATCTAATTTATAACAAGAAAATAAAAAATAAAGTCAAAAACATAATTAAACATGAATATATAGAAATTTCATTTATATCATAATATATACCCTATGTACATTGCACAATCTGTAATTTGGTCACGATTCAATTCGAACCACTTAAGATATTTTGGAACGATTCAGAATGATTTCCAAATAAATTTTTGGAACTACAACACTAGAAAAAACAATAAAGAGTTGTGTTTTTACATTGAAATCTCTATTATTGCCTTTCAGGCACTAAAAATATATTTAAAATATGTGAAATTACAAACTCCTATTTTGTTAAAAAGAAGTTCCTCTCTCTGTATTAGGGGTCAATTTGACCCACATATTGTTATGTTGAAAATTAGCTGCACAGACACAACATAAAAACATTTTTTTGCAACATACAGTATACATATACAATTTACTAGGTGTAAATTGTATTTATTGCTATTGTAAATAATAGCCTCTGCCTTTTTTTTTTTTTTTAGCCTGTACCCTAGTGAGGATTCTCACACTTCTTTTCAGTGATGCAACAAACTAGTAACTGAGATCCAGAAAACTATCAACCAAAAACTTCTCTTCACAGCGAATTCTCCTTAGATGATTTAGCATTTCAGTATTCAATTTCATAAGTTTAATGCATGCATTTCATAATCAATCTTTGACAAGCAACAAAGTTTTTACCTGACTCTTTGCTATCTTTCAAAGTGTTGATTTTTGGTTAATTGCATTAAAACCAATGGGGGTCAATTTGACCCCGAACACAATCATAGTCACAAATGTTTTTACAGCCTTTGCAAAACACATCTGTGTCAAAACTTTGCATGCATATTTCTGACCCTAAATTACGGTGACGCATTGCTGCCACATACATAATATTTTTTCCCCTCAATTATGTCGTAATAACGATATCTTATGTCGTTTTAACGACATCTTTTCTCGTAATAACGAGATCTTATGTCGTTAAAACAACATCTTTTTCTCGTAATAACGAGATCTTATGTCGTTAAAACGACATCTTTTTCTCGTAATAACGAGATGTTATGTCGTTAAAACGACATTTTTTTTTGCCCTTATAAGGACATGTGTAGTCATGTACAAAATATGCCTTTATCCACGTAAAACTGACAGCCTATCGCGCCTTTATCACACGTTCAAAAAGCTTAAGCAAATAGTAGCAGCCCCCAATCATGCAAAATTAATCAATGAGGCCCTTTTTTGAAAATATATTTTAAATGTCCCTTATGATAAGGCCAAAGTTTAGGATGGAGTTGATGCATATACTGTATTTTAAGCATATTTTATTTCACTGCAAAGTTCAAATTGGCAAAATAATGCAGATGTCCCAGAAGTGTTATGGAACTGAAGGTCTTGAAAATCATTTAGATCTGAAATTTTTTTAATGTCAATCTTTTTTTTTACATTGATGATTCTTCATTTCACTGTTTGTCTCAATTAGAAGGTCACATATTCAAATGTTTTTTTGACCATGGCCTTCTCTGATGTTAGGATACAAACCAAAGGAACAAAGAATCTAAAACTTGAACAAATCAAACTGGGTAACAAGTACGAAAAAAAAAGAGTGCATTCCTTTTTGAACATCAAAGAGAGAAAGTAGAACATTTGAGCTTGCAGTGAATCACATGGCAGGCAGCAGTCCAGAGCACTGGAACACAGGCTCATAATGAGGCATTCATGAAGACAATATACACATTATGACAAATGAGGATCCCGGCATCTCAAAACTCATCTATTAGTCTTCAGGCAAAATATCCAAACACGGTTAATAAACTCTAAACTCTTACTCTAGAAACAATACATGCAGTCTTTCAGAATTCCTTTAAAGTCCTCCTCAGAAACAGTTTCAGGAGCTCCTCAAATAAAGTGTGATCTGTTCCACTGCTGAACTTGAAATCGAACCAAAACACACAGCTAACAGTTTGAAACTCCACTTGAATACACAGCACAAATAAGGACAACAATATCTACTACAGCAGATCCTGTCGACACACTATCTCAGACAAAAGCTCACAGTGATAGGCGTCCTGCTGTTCACTGAACCAGAGCTGCTCTGCACAATCCCCGTTTCTTCTCAGCAGAAGCACGACCATCACCTACTGCAACAAAAACAAGCTTTTGCCTTTGAGCTGACCGCCAACAAAAAGATGCAGAGTGTTTTATTAGCACAGCCGATGGATGCAGGGAGGAGAGAGACAAGACAATATTGAGGGGCAGTGTGTGAAAGCATATTCAGTTGTTTTGACTAAACCAGAGATTAACAACTAACGGACCGTGGTCTAGATCTGGACCCAAGACTGGTCCCATCCAAATCATTTCTCATAATTGTCATAATATTAAACTATGTTTCAATGAGGCACAGAATACCAGAATCAGAACGAGCTTTATTGCCAAGTATTTTCATTGCACACACAAGGAATTTGTTTTGGTGACAGAAAAAGCTTCCAGTACACAGAGACAACAACAGCACACAGATAGTAAAATAAAATACACACATGCACATCTGTATGTATATGTATATGTATATATATATATATATATATATATATATATATATATATATATATATATATATATATATATATATATATATATATATATATATATATATATATATACTGTATATAGTACCGGCCAGACGGCAACAGTTCAAAGAGAAAGTGACTTGGATGTGAGGTATCCAAAGTGATTTTCTGAGCCCTTTTTGGATGTAAACAGATCTTGGAGGGTGGGCAGGGGAGCACCAATAATCCTCACAGCAGTCCAAACCATCCTATGTAGTCTTCTGATGTCTGATTTTGTAGCTGAGCCAAACCAGATAGTTAAGTGCAGAGGACAGACTCAATAACAGTAGAGTAGAACTGCATCAGCAGCACCTGTGGCAGGTTGAACTCCTTCAGCTGTGAAGGAAGTACAGTCTCTACTGGGCCTTTTTTGCAATAAAGCAAATATGATTGTCCCCTTCAAGTCCTGAGAGATGGTGGTGCCCAGGAACCTAAAGGACTGTTCATGATGGTGAGTGAGGGTAATGCTGGGGTGTTTCTCCTCTAGTCCACAATCATCCCCACTGTTTTGAGCACGTTCATCTCCAGGTTGTTATGACTGCACCAGACAGCCAGCTGTTCAACTTCCTGCCTGTATGCAGACTCGTCACCATTGTGAATGAGGTCGATGATGGTAGTGTTGTCTGCAAACTTCAGACGTTTGACAGGGAGAAGTGCAGTGGGGAGAGAACGCACCCCTGGGGGGCGCCAGTGCTGATTGTACAGGTGTTGGATTTGAATTTTCCCTTTCTCACTAGCTGTTGCCTATCTGTCAGGAAGCTGGTGATCCACTGACGAATAGAGTTAGGAACAGAGAGCTGAGTTAACTTAGGCTGGAGGTGTGCTGGGATGATGGAGTTGAAGGCTGAGCTGAACATCATCTGTCGAGATGTTGCAGGACGTAGTGCACTACCATGTTGACTGCATCATCCACAGACCTCTTTGCTTGATAAGCAAACCGCAGGGGGTTCAGCAAGGGTCCTGTGATGTCCTTCAGGTAGGCCAACTCTGATTTTGGAGCGATTGAAGCAGGAAGGGACTTCGCACAGCTCCAGTAATCTGTTGAAAATCTGCGAGAAGATGAAGGCCAACTGGACAGCACAGGTTTTCAGACGAGCTGGTGAGACACCGTCTGGGCCTAGTGCTTTCCATGTCTTCTGTTTCCTGAAGACCAGACGCACATCCTCTTCACTGATTTGAAGTGCAGGAGGGGGAAAGAGTGGGGTTTGCTGGAGGTGTTGTTGGTTGTGCAGAGATACCATCAGAGTGGGTGTGAGACTGGGATTTTCAAATCTGCAGTAGAAATCATTCAGGTCGTCGGCCAATTGTTGATTCCCTACAGAATTGAGGGATGGTGTCTCGTAGATTGTGATGTCTTTCAGGCCTTTCCACACTGACGCATGGTCGTTGGCTGAAAACCTATTTTCCAGCTTTTTAGAGTAGCTTTTCTTAGCCACTTGAATCTCTTTGTCAGTGTGTTTTTGGCCTTTTGTCCCTATTCCTACAGGTAGACATAGGCATCTTTTTTGACCTGACGAAGCTGTCCGAGTTTCACTAAGAACCATGGTTTGTCGTTGTTGTATGTTAAATAAGTCCTGTAAAGATTGCACATATCCTCACAGAAACTGATGTATGATGTGACAGAATCTGTGAGCTCATCCAAATCAGTGGCAGCAGTTTCAAAATCACTCCAATCAGTGCACTCGAAGCAGGCTTGTAAATCTCGCTCTGCTTCATTAGTCCATCTTTTAACAGTCCTTATTACAGGTTTAGCTGATTTCAGTTTCTGCCTGTAGGTCTGTATAAGATGAACCAGACAATGATCAGAGAGTCCTAAAGCTGTTCTAGGGACAGAGTGATATGTATCCTTTACTGTGGTGTAGCAGTGGTCCAAAATATTTTTGTCTCTGGTAGGGCAGGTAATGTGTTGTCTGTATTTTGGCAGTTCGAGGGTGAGGTTTGCTTGATTAAAGTCACCAAGAATAACAGTAAGAGAGTCCGGGTGTTGCTGCTCAGTGTCTGTGATCTGATCAAACAGCTGTTGCAGCACTGCACTCACGCGTGCTTGCGCTGGAATGTAAACACTTACGAGAATGAACGAGCGAACTCCCGCGGAGAATAGAAGGGTTTACAGATAACGAAGAGCGCTTTTAGATCAGGACAGCACATCTTAAACACTGTCACATCTGTACACCAGTGATTCAGTGATGTGGAAACATGTCCCACCGCCACGCGATTTCCCCACTGATTCTGCGTCGCGATCCGCTCTGAACAGCTGGAAGCCGGCAGATGTAACGCACTATCCAGAATGGCTCCATTCAGCCACGTTTCTGTGAAACACAGAGTAGCAGACTTTGAAAAGTCCTTACTTGTTGGGGAAGTTCATCCGTTTGTTGGGTAGAGAGTGGAGATTCGCCGGATGGATAAAAGGCAGCGCAGTTTTAAAGCCGTGCTGTCTGAGCTTGACTAGCGTGCCAGCTCGGTTCCCACGCTTGCGTGTCTTAAAAGTGCTGGAGCATCACTGCTGCTCCTCCAAATTCAACATTCAACAAAACGTAAGAATAATCAAAAACCAGTAGAAGACTGGGTGGTGTGTTCTGCCGAATGTTCAGCGGTTCATCCCTGGTGAAACTGATCAGGACAAAAATCAGGACAAACTAGGGGTGGGCGATATCTCGATATTTACGATATATCGAGATATTTTTTAAACTCGATATGGATTTTGACATATCGTATATATCGATATATTGTTTATATTTAATTCTGATTTCGCCACTTTGCTTGTCTTGCCTTCTCTGTGCTGTGCTCGCCCCCGCCCTCCTCCGCCTCCTTGCTTTTGTTCCCCCTCCCTCGCGTGTTGTCTCATTCAACCAAGTCCGCCGAGTCCGGTCAGGCACATCAATCTTTCCCCGCCCAGCGAGTGCTTGAAGTGCGTCAGAAACAGCACGCGCGCGATCAGTTGTTGTTGTTAATTTTTTGTGTAGCGTCGCCTCTCGCTGCATTGCTTTTGTTTGAGGGCGCTTAACACACTCACACTTAACATGCTCCCCTGTAGAAACGGGCCTGGCAGCTCGCGCCAGGTCTAGACACGGTGAAAGTTTCCTGATTGTGACGGATGGCCGAATTTACATGACACATTATAAATTAGCATTAGCCTACCTATTCTGCTATAGATACAGTGCCAAAAAGAAGAGAAGAGGATAAAGACAGAGGTAAAGTGATGTAATGAATGAACAGTTTATCTAATTGCATAGTAGTAAGATACTGTAATTTAATGGCAGTTATTTTTACCTTAAACTTTATGCTAACAGTTGTTCTGAGTTCTCCAGAGGCCCCAGACAGTGTGATTTTGTAACAATCATGTCAATTTTTAGATGCATTTGTATCACTTTTTTTTTAATTAATGTTTTACTCTACAGTTGTGCAGTTTTTGGGGGATATATGGCTTTTTTTTTTTTTTGCCAAAATTAGTAATGATATTTCTATACAGGTTTATTTAAAATAGTGCAATATGTATTATTTCTTCCTTTATTTTACAGTTAAATTATTATTTTTCTATACAGGGATTATTTTTTATTTTTTTAAATGTCGCAGAAACACTTTGTTCATGAACTGCCTACCTATTTGCACTTCAATAAAAAAAGACTTTGTGGTATTTGGCATATTTGTTTTTGCAGTAGTTTTTGGGGGGTTATTTTTCCTGTAAAGATATCGAGATATATATCGTATATCGAGATATAGCAAAATATATCGAGATATATTTTTTGCTCCATATCGCCCAGCCCTAGGACAAACTAACAAATAAACTAACTATAATGGCCATACACGTCTTAAATCTTGACTACTCTGATGATAACCCCATAGTGTAAAGGCAGCTTAAGAGTTATTTTTTGTCCATTTGGCAATTATTAAGACTCAAAGGAGAAATTGTCAATCCTGCATATTTTTAATCAAAAAGTCGTTTTATCTATTTCCTTTTTCAATAATTTATGACTCTATACTGGACAAAGCAGCAGTCACAAGCTGCTTTTCCACTGTCGGAACAGGAACAGTTCCTGTTATATTTCCACTTGAGCTTGGTTCAATACAGCACAATTACAAATCATTCTCTGCCGGGAATTCTCAGCACGGTTGTCTAACCGTCAGGAAAACTCTCATGAATAATAATCTGAGTTCTGGGAGACCGCATTGGGATTGGAATCAGTCATGCATATTGTGTTGATTTCCAGTGCTGGATAGTGCTGTTTGCCACTGAGGAGTGAGGAGGATGTGAGGAGCAGGTGTGCTGAACAGCTCCCATGTGAACACACCACTGACAGGAAGATCAGTTTTATACAGCAGGCCTACACAGGATGCACAAAGCATTCTGCACAGGAATAGAGATGAGCTCAAACACTCAGTGGTGGAGACCTACTGTACTAAGTGAAAGCAGAACTGGATAGACCTGGTTGCAACATATTTAAATGTATCTGACAAAGTCACTTGTTCTTGTCTTGTAAACAGAACCCTGTGAGCCAACATGATTGACCATAAATCTTTTAACACATGGCTCTGTACACTGAGCATGTCGTAAAATTAGAAAACCGATTGTGATAGGTGGTCTTATGGGAATTGGTCTGCCTGTGTTAACAGGCATTTGAAGGGAAACCACCTGAAGTTCACATTGACTAGATTAACATGGGCCCCTCCATCTGGCACACATGTGCCACAACCGAATACAATCTAATCACAGAGTGAAACTTATCTGCTCTGTCTTGCAGAGATGTGAGCAATATATGGCCATCAGTGTAACTGCAAAGCTATAAATCATTGCATAATTGAGTGAAGATAACCTGTTCTGGCTACACTACAACTTGCTTAAAAAAAAAAAAAAAAAAAAAAAATAAGGAAGCTACTGTAAGTATCTGGTTCTTCGTGTGTGATTGCCACTTTTGCTATAGAGATATGATTTCAAAAGTTTTTCTTTTATTCCCAGAACCTGTTTGTTATACACTTCATACAAAGAGCCCAAAAAAGAAGACAAAATAAGCATATTAGCTTGTTAATATCTCCCCAGCACTGTATATATACACACTACAGTTCAAAAATTTGTGTTTAGCAATTATTTTTTTTATAGGAGAAATCTCTTAAGACTATAGAAGCTTGTTTTCTCAACAATTTCTAATGCAAGTTTTTAATCTCACAAATCTGACTTTTATTCTCACAATTGCAAGTTTATATATCATAATTAAGACATTATTTCTTAGAATTGTGAAAAATAACTTAGAAAGAGAAAAAAAAATCCAAAAAGGTAACTGCAACTTTATCTCACAATTCAGAGTGAGATAAAGTTGTAATTACCTTTTTTGAATTTTTATTGAGTTTATAAAATTGCAATTGCGAGGAAAAAAAAAAAACAGAATTGTGAGATATAAAAATTCTCAGAATCATTACTCCAGTCTTCAGTGTCACTAGATTCTTCAGAAATCATTTTAATATGCAGATTTGATGCTCAAGAAACATTTCTTTTTATTA
Source organism: Scardinius erythrophthalmus (assembly GCF_964197995.2). Lineage (NCBI taxonomy): Eukaryota > Metazoa > Chordata > Actinopteri > Cypriniformes > Leuciscidae > Scardinius > Scardinius erythrophthalmus. The sequence continues at coordinate 33,270,551 of NC_138239.1, read as the reverse complement.
TCAATGTTGAAAAGAGTTGTGCTGCTTAATATTTTTTGTGGAGATCAATTCATCTTTGATGAATAGAAAGTTCAAAAGAACAGTTTTTATTTTGAAACAGAAATCTTTTGTATTGTAAATGTCTTTACTGTTTATTTTGCATTTTTGCTGAATAAAAGTGTTAATTTCTTTAAGGAAAATAACAACAACAACAACACCAACAACATTGTGCTGATCCCAAACTTTTGAACGGAGGTGTATGATAGATGAAATACATACGAATGTTATACATGAAATTTATGAGAATGGTAAAGCTGGTGTTAATTTAAAGTGATACTTTTTGCTAATACAATGCATATTATTAAAGGCACAGCTAGCACAACTCACCAGACAGGACGACCTCAATAAGATCTCCCTCATGGATATCCTCTGCCGACATTAGCCGCTGGAGGATGTTGTCTGAGTTCAGATCATGGCGGAAGAGCAAGATCTTATCGTACAAGCCAAAGAATCCACATTCTGGGAACTGAGGAGGGGAGGATGGGATATGTTATTAATAATCAAATCAAACATCAAAGGAGCTTCTTTTCTTCATCAGAACTTAGCATTTTATATTGTAAACTTTTGAGAAGATCTATCTATCTATCTATCTATCTATCTATCTATCTATCTATCTATCTATCTATCTATCTATCTATCTATCTATCTATCTATCTATCTATCTATCTATCTATCTATCTATCTATCTATCTATATAGAGAGTATTTATATAAAAAGACTAGCATATGAAGTAGCATTTGTATGTTGCTATGGAAAATTATGGAATATTAGCACTCATTACATAATATCTGAATACTCAACGCCACCCACAACCAGAATCAGGTATTCAAGAGATGTGCGATGAATCCTAATACCCTAGAGCCAAAGACAATATGACGAGAGAGAGAGAGACACAGAAAGGAACATCCAGGCCCTGTTTTTCAGCAATGGCTCCCCTCTAAGGAGATTACTAAAGCTGGGAGGCATGCAGAGCAGAGCGCCTGGAATATTAGCCCTGCAAAGGGAAGGTCTGTAAAACATCTGTTGAAATCAAGCCCACAGTGATGAGTCACACTACTGTTCTCCACTTCCTCCACCACAGCTCTTCTCCAAATAGAAGAAATGCCAAACACTAAAAAAGAAAACTATTTGCAAGATAGAAAGGACTCATTAACCTTGCTTTTTTAAAGCATTTTTTTTTTGGCCTCAAGAGGCGCACTAGCGACTGATGCTAGAGGCTGTGGTCTTTAGCCTCTTTGTTAATGCTCCCGCCTCTCATGCTGGTGAGGCCGGTTCAAATCCAGCTCGGAGCGTGTGCGAGTAGGACCAGTTACATCTAAATTCATCCATAAAGACAGAGTGAAATATTTGCACACACAAATAAAATATTTTATTTTAATAAAAAACAAATAAAATACACAGTAAAATGATTTTTCAAAGTTGTACATAAAACAAAGAGTTTTTAACTTTCTTCTCCAAAATGTAATGTTTTATTCAATATGTTACTTCCTGTTACTTTGCAAGTATTTGTTCAAATTTACTAGCAATTTCTGAGTGAAAATTGTTAAATCCTATTTTTCTTTTTTCAAGAATTTGAGCAATTAACCTGATATATTAGATGACACTAGTTAAGTTTAGAGGAAAGCATAAACATTCCAAAGTGGAATAGTCACACAATCAGAGCGGTGAGAAGTCCTGTCAGGAAATGGTGATCACAGCCAATTCTGAGGTATTTCCTCTTATCAAGAATCACCAAACACCCTCCCATTGAGAATATTTCACACTGATATGTCTCTGGTGTACTCTGGAATCTCTGGGATCTACATCAGGTCTTCTTTAAAGCTAAAGGATTTTTAGAGAAAGAATAATTGAATATGTCAAGTCAAGTCAAGTTGTATTTGTGTCATAATGTACACGCAGTGCTTTTCACAATCCGCATTGTTTCAAAGCAGCTTTACATCAAAATCATCATGATGTTAATGATGATTGATGTTTATATCTTTATGCCTTTTAGTGGCATTTAGCAGATTAGAGCCAAGTGATAATATTTTGTGACAATGCAAGCAATCAAACAGTTGAGATTTGCTATATAGTATATCTTGCCATACGCAAGATATTCTGTATGTATGAGGATAAAGCTGGACATACTTTTATATCTAACTTTATATAAAGAGCTAGGTGATAGTATAGATGCATTTTGCGACTGAAAAATCAGGCAGTTGAAATTTGTAATATATAGATATATATAATACATATTCATGCTTTACATGAATGTACTGTATGTATAGGAACATTTACATATACATGTATACATACACACACACAGATAATAATACAATTTACATTTTTGCAATTATATAACGTATAATAGCGTATTTCTCTGGTACGCATAGACTACAGACAGAAAAAAGCTTTGTCTGCAGTCACAGTACGCTTTGTGTCAAACCTTTCTTTAGTCTGGCTGTTTGATGAGAAAGAGATGCAATGTAGTTGCAAAAAACGCTTTGATGATCCGTACAACTGTATGCAGTGGATGACCATTATTCTGTTGTGCAGAACTGTAGCCTGACTTCGTCATACTCATATTCTAGTCAGAATGTTACTGCTTCATAGGGCTTTTATTATGGGGCGTGTCTCAACCGAACCAGGAAAAAAAAAACTCTGCACTCTGCACCAATCAGAGCAACGGAGTAAATGACGCATGTTCTTCATTAATATTTTCAACCAACAAAATGTTGCGGCTCTCTGTTCCTCTTTTAAAATGAATGCGCTGTGGATATCTTCTATAACAGACGCGATGGCGGAATCTACACATGATGTTTCATAAACAAAGTTCGGGAGGAGCACGTACAAATAATCAATCCAATATCAACCTGTCATCAAACAATACCATGTCTAACGTTACCCTATCTATCAGCATGAGGAAGCATATTCACTCTGGCAACTTACCTAACACTCCTTGACAGTTTTTCAGCATCCCTCCACCACCCCGAATCCTCACTCTTGTCTTGGCTTGTTCTCTCACAACCAGGAACACGGGGGGAGTATGGCTACCGAGCCCACAGCCCTCTCCTCGGACAGCACGTCATATACGCATTTATACGCATCAAAAATGTTGTGGGCGGGGTTCGGGCTGGAACCCAGGCTAGCAGAACTGAGGAAGAACTGATGACGGCACGGTTTGATCTTTCATTGAGCAATCAGCAGAAAGGGGCGTTTCATTCCCGCCCACATATAGAGATCGAATTTTCAAATCGAATCGGTTTTATTTAATTTACATTTGGTGCATTCGAACAAAGTGTGATAAGAAATAAAAATAAGAAAAAACGACAAGAGATTAATTTTTTCTGTTCATGAGAAGGGTCGAATATGTAATAAATGACCAGTTTTTTTGAAGATACATGGATCATAGAGACTAAAGGGTGGGCTCTTTCGATTTGGTGCAGCAACCACCCAAAACACCCTATAGCCGCATAACAACACCATGGCATGTAGGGTAGCATAAAGGTATAATAACCGAATTTTAGAATAAAGAAATAGGACATTGCGAGTGGTATTTTTGATTTTAACGTAAATGTAGGACAGACAGAAGAAATCTTCGTAAAGAGGAACCGTTATGCTTTTTAAATTTTCAGCTTTCTTTAGTGTGTAATGTTTCTGTTTGAGCATGAAAAAGGCCTGCAAAGTTATAAAGCACAAAGTCCCTCCAGCGGGAGTTCTCTATATCAGTGCACTCTGTTTCTGAACTCCCTGAAATCCTCCATTGTAGTCTTGAGTTTTCTTGCAGGAATGTAAAATGTCACATCATTTAAATGATTCCTGCACAATACATATACAAAAAAGGGGCGGGGCCTGGTTGAGTTGCATTGATATTGTGTTGAATCTCATTAGTAGTGCGTTTCCAAAATACACTTGAACCGGATGACCAATCACAGTGGTCCAGCCAACCAATCAGAGCACATTGTGCTTTTCAGAAGGAGGGGAATACAAAACTATTATGAGGTAACTTTATTGTAGAGACCATCGGTGGAAATAGTTCTACGATCTACTTAAGCTTACGAAGCTTTTTGCAGCCCAGAGCGTTACTGCAGACTGGAAAGAGAGGTGCTGTAACAATGTAAAATATGTGGAAATATAAGATTTTAAAAATAATTTATTGAACATTCAAGCATGAAAACCTATTCTAGAAAAAAATCAAGGACATAATATGACCTTTTAACACTTTTAATGTCAAAAGAGAAGTACAGTAGTCAACATTTGAAGTGGATCAAAACCTTTCATCAAAGTTATACATGAATTTTGAACAATACCCGTTCTTGTCTTAGGACAACTCTGATGAACTTTTTTGATCCACTTCAAATGTTGACTACTGTATATCTGTTCAGTTTAATACCAGCATTCTGTGTCTAACATATTTTCATGGATATTGTCTCTCGGTCTAGCAGGAAACTTCCCCCTTTTTTTTGAGGGGGGAGTTTGCTAGCTCTGAGGAAATGTTTCTGAAGCCTTTCACAACAGGCCAAATGGAAAAATTGGATATCAGAAACAAGGGGATGAAAGATGGTGGATAGGAAGAGAGGGGGAGACATGAATAGATGGGTGAGGATCAAAGATGCCCCTTGGTGAAGGGTCTGGATGGGGTTACGCCTCACTGAAAAAAATTCATCTGACACAGCTGCTTCCCGGCTGGGTCCCGACACACAATGCATCTAAAACAATACTGCCCATAATGCCAGGGCCAATGAAACTCACGGCCACTGTTTTTGGCATTGCCCCAATGTCACCTGTGGGCAGAAAAGCTGTGTACTGACTCCAGACCAGGGTCCCACAATTACTCAACACAATGAATTCACCTAAACACACTATCAAGAGACTAACATATCAGAAAGACTATCAGCTGAAATCATGAAAGAAAGGCAAAAATAAAAATAAGAGTGAACTGTTGATTTATTGTTAGTCCACAACATGTCATGAAGAGATGGATGTACACATAAAATGGAAAACAATCACCAGTGCTGGCAAAACAGCCACATCGTGAGCCAATTTTTTTTCTAATTCGCATACCATCATATAACTGTAGTATGAAAATGTTCTACATTGTGTCAATGCTGCTAATATTGTGCACAGAACTTCACTTGATCAGATGCTTTCTTAACTGCTATTTGAAAGGAGAGCGTATAACCCTGACACTCAAAATAATTAATTGGTTTAAGTAGGACAAACTTAAATTAAACTAATTTGTTCAGTCAAATTAAATTTTATGAGTATTTAGCACTTTCTTTTTCTTTCAAGTTCACAGAAATTATATATTTGAAGTAAACTGAACTGTTTCACTGTTTTGAGTTTTATGAAATTATTTATTTAATTTAGACGAACTTAAGTTTAACTGAAACTGCTGAGATTTCTATTTCCCAGCATGCTTTGCCCATGGCACTCGAAAGGGAGAGTAAATGCTAAAATTAAGTGTAATATAATGTTTGTTTGTTTTTTGTGCAAGATTAATGTTAAGTGGGAAATTTAGTAGTGATTAATGTTTTGTTATGCTAATTTAGAAAAAAAATCTGTTAATGTTGGTTTTATTATAGTTACCATGATGGTGACAAGTGGTGCATGTGGCTTGGTTTTAGAACAAGAATCTTTTGCTGCAAAACAAAATATTGCTACACTCATACAGCAAGTGCTATAACATGCCATTGTTAACATATAAGCAAATTAGCAAGTTAGCATGTATTGAACTAGCTTGTTATAGCTAAGTTTATACTAACAAAAATATTCACATCAATGTCACATGACAATTTTAAGTTAAATGTATGAATTAGTGTACTCAAATATTTTAAGCTAAGTACAAAATAAAAATCTGGCAGTTATGCTTGCTTAAACTTTGAATTTCTTAACTTAAAAAATGTAAGGCAATCATTTGCCTCAAAAATTTAGAGTTTTGCCAACTTATTTGGGTTTATAGTGTGCAGCACATATTTACATATTCAACTTTTGTCTTTGAAAATGGGGCAGATTGTGGAAAACAAAGTACACCTTGGCCATAATGCAATGCGCTCGACCTGCCCTTCCATGTGATAAATAATAAAGTTTCATTAAAAATGTAGAATGTTTATTAATTCTCTGACTCATTATTCGATCAAACTGCTGAGCGTTTTGAACATTTTTACACAAAATCAGGTTAAAAATGTAAACGTATTTATTTATGAGATAATAGATCTCTTCAGGTATTTAAAAATATATGTATAGTAATGAGTCAAGGAAGGAATGAAATGTTGTGGATATTTATTTTTTAAGGTCAATAGTGTAGTTATAGAACAATTTATCAGCCAAGTGGATAAATTGGCCAATTTATGGCCATTCGAAAGCATTATATTGATTATACTGAACAGTCATCCTGGTTTCTAGACATTGGAATTGGCATCAAACACTGAAAAGCCCATATAGGCTACACACTGAGTGCATGCATTGCATTGCATAATAGATACTAGATCCTGCAGAAATAGCAGGAGTAAAATCAATGGTGATATGCTATCCCGAACATAGCCATTAGTTTCATAATACCTTTTCACTCCTTAAACGACATTAAAATAACTAATCTGCAAAATGCAGCTGAAATCCATAAAATGGCTTGGTCATGTTGAAACCAGCATAATTCCATGCAGCCAGGCTTGCTTTATCCATTAATGTACAAGAAACATGAAAGCCTTAGTCTTTCTGTTGAATTATATAAGCTCATTTCACAAAGCTGGACACTGGACCTAATCTGCATCCCATTTCATCCACATACAGTATATGAGCATCCCACGGCTGTCTAAATGCCTCTTTTTTTTAAGCTGGAGTTGTCTGTACAACATACAAGATACATACAGACACCAACAGAAGATCATTTGTTAACTCTCTGCTGGATGCTGGCAAAGACAGTCATAGGTTCAATTCCCAGGAATGCATGAACTGATAAACACTGAAGGTGTCAGCCAGATGCATATGTAGTATATTAAACAATAAAAACAAATCCATGTCATGACTCCTTTAAAAGAGCAAACCTTCCATTTGCAGCTTTTAACTTATGTCATACCGCATAAGTTTTACAGGCTGCTCCTGACATGCATCCTTCCTGAGAGAAGAGTCACTGAGAGCTTTCCTCTCTGCTCTGTGCCCAAGTCTGGACCTGGACCCTTCAACTTCCTCCGGCTGGCACGGCCCACACACTTTCCACCCTACATTTCCCATTGACCGCAGCGAGCCAGACCACTGCCATAGAGATACAAAGAAGCTGCAAATGTTGCCCATACCAAGACAAAAAATTCGTAAAAAGTAAGGATGCACGCCGAAAATGGCATTTTCGGGTTTTGGCTGAAATAGAATTGGCTTGTATTTTTTTTATTCAGATTCAATAAAATTATTGAATTTGATTAAAAAAGTTTCATATTAATACACTTATACTAAATAAAGTAATAAATAAAGTAATAATTACAGAAAAAAAAGTTATTTTCGGTTTCGGTTTTCAGCCAAGTACATCCAGAATTTTCGGTTTCAATTTCAGCCCAGAATTTTCATTTCGTTGCATCCCTAGTAAAAACAGAATAAATATGCTCTGGTTACTGACTTGCATGAAGGGAAAGAATTGTCTTACTTATGCTGTGTGTGTGTGTTGTTTATAAAGCTGATTTATAGATGCAGACCCACTCATAAGCACTGTGCAAGTCATGGGATTTAATAATTTAAGTCTCAAACCATTTGTTGGTTGATTGTCCCAGACAGTGCAAACACTGCAGTGCTTTCAAAACAAGATGTTTGAGCAGCCTAACATGTCAACTTCTGGACTTCGGACAAAAGCATGAGTTTGGAGCAGTACTAAAGTCCCTTTAAGGCAAGTCCTTACGCTCTTGGCTGTCTTGGCAATGTCTCCTGGCAGGCATACGGTGCCTGATCAGCAATTACATCTGACAAAAATTTTATAATTTTGCTTCTCTAGCCTAACTCAAATCAGAATAAAAAACTGTACTTTTTGGGTTGGCCCACATGCTATCGAACCAACAATAGGTAATTTAGTGACATTACTTAGGTGTTGCTAGCTGGTGAAAAAACAGTGTTACTAGTAGACAGAATCTGGCTTGTACAGTCAGGCTGTTTTATGACTCCAAAAATTTGGAATAGTTCACCCAAAAATTTAAATAAAATAATTTATTGAGTGTTATATTGTTCCAAACTTAAATTACATTATTTCTTTCACTTCACACAAAAGAGAAAAATGTACCTTTTTCTGTGTAATTACAATCATAAGTTATAATAAAAAAATAAAAATAAAAATAAAAACAAGCCCCAAAACTGGTCTGGGGAGGTTTCCATACTACAACGTAACTCAATGATTAACGAGTACAATGCATCATTGGAGAAATTAACTAGCTATTAACTAGCTAATCTGCTTCTCGAAATAATAGTAACACTGTCGCACATTCGTCATTTGAACCATGCTGGTTCAACAGTATAAAACTGTCGTTGTCATGTAGGTCAAACTATGTTTCAAGTCAACCCAGATAGCAAATACATGGTCATCATGAAAACATCAGTTTTCTGAACTTTCAAAACGTCTCGGGTTACGTATGTAACCCTCGTTCCCTGAGTAGGGAACGAGACGCTGCATCGATACTCGATACTTTGGGGAATGCCCTCGGCATGACGCGTCTGAAGTCTGTAATGGAACTATTCCAATCTTGATTGGTGCTCGTCACTCGTGACGTTGCATGTGACGGTGATCCGGAAGCTATAAAAGGACAACGGAACATAGCCGTATCAGCTTTTAAAGGGTCGAAGCAAGTCGTTCTCAGGAGCACGAAAAGTGAGGCCGAGAGATGCAGCGTCTCGTTCCCTACTCAGGGAACGAGGGTTACATACGTAACCCGAGACGTTCCCTTTCGTAAAGGGAACTCCCGCTGCATCGATACTCGATACTTTGGGGAACGAATACCCACGCCGCCACACTGAGAGACCCTGCCCTGGTGTGAAGCAATCTGGCACACTCAAGACATGAGAACTTGTGAACCTGGTGTAGAGGACAGATCCAGACTGTAATGTTTGATGAAGGTGTGTGGGGAGGCCCAGCCAGCGGCATCACAGACCTCTTGAAGAGAAACCCCTGCTAGCAAGGCTCTAGAGGATGCCACTCCTCTGGTTGAGTGAGCTTTTATCAGGAGAGGTGAAGGCAGATTGCGCACCTCGTAAGCTGAAGAAATAGCCTCTACTATCCACTTGCTAATAGTCTGTTTGGAGACCGGGGAGCCCTTCTTGGATAACCCAAAACACACAAACAGCTGGTCCGACTTCCTCCAGCCCGAGGTCCTATGTACATAGGCCTCAAGAGCTCGGACCGGGCATAACAAGTGTAATTTAGCTTGATCAGCCGACACATGCGGTGGAGGATGAAAGGCCGGAAGGATTATAGACCGTGCCACATTCGTGGGCACCTTAGGCACGTAGCCAGGTCTAGGGTGGAGAATGGCTCTCACTCTGCCAGGAGAGAACTCGAGGCAAGAGGGAGCCACAGATAGCGCCTGCAGGTCGCCAACTCGTTTCAGGGAAGTAATAGCGAGCAGGAAGGCTACGTTAAAGGATAAAAATTTCTCAGACACCTTATCCAGGGGTTCGAAGGGTGCCAGGGATAAACCTTCGAGGACCACTGCCAGGTCCCACGTGGGGACCCTAGGCTGGATAGCAGGCCTCATCCTCCTGGCTCCACGAAGGAAACGAATTATGAGTGGGTGTGTCCCCAGCGTGCCCACCCCTAAAGGCGTGTGGAAGGCTGATATAGCCGCCACATAGACCTTAAGCGTGGACGGGGAGAGCCCGTCAGAGAAACGATTCTGGAGGAACTCCAGTACTGAAGCCACTGGGCAGTTAACTGGGTCCAACTGATGTTCTCTGCACCATAAAATAAAAATTTTCCATTTAAATGCATAAAGTTTCCTCGTGGAGGGGGCTCTAGAGTTTAGAATGGTCTCAACAACCTCGGTTGAGAGACCAGAATTTATGAATTGGTCCCCCTCAGGGGCCAATCCAGTAGCTTCCTGGGCTACAGCCAAGGGTGAAATATCATGACCTTGGGCTGAAGAGGGAGGACCATCCTGATCCGGATTCACCGCGGAAGGCCTGCCAGAAGGGCCCAGATTTTTGGAAGCCATATTTGGGCCTGTCAGTACAGGGCCACTAAGAGTAAGCTGATCCCGTACTGCTGAACCCTCTTGTACTCTAGAACCCCCGGGGGCAGAACAATCGGGGAAAGTATACACAGACATGGCCTCAATCATGTCTGTATCATGATATCCAGACCCAGCAGAGCTGGAAGAGCATGGGAGAGGTGGCGCAGAAGGTGGCCGTCCACATGAAGGGGAAACAGGAGCACCTCTGACAAACCGACCTCCATCCCGGCTAAAGCCAACTTGGGGTGGAGTTCGAAATCCCCGGGCTGCAGCCCCTGCCTCGACAGGATGACTGCCCCCTCCTTGATCAGAGAGACCACCGACATAGTGTCTGTCAAAAATAGAACCTAATGGTCTCTCTGAAGTTTCCTCAGACCCTGTGTTTCCAACACAGGTACTAGGAGCAGGAACCATAACTTCCTCCCCATGATCAGAAAACGAGGGCATGTGCGCGTAACTCTGGTCATGCGGAGTGGGTTCCCTCTCGGGGAAAACCCATTGGTCCTGAGCCACTACTACAGGGCCCCCATGTACAGCAGGCCAAAGAATAGTATGTTGAACACTGCTGCCAGCGAGCCCACTCTTTGATAAGGTCACGTAGTGGTGGCCTGGCCTAGCTTGATATACATGACTATGGTAAGGAAGATGAGTGTCTGAGCTGGAGACAATTGTGCCTGCATCATGACTATAACCTACACCGCCCCCAGGAATCGGTTTCTCTGAAGAGGCAATGGTGATTTTTCCTATACTCTGAGCCATATTCCCGAGCACCTCACGAGACTCGGAACAACACCTCGGTGTTGAACCGTCTGCTCTAGTAGTCAATGGACAGGAATGAGGATGCCCTGAAGACTCCATGGAGCTAGGACAGTGACCATTCATTCCGAGGAGGTGCGGGGATACAATACTAGGCCGAATGGAAGAATCCGGAACTGATGTGCTTTTCCCCCAAAAGCAGATCTCGGAAACTTCCCGTGATGGGGTTAGAAGGGAATGAGGAGTTAAGGACCTTGTGGATCTATCACGACAGACCAGTCCTCGGAGCTGGTCTGACTGACAGTCGGAATCTTGAATCTGAACCCCCTCGGAGGTTGATCCATTACCCTGAGATCCGAAACAAGGCCTTACTCCCCTTCCCTCACAGGAACTATGAAGTACCGGCTGTAGAACCCGGGCTCCCGAAACCGAGGAAGAGCCCACCTTGAGGTTTCCTTTGTTAAGAGAGACTAGACTTCTTGTTCCAAGAACCAACCCTGCTCGGGGCTGGCAGACATGTGAACCACCCTTAGTAGATAATATTTGTATATTAACTGCACTGTAAGCAGGACCCTCCAGGCTATATTTTGAAGACCCCTCGGGGTGTCTAAATATGCTATTATGGGGACCAGTCCCTCGAGACTGGCCTTGGCTAAAAATGTTCAAATGGTTTCGGTGACCTGAAGCAGCTAACTGGCAGGGACTAACCGAAATATGCTCTCTACAGACCTCCTGAGAGGCAGCGAACTCGACAGGGCCGCAACGTTTCCGGGCAGATACTGCGAATTGTGTTCGCTGGAAGCCGATGTGTCCCGAAGCGCCATGGGCGGCGGGAAGTAAACATCGATTTCCTAAGGGCTGTATAAGGGGGCGAGACTCCTGTACTCGCTTTCCTGGGGGAACGGCCATAAGGTTCTGCGTGTTACGACAAGACCTCTTAGTTGAAGCCATCTTAGCCCGAGAGACAGTCCTCAGACCTGTCCTCGCTATAAAGGGCTTCATACGAGAATGTCTCTTCTGGCCCCAAGCCTTATACGGGGGGGCACGAGAGGAAACCTTCTCAAAATATGAGGAACTGGCGGCTGTCCCATGAGGCTGCCCCCTGGCAGCAACCCCATGAGACCTAGATTGACAACTGGGGATAGCTGAATGTCGCTCTGCCTCCTGAAACCTTTCGACAACGGTTCTTGCCGCGTCGCCAAAGAGGCCAGAAGGTGAAAGGGGGGCATCGAGAAGGAAAGCCCTGTCTTTCTCCTCGATCCCCAAGCGATTAAGCCATAAATGTCTCTCTGTGACGACTATTGCTGCCATAGAACGACCAATAGCACGAGCCGTCTCCTTAATAATACGGAGAGATAAGTCAGCTACTCTACGAAATTCAGTAATACCGTTGAGTGAGACCTCCCAGTTATCATCCACCTCTTTGAGGAGGTCAGCCTGGTATGCCTGTAATAACCCCATCGTGTGTAGGCATGCACCGGCTCGACCCACCGCCATATAAGCTTTCCCTAACAAATTCGATGTACGAGATTTGGAGGGAAGTGTCTGAGCTATCAGGGGTGACGTAACGTCGGGGAGAAAATATTTCGCAAAATATTCCTCAACCCGAGGCATCACCCCATAACCATTCTCATTAGATTCCCTAATAGATGAGTAAATATATACATGGGGGGAAAATAATTGAGATGAACATGGATTTTCCCACGATCTCGATACCTCAGTATGAAGATCAGTGAAAAAGGGAAGGCTCTGACACAAAGATTGTGACTGGGTCTGCAGGAAGCGCTCATCCATTTTATTTTTCTTAGTCGCTTCCTGCTTATTATATGGCCATTCAACATTTAATTTAACCACTGCCCTGGTCACAACCTCCAGCAATTCCTCAATAACGGGAATATGGGGTGGCGAATCCCCATATCTATGTGATTCAGTGTTGATAATATCTAACCCCTCGGAGCCAGATAAATCAAACGCTGTGTCTTTAACACACGCAGCGCGGGCTTCCGAACCGTGCGCGAGACCAGTGGAGCTGGTTAATAAACACTGAGAAAGGGTCGCAACCGTCTCAGTGTTATCTGCCAGCTCCACGTGCGAATCCCATGCATACAAGCGGCGCGCTGCCTCAACAGACGCGGGACCTGATGCACTGGAAACGCGAGCCTGATCTGATTGATCGAACAAGCTCAAACGGGAGCGGAGCTCTCTCATAGATAGCTGAAAACAGTTTGCACAGACAGCGCCCTCAAGCACTGCCCGTGCATGCTCCACTCCCAGACAAACAACACAAAACGAGTGCGTGTCACCCTCGCTCAGATAGCGCGAGCAAGGGGACGCACACCGCCTGAGTCGTTTCTCTATATTCGCCATATATATATTGAGATAGACAAACAACACCAAATAAGACAATACAGTCACACAGAACGCTTGCTGAAGACAGAAAGCTGATACGGCTATGTTCCGTTGTCCTTTTATAGCTTCCGGATCACCGTCAGATGCAACGTCACGAGTGACGAGCACCAATCAAGATTGGAATAGTTCCATTACAGACTTCAGACGCGTCATGCCGAGGGCATTCCCCAAAGTATCGAGTATCGATGCAGCGGGAGTTCCCTTTACGAAAGGGAACAAAAGTTTTTTTTTTTTTTACTTTTTTTTTTTTTTTGCAAATGTTACTTTTGAAATGTTCTCTGGGTTTTCTGAAACATTTTAAAAACAGCAGTTTGAGAACAGCAGTTTGAGAAAATTATTAAAGACGTATTAACGTTAGTGGAAAGATGTTTGCTCATAGCGTTGGCTACTTTTCTGAGAAAGTTTTATGTTCATATTTTGCTAATGATGTTTTTGGTTCACTCATGAATACAGCAGATCTGAGCTGCAAGCAGTGCGGGGCCAAGAGCAGTGGGAACGGAGCGAGGCCAGTGTGCATAGCTCCTCCATGAGCGAGTGCCTCATGGAGGAGCTATAGATAGATAAAAAGAGGAGTGACGACAGTGAAGGATGAGAGAGGACCAGGCCTGGACTATTAACGTTGTGTTTTATGTTTTATTATGTTTATATGCAGCAGTCGTCCATGAGGGGCTGCTGCTTTACTTTCGTTTTGTGTTTATTTTAAGATAATTAAGTTGTTGAAAGTTTGCTGGTTCCCACCTCCCACCGCCTCCTTCCCTGATCCTTTAACATTGCTACAATCTGGTTCTCGAGTTCCAAGCCATGACTCTGTCGCAGCCGTTAACAACTTCAAGGGAAGATTGTCATTGGATATGGTATGGAGGCACATTTTAGTCTGTTTCCTGCACAAAGATATTGTCTGAAATCAGAAGGCTTGGAATACATTGCATGGGACACTTTTATGATGCTTCTATGTTGCATTTGCATTCTTTTTGAAACTTGAAGACTTCAGTCCCTGTTCAATGTTAATGTCAGCAGTCTTCAATATTTAATTCTTTTGCTTTTTTATAGAAATAAAAACTATTTATTCAGTTGGACACCAGACGCTACAATTAAAAACTTAAGTGTCTACTCTGCTCCATGCAGAGTCACAGCAGGAGTCAGATTTCACTTATCAGGTGAAGAGAGTCAAGAAAAGAGATGACTGACGAAGGATTTGGTGCGCAACAGATCCTGAGTGTCACTGACAAATATCTTATGTACTGTCACTCTCTATAGAATACATATGACCGCAAATGCAAAAGTGAAAAGAGAACGCACATTCAAAAGTGATTTCAATACCCCTTAAATAATTTTTTCATTTTTATTGAGGTGTTTATTTAAATAGTTCTTATGTTCAGTAAAACACTTATGACTTATTTGGAGAGATTTTTTGGACTTTTGATAAAAAGGCTACCTTTGGTTCCAAATGCCATAACTTTTGATTGCTTTGAGAAATCAACACAAAATGCCCAGATGCAGTTGACAGCACACACAAACAAAGATCTGCTGCGAGGAGATGCGGCTCTGTGATGGGCAACATTGCAATTCTGACGAGAAAAAAACAGGCACTATGCGTGAACATTCTGTCCTTTTTAGGGTCGCATCTTCCTGTTTTTGGTTCGTTTACATTTCTTTGGTCCGTCTTGCGTTTATATATCATTCGAACTGCACCAGTTTGGTTGGAAGTATTCAGCGAGTATTCAGATTTAAACGAGCAATCATGACAGCCCTACTTGTTTTGTTGTTGCTGTTGTTGTTTGTAGAGTTACAAGTCCTTACTTTTAAGTATGTCACTTAGACATGATATCATTAAAAATGCCTTCAGGGTGTAAAGGGTTAAAATTCATACCTGGCTAGCCACATAAACTGTACATTCCTAGTTCTTCAGCCCCCGCTTGTTGTTAATGAGACTGACTCACATGAGACATTCAGCAGATACTTGTTCACAAACTAGATGCATCAATCATTCATGAAGGCAGCATTCCAGTTCATTCTGTTTGGTTATTAAAGATGACACTAAACATTCTGTGAAAGGTTTATTCATTCAGGTCCAAAAAAAAAATGATATGCTCCTCCACATCCTGAACTTCAATGCTATTTTCTTGTTCAGTTTTTATAAACAGAAAAGCAGTCAAATGCAGTTTTGGAAGCAAGATTTTTGAAAGGGTGTTCAGGTGTCCAGGCAAGACAAGATTAAACATGTAATTACTAGCAAAATAATTGCCTACAACATTCTAAAATCTGTAAGTTTAATGCGACATATAAGCTATGTATCATTTCTTTTGCAACGACTCTATTATTTTTCCAGTTATAGACCAGCGCACTCAAGCACTGACTAGAAATCAGCACTGACAAGAATCAGCATTCACGCGCTCAAAAATGTGTTTCGTGCTGACAACAATCCGGTGGTGGCTAGAATCACGCAGCGGAGGAATGGAAAGTTGACAAGCCATTAAAAAAGTTGACTTAAGAACCAATATATTTTCAAATATTTTCAATAAATCATGTTCCCAATCACTACGGTTTAAAATTAATTAAACTAAATTATATTTATAACATTTTTAGGCATTAACTAATGCCTAATGCCAAAATTTTCTTTGTTCACCAAGTAATTTACTGCTCAGGCATTATTGTTAACTCGCAAGACTGTAAGGAGAAAATGACAATTTGATGGATAATTAAAATATATTCTGTAATCACATTTTGGTAATTTATTAATTCTGCCGTCACATCTGAGCGTGAAACGCTGCTTGGATAGTTTCAAGATAGTTAAAAATAATTAATAATACAATAATAATTTAATTGTTCATATGTGTTTGTTCTTGTTAAAAGATTATAGGCAATTGCTTGGACTTGCATGCCATTCAGGCACACTATGGCTCTGCAACCCGCAGTAAAGAAATTAGCAGAAAAACATCAAGCACAGGGCTCACACTAATTTTCAAATCAATTTTGAAAGTTCAAATTTGAAAGTTCAAATAAATCATTCTGCTTTTTCCCTGTTAATATTCTCCGTTGAAAAGAAAGCTTCTTGTTTGCTGACTGGCTGTTCGCAGTACAACTGCTATTAATTAAATTTTGAATGTCAAATCTGTAACCGTTGCATTTCGTTAAAGGTACACTGTGTCGTTTTTTTAAGTATTTTATTAGCTAAATTCAATGTCTTTATTCATAAATATGTCCTCATTGGTGTGAAATAACCTCTGCCAATGATCTGACTTATCCTTGTAAGAGAATTATTTCTTACCTTTATTTACATTGAACGGGTAAGTCCAAGGAGGCTTCCATGTCGTTCCAATGATACCCCGTTCTTGGCTTATTTTGACCGAGTCGTTGAATCAGTGAGTTGTTCTTCACTCAAAAGCAGCAGCAAATGAATCAGTCCAATTCACAAATACATTTTTCAGTGTTATTTGTGAACCAGTTCAGCAGGTAAATTGGAAAGAATCAACTTTCCCAAATCGGACATGTTGCAATTTCATCAGTTCGAAATAACGAAGAATGATATGTTTTTTATGGAATATAGTGGAGTAAAAAGCATGATATTATGCTTTGGAATATAGTGAAAGGTAAAGGTTTCCAAAATAAAAATACTCTGATAAAGTACAGATGCTTGAACAATGTACTTTTATTTTTTTTTTATAAGATTGGTCTCTGCTCACATGCTTGGTATATTAAAAAAAGAAGAAAAAAAAAAGTGTGCAGAAAACTTCTTTGACGTTCTGAGGGAGTTTGGTTCGTGATTCATGTTAAAGGAACATTGGTCCCACTTTATATTAAGGGTGTTCACACCGGTTCAAATAAAACAAACTCTGGTGCGATTGCTTTGTTATTTGGTTAAGTTGAATAAGTGTGAACGCTGCCATCAGAACACTGGTGCGCACCAAACAAGCGGGCCAAGACCACTGAAAAGATGGGTCTTGGTCCACTTTCAAACGAACTCTAATGCGGTCTGAATGAAATATGCCAAACGCAAAACGGGCCAAAGACATGTAAACGAACCAAAATCAGGACACAGTGTCACAAGATGCGACTCTAAAAAGGTATAGTATTTTTAAACTATTTTTTGCCACATAAAACACAAATGTAGTTTTTCTCCATTTTTAAAATCCTATATGGTTTATTATTTCACTAGTTTGCACACTTGAAGTATCAATAAATTTACATTTAAGTATTTTAAAGTTTAATGTTTTGATAGTAATATTATGTGGCAGTAATAAAATAAAATAAAACTTATTATTTACTGACTAGTGCTAGCTAGAACAAATATATAGTTCATCAAACAGTACTTTTTACTTTTAATACTTAAGTATGTTTTAAAAAAAATACTTTTAGTACTTTTAGTCCCTATTTTAATAGGGTATCTATACTTTTCCTTAAATGCTTGACTTGTGTACTTCGTCCACCACTGGCATAAAGTTAGACTTTTCTCAATTTTGCTGCGTCACTGAACATGCCCTCATACCACCAATGGCCTCGGGTTGCTTAGTCACTGCAAAGCACTGTCATTGTGAACGCCATTTCAGAGAGGACCAGATTGTGTCTGAGCTTCTGAAGGCCTTTTAAACTTCCTTGTAGTGTGATTATCAGCTGTGCAGATCACAGGCAGGAAACACAAACACCTCATAATAGAGTTTAGTCAATCTGTGCAAACTACTCTCATCGATAAAGTTAGCAGCATGTTTCAGGACTCTGAGAAAAGTGAGGCCTCCATATGGTTTTCATTGTATGAACCTGCCACTATTAACATAATAGGAGGAAATCTCCATTTTTTGTGCACTAACAGTGGCTCCATTGTTGTGTCTCCGTGATATGTGGGTATTTTTCTGTTAGAAGTTGTTGTTGTCTTTGCTTCTGAGCCGTAAAAACATATTAATGGAACAAAAATCTTGACAGCTGTCTTTCTTTTTGGGCAGAAAGAGTACAAACGTGACAGTGTCACACCATCTGTATGAGATTTCAAACTATTGCATCATAGCATGGTGTAAATTTGAGATGTACGCAACATTTATCTGCCAATGACACAGGCCACAGATAAGATGACTGCATATGCAAACCATGACAACAATTTTAATGGGTAAAAAATTAACATGCTGCTTTGTCGGTATCTGGAGGAAACCATCAAAACAAGTCTGAATCCAATGTTCACATAAAATTCTGTCTGTTCGGATGTCTTAATGTGATACATTTTTGAGGGCAGCATTGCCTATAAAATCTCATAATCGCACGCGGCTCCGATGGTTAAAAAAAAAAAAAATGGAGACAGAATTTTTGGTGACACTTTAATTAAAGCTTTTATGTATAAAGCGTTATAAAGGTATCCATAATGTACATTATAATTCATTATATCTTTTCATAAATAATTGTAACCAAAGTTAAAGTGCCCTCTGAATTTGGTTGTTTGTTAAGTGTTTTAATGCATTATATTTTCTAAATGTGGAAAAATGAATAGACAAGTATTTTAATGTATCATAACTGTGGTTACAATTATTCATAAGACCATAAAATGCATTATAAGGATTATTACAAGGCATAATTAATGCATTAAAATACTTTTATAATGCGTTATATATAAAGGCTTTAACAAAAAAAAAAAGGTTTAGGCCCTAGTATTTAATTCTATTTAGACCAAGCAATTATAAATGGCATTACATGTGCACTTGAGTATCTCTAAAAGTTTGGAATTGGATAATATGTGAAAGAGAAAAATGGCCTGAAATTATGACATTAGGCCTATATCATGAAAGCACTTCAGCTAATTTAGCTTAAAGCAGTTTCCCCAAATGGGGGTTTGTGATAGCCTAGAAATCTAGACGCACTCTAGCGGCAGCAAAATGTATTTTGCAGCCAGGGCAGTCTAGCAACTCTCCACAGACTTTCGAGCTGCAAAAACCTAAATTGGGTCAGGCCAATCACATCGTGTATAGAGTAGGCGGGGCGGACTTAACATAATGACGACAGAGTTGCGACGGTTACTTGCCACTTGAAAACAAAGAATGACGGCTGCTGCTGGCGAACATCTTTCGAATTGGCTTTGTCCGCGACTCTGGAGGACTTGGAGTTAGGTTTTTCTTTGAGAAAAGAGCATAGAACAGCACTTAAGTCATTCTTAAAAAAAATTCTTAAAACAGGAAGATGTGTTCGTAGTTTTGCCGGCCAGATTCAAAAGTTGAATCTATCAGCTAACGTTAGCT
This sequence comes from Scardinius erythrophthalmus, assembly GCF_964197995.2. Lineage (NCBI taxonomy): Eukaryota > Metazoa > Chordata > Actinopteri > Cypriniformes > Leuciscidae > Scardinius > Scardinius erythrophthalmus. Next base: position 33,250,957 of record NC_138239.1, on the reverse strand, counting down.
CCGCTGTTGGGAAAACGCTCTGGTTGGTTGAAGCGCTGTCCTATTGCATGCAGAGGGAATTTGAAAGACAGCCGTTTATCCCGCCCCTCGGATTGAGCCGTGTCTATGGTGAGTTGCCAGACCCAACATCTTGATGTAGGTCTGGCTTGCCAGGCTAGGTTTGTGAGGGAATTGCAGGGGGTTTGTGATTTGATGAAAAGCTAATAATGATTTAATGCATTTATAATATTATAAATATATTTCTGTCTTCATTTTTTATAATTAGAGTTAAAATTATCATTATTATTTATACTTTTTCGTATTTTTTGCTGTTTTTGTCGCTGTTGTTAAATACTTAATAAATTAAAATCTCAGGGAGTACTTCAAGAAAATATTAGCTATATTTCAAGAGTCCGGCTGACAAATAAGGATTGGGAATCCCTGGCTTAAATCATGCATCTCAAATAATATCATATTCCAAAACCTGTGATCTGCTTAGCTGGCCATCAGTGCATGGCACCCATTGAAGTTCTGCAATATATGGTGCCTTAGAAGCTGTTTTAACTGGTTTCTGGCTCCAAAAACAAACAAAAGAAAAAACAGTCAAGTCATTAATTGGCATGCATTTCCCTTCTTTTTCAGACACACATAGTATGTACTTAAAAATGTAAACATCCCAATGTGTCAAAGTTCACAAAAAGTCCTATATGTATGCTGGATGCAAGGACATGTCATTTCATCAGAGCATCTTTCAGAGGCGTTTGGACTTGAGATTCCTCTGGAGAACATCCAAAGGAAAGAGTTGATCATACTTTCCATTCTGTAACTGGCCATGACTTTGTGAAGGCTTGAGCTTTTCTGAATTCTTGACACACATTCTAGAGGATCGCAGAACTTAGAGAATAGTCTTTGACTTCTATCATTGCCATCAGGATGTAAAACAACAAACGCATGGCAGTAGAAGCTTAGTTTTATGGATGTGCAAACTAACATCTTTTTTTTTTTTTTTTTTTGCTAAGCCTGTGTCGAAAATGGGACTTTTATTTTGACAGTGCTGAGAACACCAGCGGATGAGCTCTATTTTACATTTCTATTAGTTTCTTCATTATAGCAATGTCCCTTTTAAGGAAAGTCTGTTCACTCGGCAGCCATATTTGCAACGTCTTCAGGCAGCCATTTCGGGCATCCAAGACCAAGTCCTATCTATTTGAATGGGAGAATCCTGAAATCTCAAAAACTGCTGGCCAAACTCACAATGACATAACATTTAAAAAAATCTGACATGACCTGTCTCATAAATGTTGTTTCTTATGCTCAAATAGCTTTTAAAAAGCGTATTTTTCAGGCCAGACCAGTCAATACGCATGTGCAGTCCTAAGCGCGAGTCTCGGGTTTCTATGGGAACCTGAGCTTCTAACGGCAGCTGCAGTGATGCAATGACTTTCCCAATCAGTGATTGGCTCTTTTACTTAGAAGGTGGGACGTATTCAACCATACTGCAGAATTGTGTTGCTGTTTCTCCCATTCGTAAGTAATAGGAGTGAGCAGTCTTTCTAAAGTCTTTGATTATAGGTTGCATCACTTCCGGTTTAGGCAAGGTCTTTTGTATGTGCTTCGTTAATGCTGCAGTCCGTAGTTTTTCCTCTTTGTCGACATCTCTGTTCGAAATCTGCAATTGCAGTTATTCGCGGAATTACCAACTTTACGTGGGTTGTGCCTCGGCACGGCACAGCGCGGATGATTCCAATGTTTTGAGGAGATTGTGCGGCTGTCAGTCGGTGTGGATACTGTCATTCGCAATCACAGATTCTACTTTTTGGAAGTACGACCAACATAAGAATTTTCACTGGAAAATGTCGTCTGAACAAGTAAGTAACATCCACTTTTGTTCTGACCAACTAAGGGCAAAAAAGCTTTGCAGTAAATCGCGCTGATTAAATCTAACGATCGCTTATGTCACGTCAAACTGTGCAAATTATACTTTGTTCTCAAATTGTTAATGTTAACAACATCAGCATTGCGTGACTACATTTAATGCCCTTCCGATATTATCCTTGTTTTCACATGGGCCGGTTGCAGTCTCTTTTTTTCTGGAGCCACTCCGAAGTCCGAACGAAGTCTTTTGCATTTTACAATGGGTGAATCTCCAGTTGTCACTGGTGATTGTAGTTTGAGCCTTTCTGGATCTGCCATCAAATTGATAAGTTTAATTATATCAAGTGCTGTGAGAAAAGGCTATAAATCTCCACCTCCAACATCCTCACACGCAATATAGCTTACAAGCCGGGACATCTTCTTTATGTGTACAGATGTGACATAATGACGCTGTAACGGTCACCAGCTGGAGTGCCCTTGAAAGCCACCAGAGGGTACTCCACACCAGACTATTGTCACTCTCACAAACTACATTTCCCAGAACTCACTGCCCAGACTCATCATCACTGATTGCATTCACCTGTATCTCATTACCTTGTTAGTTTCAGCCTATTTATTCCATGTTCACTCATTCACTCACTGCAAAGTTTTGTATGTTGTTGCACTGCACTTCTGAGCGTTTTCCCTGGTTTTCATGTCTCTTGGTTTTTTGGATTTCTTGCCTGTTCCGTGGATTACTCTTGTGCCTTTGACCCCTGCCTGTTTTGTTTGTTTGTTTGGACTGCCTTCCTGTGCTTGACCCTCTGATTGTGTTGGATTACGATTCTAGATAACCCTTTTAATAAACTGCATTTGGATCCTCTACCTTCATGTCTCGGAGCAGTTTCGTGACAGACGCAAAGACATGCTCGAATTTCCCGCGGAAATCCACCAGTACCGCTGGAATTAAAAACATTCTTACAACAAGCTTACCGTTTTGAATCGAGCTAAGGTAAGCAGATAGTTTTAAACACTGGCTGGTTATGTACTTGCTTATTTTGGATCATTTTTAACCCAAAAAAGTTGCGTAATGCAGCTTTAAATTCAGAGCCGTTTTACTCAAGATACCTTCAGAGGAAAGAGAAAATATGAGCATTTTTTTTTCTTATCAAATAGTCAAATAAAAACACCAACAATAAAGATAACTAGCTAGGTTAGCTGATTACTTAAAAGTCCATAGATATCGCTGTCAGTTCGGATTGCAATTAACACTTTCTTCAAAAAGCAGATGCAAGCCTGTTTTTCATGCGATGTTCGCCATAAAGTCTATTAAACAAACAAAATAAACGGTATACATAATAGTATTATAACGTTAACTTTTCTATTATTTGTAATAGAAAGGCAAATGCTAAAACACATTTTCACCTACCATCAGAATTCAGCAAATACACATTCATATAATTTGAACAAGTCTTTGAATTTCTAATAAACATTTAATTTTAGAAACCTGGTGAAGTTTTGCATATATTTCTAAAAATGTCTTTATTTGTAAATGCATGAATGCTATAATAGTATTAGTAATTCATTATTAAATGATTTATTTTGAATTATTATGTAAAATAACTATACATTTCGGCAATTATTATGCATTTATAACCCTAACCCCCTGGTATAATGCCCCTTTTTACATTTTTGTATTTTATACTAAATGTCATCAGATTTTAAACTAGAATCACTGAATGCACAGTGCACACTTCATGTTTCAAGCATTTGTTAAAGAAAACTATAAAACACCCAGTGCCCCCATGTGAAGTAAGTCAATAACATGCTGCACCACTTTCAGAAGCGAAAACTGCAAGCAAACACTTCCTGTAATGTTGGCTCCCTCCTCCAAGCAGAACTGCTTCAGCTCATGTGACATCTGCAGGCTTTCAAGCATGAACTCCATGTTTCAGGTAAAAAGCCGGGCCTTAATAAAAACTTTTTATACAAACTGTTTCTGTTGTTCAACCATTCTGAGATTTGCTTGCATGTTTTGCTGCATAACACACCTGTGCTACAGATGACTGAACATTCTCCAGAGAATTCTCTGATTCAGAGAAGATTTCTTTTCCAGAAAACTAACAGCTCTAAACAGCTCAAAATGAATTCAATCTGATTGTAATCAATGTCTAAACTGGAAGTAGTTTCAGTTACCAATGAAACAGAAACTAGTAGTCAGTGATAATAAATAAAATGTAGGGTGGGAATTCCCCTCCAGAAGCACAGCTGGCACCCACTTTTGAGGAGGCTTTGTGACTGGTACATTTCTTTTTCCAAATTAGGGCTCAATGCTAAGGATTTTTTTCTAGCCAGTTGTTCAGATTTTTACTTGCCCAAAAATCACAGAGAAGCTCTGGTAATTATTACTTTACCCCACCTCTCCATGTTAAACTAGTCCCGTCCGAACAGGGCTTTAGACAATGAAACCACGAATGACCAAGACAATAATACAAGACAAATTCAAATTCTGCTGTAAAGCAGCTCTAAAAGACAAATGTCATTTTTCAGCTCAAGTCAGTTCAGTGTTGGTTCAATGACTGCGTAAAGTTCATCAATTATGAAATGAGTTCAATTCTGCCGTAAGCAGCTCTACAGAAGACAAGAGTGTCATTATTTAGGCTAGCTCAACTAGGGTACATTTTTATTCAATTCAGTTCAATAACAAAGCGATTCAATGATTATTATGTAAATAAGGTTTTTATCTGAGAATCATCTGAAAAGCCAGAAAGTCGCCCTAAAATGTCTCAATTCAAATGTTCTTGGCAAGTAATAAAACACATTATGTCCATCTGTCATGAAAAGCTCCAAACTATTTTCTGAGCTCCCTAGTACAATATATATTACAAAATAAATCAAGAACTTTATATTGGATAACCAAAATAAGACAAGTAGCTTGTAAATGGGATTGAAGAGGTTTGCTCATGTCCTGCAAACATATTCCTTAAGGTATGATCACAAAAATGGTCTACTGACAATAACGTAGTGATATATGAAGACCTGGGGTGCTTCTCAATATCCCTCCTCGTCTCCTCTCTCCTCCGTCCTCCATCCTATGACCCGGAAACCGATCGAGCTCAGCCATCTTGAAGGACATCTCAATTCTCTAATTGCACCGCGAGGAGTCGAGGATCGAGGAGTTAGGAGGCTTCCTGAGGAGTCGTGAGCGAGGATACACAGGTGGATCCTATGCGGAAGAGTTTTATCGACTTAAACGTGACGCACGTTTAAATTCTCCTCCCCCTTCACATCGGTCACAATCATTTTAATGTATACTTTACCTTTGCAGTTTAAATAAACCACACATCTCACATATTTCAACAGGGTATCTTGCTTTATTATTATTTATTATGAATTTCTTAAATAAACCAACTTCAACAACATAAGGGCAGATCCTTTGAGTGCTGCTGATGACGCGATGAAGTGACGCTCGAGTGATCAAGGATTCCAATGTATAAAAAAAAGTTACATTCGATCCCTCCGTCCTCGCATCTTTTCCTTGCAGCCTTCCCTCGCATCCTACAGGGGGCGGAGCTGAGACGCGAGGAAAGGAAGCGAGGAAAGGAAACGAGGATGCACAAATAAGAAATGAGAAGCACCCCAGCTCCTTTCAAACCAACTTGAACCAGATGCAAATTCCAGATTGCACAGACTCCTACTGAAATTTTCGATTTTACAGTCGAAAATAGAGTAAACAACCGTAAATGTGACAGCACCTTCACACCAGGGTCAGAAATGAACCTTTCCATTAAGGGGCAATATTTGCCCCTGGGAACTTTTTTTGTTTGGGCCATTTTTATAATTACCTTATTAAATGTATGTGTTGTCTTTTATGTCAAATACTTATATTTAATGTGTTATTTTAACCAACCAAAATACTATAGATTATTACAAATAAGATTATCAACATCAACAAAAGCCCGTGTCTTTACACCGTGTCCTACTACACGCAAAGCGCGATAAAGGGTTTTTTTTCCATGTTAATCTGAGTTTTTGTCCTAACCAGCCGCGACGGTGACACGCGACGATTCTATTTTAGAAACGGTTTCTATTTTTCTGCGACGTCGCGCTGGAACAACAAACACAAAGTGTGGCAATGATAATCTCAGGTACTGTTTATGTACTTTATTTAATGTTAAAAGCGTGTAATGTGACTTTAAATATAATTTAGAGCTCCAGCTTTGTATCTGTAAAAGCAACAATGGATAATTCACCTCAGATCTTGAAATTAAACAAATGGAAACAAGAATGTTTAAACTGTGAACAAACAAGTGTATTCTTTAACAAATATTGTTTTAGTAACTCGGTATGTATTTTTCATAATGTTTAAATGGTGTAATATTTGTGAATTTGACTATGTACTTATCCATGTTCTTGTGAGTGCCGTCTAGATTACTCTCTGGTGCTGTGCACTCGACGCGAGACTCCGCCCACACGCTGTTCCGACTGGCTGTGGGTTTTGATTGATTTTGACGCATCTCGCAGTCGCGTCGCTTCTGGTGTGGACAGACAAATTGCTTGTTGCTAGAATCTTATCGCATCGCGTCTGGTTAGGACACGGTGTTACACTGCAAAGGTGGATAAGAAGCTGCATCTGACATGGCATTTATGTTTATTTACACAGACTGTTTAATGCTGTTCAAATGTGGCATACATATGTACACAACAATAGCCTAATTATTACAAAATTAAATACAGGAACTCAAAACAAGGTCCAGCAGCAAAGTTATGGCTAAATTTGTATTGTTGGTTAATGCTTTTGATATTGTAATAATGATTACATAAAAAAAAAATAATAATAATAATTTGTGTCCGGGGAAACGGCACTTCCTATTCTGGACATATTCTTATTCTTATAAAGTAATTATCTCGACAAAATAAGCTAAGAACCATTTATGAATTAGGGCTAGTTTATTGCTTTTTACGCATTTGAAAATCAAGATTTCACTTTTTATATGTATAGACTATTTTAGTAGCATGAAAAGCAAAATGGTTTTGGTCATGACTTCAGTCTCGCAAGAGTTCTGTACTCTCGCAAAAAATAAATCACTAAAATTGTTTAGCCTACAATGTGAAATGAATCTCTTACATCATATCTGCACTTTGTTAATAATCCACAGAGTGTAACATTCAAAAAGAGAACTAAAAGTAAAGCCACAATCAACCCTTTTCATGCCGTCATTGATCTGGTTTAATTGTGCAAGGGCATTTAATGTCCCCTTGATTTTAATATTTTGTTAATTTTAGTGGCATTTTTGCCCAGTTATTTTCAGACCTTGCTTTACATGAATTATGCCTATTTGCAATAATCAGAATAAGGGTGTGATTGTAAATGGAGATATTTGAACATGATTACAAAGGAAAGTCAAAAGATCACATTTCCTTAATTCCACTGAGGTACCCAAGATGCCCTTTGGAAAATTTTCTCATCACGCTGGCATAACATGAATCATCAGCTTTTCATGCCAAGTTCATGCCAACTTGAGTGCATGCTATCATTAAAGCAAAAAGGGGACATGCCGAATAAAAAAAGAAATACTGAAATTCATTAACTATTTTAATGTGGATGTTTCCAGGAACTGTATAACAGCCTGGCCAGTAGATGAAAAATGGTTTCTTCCATAGGAGAGAGCAGATGTGTGCTTGCTATATGGGCCACTGGGGTTGGGCTGGGGGAAATTTATTTCCTGCCCATTTTGCAGTTAGTTTTGGCCAGTGGGAACACAGCATACTCCAATTTCCAAGTGCACCCTCTATTTAACTATTTTTTTCACTATTTGAGTTCTTTTGCAGTCCATGTCCAGGTCTCTGTCACCATGGTAACGCCGTGATATTGTCAACTAACCTCCAATGAACTTATAATGATTAAGTGACTCAAAAAACACAAGACAGATTTCCTTTTTTTTCCCTGTCAGCTGCTGGTGTTATATATCTGCAAGGATTTTCCATGGAAATTAAAATGACCAGATGTGTTTAAAACTATTAGACTAAGAACCAAATAAACACTGCACCAGTTAAGTACGCAAACACTTAAAAAGTAACCATTTTACATAAAAGACGTTCAGCAAAGTCAACTTGAAACAGCATGGCAACGATATGAATTTGCAATTTGCATGAATTTGATTTCTGTAACGCGATGTATTTACAAGTGAAACAAAAATTAGGCTAATAGTCAGCGGAAAAAAGTAGGTCAGGATTTATTGGATTGCGAAAAGACAACGACGTTCCCCTCTGGAAACATATCAAACACACACATTTGAGTTTTTTTTTTTTTTTACCAGGCAGGACATTAACGTCAATTTTATTTCTTCTTCAACATCTATCATTATTTGAATGATGACTGGGTCACTGACAGGGTTATAGGGATAGTTCACCCAAAAACAAAAATTCTCACCCTCATGTCGATCTAAACCCATAGGACTTTAGTTAATCTTCGTTTTAATGAAACCTGAGAGAGCCTATACATTACCATGCCAAACACTCCAAGAGTTGTCATGTTAGAACTATATTGTGATATGTAGCCTATACAGTTATCATGAAATAAAATTACTCATATAATTTTTGGTCATATTACTCACCCCTAATCAACTGTATGGTTTTACTCATTTACTAGTGAACAAGCTCATGAATATTACTGACCAAAATCAAACTAGATGCCCCCACATATTCTAATGACATATTCTATATATATTTTTTTTTTTAGAATTTGCCAAAAAGTCTGCACATTTTCTTCCCCTGAGCTTGCTTTATCATTCTCTGATAGGAGAAGTCGGACTGTTAAATTCTGGGCCAAAGAACACTGTAAACTCACTATTTTATACTGTGAAGCAGAGCAGAGAACTGCAACCCACAATCCACCAGCTGTCCAGCAGCCCAACATTTTAAATGCAGTTCAAATCAATAGACTGTCCCTGAAACGAGAGCAGCGGTTGAAAGAAATTACCTAATTCACACTAGGTCAGTTTGAGATGTTTGATTTGACATCAGGCCTCAGGAATGTGAGGAACGCTGATTGCATGCCGGTGTTAGAGCGATGAACTCTTGTTTTACGATGCCTCCCTCCGTGACTGCAGACAAGAGCCTGGGTGACACCAAAACAGGAAGTGCCTTGCTATCAGATGTTTATTGCACAAGTCATTCTGAACTACACGTCCATCAGCTCAGGAAACAAAAGGACCACAGCAGTGCAGAAGCATGAACAGTGACCTTTGTGTAGAATTAGTCAAAGTCATAATGAGTCCACTGATTGGTAATGAGAGTATAGGGTGACAGTGAAGCGGAGCGCAGATCACCGTATTCCTACATAATTCATAAGTGATCCTATTGCTCATCCCTCTCCATAGAGAGCCAAGTAGTGTGTTTTTTGCATTCAGGAGCAGAGAAGTGTCCTTCTCATCTAAAACTGCAGATCTAAAAATTAATACCCAGCAGTTTTTTTGAAGAGTTGATGACATGTTTTGGTCTGAACACAATAGCCTTTCACTTGTCCCAAATAGGCCTACATTTTTCTGATTCTGGGCCATTAATTTCAGAAATCGCACATAATGCAGTGGTTTCCAAACTATTTAAAAAGTGTCGTACCCCCTGAGGCATTTAACATCCTTCTCTTTACCTTTACCTTTACCTTTACCATTAAGGGACAATATATGCCCCCTTAAATTGATTTCAAAGTGCATTAAACACCTTTGTAAAATAAATGTTTAGATGCTACAAAAAAATTTTTTTTTGTAAAAACAAAGTGATACTTTTAAATATTAATCTAAAACCGCCAGTAGGTGGCAGTAAGTCACAGTCTTAATGAGTGAGCCATCAAGTCATTCATTCATTCATTCAATAATGAAGCAAGCGGCTGAATGGGTCATTGAATCGATTCATTCAAAGCCGCAGATTCGTTCACAAACACAGCTGTGTTGCAGTTCTGCTGTGGCTTTCGTTGGAACTATTATTTTGTTGCAAAATAGAGCAAACAATGCTGTATTTAAAATAAACAATACTTAATATTATCCTTTTGTTTGTTGAACTGTTGTATAAAATAAATGTCACATTTGCAATAGTGTGGATATATTTGGGGAAAATATTTGGGGAAGCCTGATTTTTCTAACTGCACGTATGCAGGTTGCACGTATGCAGGTTGCACATACATGGATAACGAATTTAATTTAGTCTACAATGTGCCAGCAGTGCCCCTGGGCCGTTGATTCAAAAGGTAGTCAAAGAAAAAACGGAATAAATGGAAGATTCAGAAATGCGTCCAAGCGACAACATCAATGGATGGCTACGTGGATGAGAGATTGTGCAAGGAGGTTAGAAAATACCATTTGATCAACCAGAGGCGATTCTAGGATTTCAATATTAGGGGGCTCAGCCCCTAAAGAGGGTATGATTCAAAAATATTAAATATGTTGTTTGTATGCTATAATAGGAAGGAACAATACATACAATAGGTTCAACAGTACCTATCAAGTCAACCCCTGAATATTGATTTTATTTCAAATTATTTTTAACTGACCAGATCATATTCATTAATATTCATTTAGAATATAGACAAACCAATACTGTAATTGTCTATAGATAATTTTAAATCTGTCCTATATTAAACCATTATTTTTTTGTTTTTCATTCACAAAAAAACAACAGCACATGAATCTATCAATTTGCCACTTCTATAATTCAAAGTGACATCAAAAACTACAAATCCCAAATGTCCCAATCAGCAGCTGGGTCATTATTTAGTAGAATAGAATAACTCCACATGATGTTTCTCTGCATCTGTCATTCACTCTGAAAGGCAGTTTAAATAAGTGCATTGACTGAGTGTTGTCTGTCACTGCACTGTAAAAAAAAAAAAAAAAATATATATATATATATATATATATATATATATATATATTTATATATATATATATTTATATATATATATTTATTTTTTTTTTTCATGATTTATCATAACTTTTCACAAATCTTTAGGCAAATAAATGTTGTTCAGATTTAAAAAAAACTTGAGAAAATTTCACAAAAATTCTTTATATCATGCAAATCTTACTTTTTAATTAGCTATTGCAAGTTTATATCACGCAATTGACGCAAGTCAGAACTGCAAGATAAAAAGCTGAAATTACTTTATTTTTTATTCAGTGGTGAAAACAAGCTTCTATAATCTTGTATCGCTCAACATCACATTATGTAAACTGCATTTATAACAAAGAATTGCACAGATGCAGATATCATAACTAGGCCTATCTACCAATAAATGCACACACCCTGTCCTTCAGACGCTGAGGACTGAAGAACACGATGAATAACAGTGACTAAAAGACGGGGAGGAGCTGAAGCCGGCCGCCGTTTTTATGAGTTTTAAAGGAAGCGATGACAAATTTGTGTTCAGATAATAGAGCTTAACACATTTTGTTTAGGGGGGCTGAAGCCCGCCTGTGCACGTGTACACGTCAAATGGAGTATGCTTTGAAAGTCTATGCGCACTGTGTGAAAAATTAAGTATATTTTGGGCTTAATGGAAGAACTACAAACCAGGCGTTTAAGGCTGGTCTTTTCTGCTAGAGAGATTAAGTCCTTTTGGAATGAGTTTGTGCTTTTTAACTCTGCAGATCGTTTCCATGCACAAACAGTTCAATCAATCAATCAACATTTATTTATATAGCACATTTAAAAACAACACAAGTTGACTAAAGTGTTTTACACTCCCAAAATTACCAAAACAGATACACATAGACACAATACTGATCCCTATTCAGTCTAAGGACAGTTATATGCAAGAGTAGAGATGTGTTTTCAACATAGATTTAAAACATTCAAATGAGTCACAGGATCTAATATAGAGGGAGGCAAGGAGTGGCGCTGCCACTGAGAAGGCACAATCTCCTTTAGTTTTAAACTGTTAAACTTTAATGTTGTTTATATGTCTATGGTGTTTTTAATATGCTTTAAAGGGATAGTTCACTTTGAAATTAATTTTTGATATGTTTTAGCTTACCTCAAGGGCATCCAAGATGTAGGTGTCTTTGTTTCCGCAGTAGTTTCAATTTTAATATTTTTAGGTCAAACCGTTCTTGTCTGTCAGTCATATAATGCAGGTCGATGGTCACTGGCTCAAAACACAAGCACAGAGTCCAAATTAAAACAATTCCCCATCGTCCAAATGAAACAATTCCCCATCATAAGTACACATTGATGGCCTAAGACACGAAACGAGCGGTTTGTGTGAGAAAACGAACAGTATCGTTGTTATCTCTTGAAAACAGCACACGTCCAAATGATCTGACGGCGCGGGCGGGTATAGATATATATATATAGATGTCGCCTTGGCTACGGTTTCGTTCCAATGAACTGCAGTAGCCAAGGCGACATCTATATATATATCTATACCCGCCCGCGCCGTCAGATCATTTGGACGTGTGCTGTTTTCAAGAGATAACAACGATACTGTTCGTTTTCTCACACAAACCGCTCGTTTCGTGTCTTAGGCCATCAATGTGTACTTATGATGGGGAATTGTTTCATTTGGACGATGGGGAATTGTTTTAATTTGGACTCTGTGCTTGTGTTTTGAGCCAGTGACCATCGACCTGCATTATATGACTGACAGACAAGAACGGTTTGACCTAAAAATATCAAAATTGAAACTACTGTGGAAACAAAGACACCTACATCTTGGATGCCCTTGAGGTAAGCTAAAACATATCAAAAATTAATTTCAAAGTGAACTATCCCTTTAAGACAAACTGTGTGTTTCATGTTTGAATTTGCTGGTGTTTCTGACGTCACAAACTACCGTGTAATCGTCAACGAGTGGATCTCTAAGCTGGTGTGAGTGAGTGGAGGCGGGGCTAATTTGCATAGTCATAGAACCGTGTTTAATAAATTAGTTACATTCAAGCTATTTTAAGGGGGAAAAAAAACTTTTAAATATGTAAATTTGGTGATCAAAGACTAAGGGATAAAATTGACTACAGGGGAAATTAACTCTGAGACGATCTTAAAGTTCTAGTAGCTTGATGAAATTACACAATAAAGGATAGTTAGAATAAAAAAGAAAAAACACAATAGGTGCCCTTTAATGATTTGAGTATCATTTTGGCCGCAAACGTCCTGACCAGACTTGAATATTACTATAAGAAGTTGGAATGGACAGCACATCTGCCTTGCTGTGTTTGTGAATAAATGTATTGTGTAAAGGCTTCCATGAGTGTCCTCCATTCGTGTAAATAATAGCCACCAGAGACCGAGTTCATCCAAAAGCATATCTAATGAGGCATCAGCATATAAAACACTTTCCTGTCTGCTCCCTGTTGACTGTGGCAGCGTTACGTTCTGCTGAGTGCTAGAATTCATGCTTTCCCAAGTCAGGTCAAATTCCTCCAGCAGAGCACTGGGGAGGCTGAGTGACTGTATTAGTAACAGCACACAGTGTGTGTGTGTGTGTGTGTGTGTGTGTGTGTGTGTGTGTGTGTGTGTGTGTGTGTGTGTGTGTGTGTGTGTGTGTGTGTGTGTGTGTGTGTGTGTGTGTGTGTGTGTGTGTGTGTGTGTGTGTGAGAGAGAGAGTAAAGATGGCCAGGATGATGGGAGAAACCAGAGTCATATTTTCCACCGATATCAAAGCCATATGATCCTGCACAACTGGATCTCAGCAGATGGCGTTTGCTGTTCATCCCTTGGGTTTGGAGAGAGTGATGCAGAACAGCTCTGAAAAACGTTCCTGGCCTGCATTCTCTTCAGCGTTTCCAAGATTGTATCAGAAAATGGATTTATTGTTGTAGAGACCAAGGTGCAAATTAACAGAAATCTACACCTAGGGAACAACATAAATACAACAACCTTCTCTTGGTTTTATTTATTGTTCTGCTTACTGAAACATTGACACATACCTTGAATATGAAGTCAAAGTTTTATACTCCTAACTATGCTGATAAAAGCTGATGCTGCCTTCGAGTAATATCTGAATGACTGCTTTAAAAAAATATATATATATACTATTAAAAATGAAAAACTTTACCCTTAATATTTTTTTTTTAATTTTTGTTTTTATGCACTCATTGTCATGCTATTTTGTGAAAATAGTAATTTATCAGAGAACATTTACAATATACACTACCAGTCAAAAGTCTGGAATAATTAAGATTTTTTCTTTTATGTTTTTGATGAAAATGAAAGTGTCTTGTACTCACCAAGCCTGCTGGAAATTCTGCTTTGCCATTACAGGAATAAATTCGATTTTAACATACATATATTAATTATAAAACAGCTATTTTAAATTTTAATAATATTTCACAATATTACAGTTTTTACTGTATTTTTATCAAACAAAGGCAGCCTTGGTGAGAAAAAGAGACTTCTTAACATAAAACATAAAAAAATCGGAATTATTCCAAACTTTTGACCGGTAGTGTAATACAACTTCTCATATTAGGGATGCCGTGGAAAAGCCATAAAATGAACAGAAACCATTACTTTAAAATCTGATAACATGAACAACACTGACACAGCAGTGAAAATGTGAAATAATCCTGCTTTAATTTCATTTCATGTAAAAAGCTTATGATGATTGGATGATCTATTGGCAGGTTGCACAGTTCCAGCACTACCTGTGTGTGTGGTAGAGAAATTCAAACAAACGTGCAAACATGCACAATAGCATAAATAAATTAAAAAATCACTTCAGCTTATGTAAACAAAAAATTCAGTAGCGACTGCAACTTAATTTAGTATTTGCGTTTGCATTTTGTAAAAAAAGTTTTTTTTTTTTTTATATATTAACCAAGTTATTAGAGCTTAGATGTGACGGTAATAATGCTACCAAAATTAAGAGCAAGTGTATTCATACAATATTTAGAATTTGTTAAGTTATTCCTAATAGTCCAAACAAACTTAAAATATTTTTTTGAGTTTTTGATTTTGGTCAAGAATTCTCATACATTTTTGCGTTAAGTGGAATTTGGTAGGGGTGTCAATTACAAAAAAAGTGAGAAAGCCCAACTGCACCCTCACAAGTGACCGAGACTGTTTTCAGGTCAGATGTTTGCTCAGAGTGCCTGTACTAGGACTTTGTCCAACATTCTTTTGCCTTTATGCCAACATCTTACAAGATTCCATAAAATATCAGTGCAGTATTTTCCCCTCTGAATAATTACTTTGCAGCACCTATGAACTTCATAAATAACAGCAGCAGCAGCAGCAGCAGTGCACTGGCCTGAAGGAATGTGAACTTGACCCCTGGAAACTTCACTGGACAGACTGTACCAAGCCAGATGAAGCATGTCATTAACACACTGTGCTGCTCTTATGTGGTATATTGACATGTGGCATATATTCAGTGGCTTTCACCAGTGTAATGGCACAACTACTGTTATTTAAAAGGTCACCTGACCGTATAGATGCTCTCAGAACAAGAGCATGATTTGATGCCACTGCTTTCATGCTTAAAATGGCTATTTTTTATTTACACAGTTTTTAAGCGTAGGTGGAAAAGCCAAAGCCTGAGATTTAGGTTTAAAACAGCCCAAACAAGCCAGTCTGACTAAAAGTGTAAAAAGAAAAAAATACAGCATTTTAAAATCCTACAGCACCTCCCAAGTCTTTAAATTCTAATATTTTTAAATAGAATATTGCGGTATTTATTATGATTGATCCATTCATATATTTATTTTATTCTTGTGGCCTCTTAATCTTTAATCAAAATAACTCTTGCAGCGACATCTTTTCTGTGATGACGTGTTTACTCACACGAGGGCGGGACAACCTGTCACTCACACGATCGACCAATAGAAAACTTTCCAATCAATTCCCCATGGACAGAATCAAGTCCCGCCCTACATTTTTTCTTGTTTGAGAAGCCGTTTCACACGGATAGGGATACATCACAATAGGGAAGAAAAGACTAAAGCAACTTCCGTTTCATGCAGCTTTAAAGTGCCCCAATTATGCTATTTTAAAGGCTCCTAATGTTGTTTTGGAGTCTCCTACAACAGGTTTACATGCATTAAAGGAGGTCAATAAACACTTTCATAATTGAAATTACATAACTGAACTTCAGCTCCGTCCGGAGACTTCCTAAAGCTCAGCGATTGTTCACACTGTAAAGATTGCAACGATGGCATCGATTTTACCATATCAATGTGAGCGCGAGTCCGATGATGAAACATTGGAAGAACTGTAATTCAACCCGAACCTTCATCGCAAGGATGACTTGAGCGGGACGTTTCTCAGAGATACTCTACTCAGTTTGATGTATACAGTTTTCTGTTTTCAGTTGAAAACGGTGTTGTGTAAGCGGCCCCTAAGTTAATAACTAGGCCTAATGATTTTTGCAATAGAAATTAATCAATCAAAAACCTAATTAAGCTGCACAATGACTTAGATGTCTCTAGATGACTAATCTCTAATGACTCTAGAGCTGCCGTACAACCAAGACAGTCTTTGTTGCATTCATTTTAAATTATCACAAAAAATCTGCTTTGAAACAATCTGTATTGTTAAAAGCGCTAGGCTATATAAATGGAGGTGACTATACTTGACATTATGAGATGTTGCAACTGTAATTCCTCACCCTCAAGCAATCCTAGGTGTATGACTCGCTTCTTTCAGCCAAACACAGTCAGAGTTATATTAAAAAATATCCTGGCTCTTCCAAACTTTATAATGGGAGTGAAAGGTAAAAAAAAAAATACAACCCAGAAAAGCGCATTCATCCATCATAAAAGTAATCCTTTGGCTTTGCCAAAACATGGCTCCAGCAGGTTAATAAAGGCCATCTGAAGCAAAGCGATGCATTTTTGCAAGAAAAATATCCATATTTATAACTTATAAACTGTAATCACTGGCTTCTGGTAACAGCCAAGCGCAGACAATAGAGCAAAACAAAACACCGGTAACGAATTAGAGTTTGTTACTTCCTACGTCATACGCCGGAACTCAACTCTCGTGAACGCACGGATCGCATTACCGTAAGCTAGTGATTTACAGTTTATAAAGTTCAAATTATGGATATTTTTCGTACAAAAACGCTTCGCTTCAGAAGGCCTATTTAACCCCCTGGAGACGTATGGACTACTTTTACGATGGATGGATGCACTTTTTGGGGCTTAAATTTTTTTTATATACCTTTCACTCCAATTATAAAGCTGGGAAGAGCCAGGTATTTTTTAATATAACTCTGATTGTGTTTGGCTGAAAGAAGCAAGTAATACATCTATTGCTTGAGGGTGAGTAAATTATGGAATCATTTTAATTTTTGGGTGAACTAACCCTTTAACAAGTGTATGTCCACAACAAACCAATATATTTCTACATATAATCATGTATACTTCTAATGTATTGTGATGCATACATGTGGGAACATATCATTAACTGTATCAATAACAGCACATACTTTAGCCGAGCACTAACGTTAATGACTGATGTAACATTAAAGTTTGTAAAACAAATCTTGCTCCATCCTTTATCATTCTTCAAAATAGTAAGAACAACAGACAATCTGCATTTATGGGCGCAATTTTAAGTTAAAGTGGCCCACAGCTGATTAGACCTACACAATATAAAACACAAATTGGGTGTAACGATACATCGATATGGATCGATGCGTCGATATAACGTCTAACGATACGATGCATCGATTCCACACGTAAAATATCGACACCTTTATTTTGACACTCTCCACATTCTCACGTATCATCCTTCCACCAAAGCGCACATATCCGTTTACTCACCAACCATACTGTCTGCCGGTATGTCTTTATAACGTTAATCTCCTCATCTGAAATAGACGCCTGACAAGACTGACTGAACTCTAAACAAGTTTTTTCACAAAAGCCGGTATTGTCCGCTGTCAAGGCATCGCGTGTTCATGTTTTACAGCAGAAACGGACAAGCAGTCGCAACCTTGTTGGTGAACACAACACGATAAGTCCGTTTTAGCGACTCAGCGCGCAGTATTCAGGTCAGATGTCACTTTGAAAAGACATGCTGGTTAAGAGGAGTTTCGTCAAAGCTGACTAAGTGATCGAGGATGGATAATTTCAATGAACTTGAACCCGTGATATCTTCTTCGGGGCGTAAAAGGAAAATAAACGCTGAAACATTTTCACAGAACCTTACTAAAGCAGCTCGTTTAGTGGTGAGGGAAAAGCTCACTGTATTGTGTGTACGTTAATCACAACAACAAAGTTTGTCAGGCGTCTATGTCAGCTGAGGAGATTAACGTTACAAAGATTAACCGAGTGTTGTATTATTTATCATAGCAATTACTTTTTTTTTTTTTTTTTGTTTGACTCAGAAAGATGAAATGTGAATGTATCTGCTCTGCTAAAAAAAAACAAAAAAACTTAACATATTAAAGCATGCTTTCAATTAACCTTATTTTTGTAATTTACCTGTATTTTTTAAGTTATTATTATTATTAATCAAAACAACCCAGCTGCAGTTTGACTGATATTACTTGGAATGCACAATAATAATAAAAAACATGATTTATGAAAATGAACAAGAACGGAGTACTTGCAAATGACCTCTTCTGTTGTAAATGTCCCAATTGGGAGAGGGTGTGCAATTTTCAAAGAGTTTAATAAAACGTTCATGTCATATATTTTGGTTGCATTTGTGAGTTAATAAAAACGTAACTGGTTGTGTGAACATAATATCTAAATATCAATTAATCGATCGATATAGCCCTGAATCGAATCGAATCGTAATCGTATCGCAGAATTTTTTGAGGTATCGGCACATATCGTATCGCTGGCTGAGAGAATCGATATCATATCGTGACGAACTATCCGATTTACACCCCTAACACAAAACTACATATTTTGAACACCCGGTATACATCAATAATAATTAATCATATTTACAGATTGTGATTCTGAGGGTTGGTCTAATTGGTGGCTATTGACCCATCTTTAATGGATAAGTGTTTTGTAAATCTCATTTAGACGCCATGGAAATTTGAGAAGCAATCATCAAAAGATTATAGTCTACTGCTGTTGTATCGCTGTGGTCATTATAACCACTGACTCTTCACATCCTCATACTTTGGAAGTGTTTACAAAGATAGTTTACTTTCGCAGCGCAGAAAACAGTGTCCTCTCGACATGTACACAACACCAGCTACAGCGTTTGAGGGCAGGCCAGAGTAGACGTTGTTCACGGGCAGCCATAGCCACGGGAACATATTTTATCAGGGGGGTGCTGGGGGCGGGGCTTAATGGGGCGTGGCTTGATATTGCAGGGTGGTGCTGGTAGAGCATTTTAAACAAAATCCTAATATTAAAAAGCCCAAACAAAAAGATGAACATACAAATGAATGAGGACAGAGTTACGTGAGAACGCTCAGAACTCATGATAAATTTTAAAAACACAGCACAAAAATCTGCATCTTAACTTATGATAGACGCTCAGGAGTTGGTTCACACAGAATGCATAATTTTTTAAAGCGAAAACTCAAGACGCCCAACGCGGGGAGTGGAACGGGGGAAAGCGCAAGGTCTCGAGGCGCGTTTTAGTTTAACTTATTTTAACTGGAGTGCTGCGTTTTGAGAACGCTGTGTCATGCGCGAGACGCGAACGCAACAGTTGAACGCACGGCTAGTGCGTTCACACTGAAAAACAATGGAAAAGTAGCAGCGTGGAATGGAAAAACACGTTCTGTGTGAACAACCCCTAATGCCAAAGAATGCTTTAATCAAGACATCTACATTTAATCTTTTCACCGACGTCTGAGTGAACATGCATTAAATGAGTGTCAAATGAGTTCTTAGATGCTGGTCCTCAACCAGTCACGCCACTCACTTCCGCGAGATCTGCTTTTGCCTTTTTGATATATTAATTTCTTGTAGAGTCCTAAAACCATATTCGACAACATATAGAAACGAAATAATATTTAGATTAATTTTATAAAGGTAGAAGATGTTCTTCAAAAACATGTTGAAAAACCATAGGTGGACATTATGCAAATGTGTTACCCATGTTACGTATCATGGAAGCGAGACTGGAATTCCTGACGACTCGTATGTTCAGAGTTGATTCTTTCTTTTGGGAGAGTAGAACTAAATTTATTGTGCACGTTCGACTTTGCAGACCATTTAGCATTTACATTCACACACAGCTAAACACATTTGGCACAGTCCTTCAGCCTGTTCTGACACAAAGTGTTGATCAGTCTAATGTTTTTTTTTTTTCATATCTGACCAAATTAAAATGATCCAGGCCAGAATAGACCTTCTAGATTTTCTGAATCATGTGATATATATGATTTATTTAAGATAATTTTTATATAATTTTATTTACAATTTCACTATATATATATATATATATATATATATATAAATGAAGAGTTCAGATGCCATCTGACATTTTCTTCTTGAATGATCATTTTTATCAAGCTTGTATATTTAAGTTCAGTAATTTCACTTAAATAGCAATGAAAATGACCTATTAATTGTCATTTAAGTGGAACTACTGAACTTAAATATACGAGCTTGATAAAAATGATCATTCTAGAAGAAAATTTCAGATGGCACTTAGAGGCTTTTGCATCTGAACTCTTCATATATATATATTTTCAATATGAAAATGCACCTAAATGAACTGATAAGAATGTAAAATGTATACCTTGAAATGCAATGTAAGTCGCTTTGGAAAAAAGCGTCTGTCAAATGCATAAATGTAAATGTAAATGTTTCAAATGTGACATTATTTCAAGAAAAGCTTAAAACTTCTTGGTTACTGTCTGATTGAAAAAGTGTGTTTCCGTTCTAACAGATTTTTACACGCATGCACTTATCTGCCTCATGCATCACACAGACACTGAGACACACAATCTCATGAAGCACATCGTAGGGTAAAGATGTGCTTGTACTGTGTCACTGTGTTCTACTTGTCCACACCATAATAGTGTTTCCAAAACACTAGACCTCTGTTTAAAATATAAAAATATTAAATTGATCAACAATAACACATGTATGCCTATATGTAACTATAACGTCACAACAATTGAAGACATTTAATGCAAACAACACTAAAACATATTATAGGTCAATGACAGATAAGACCTTTTCAATCTAATCAACTATCAACACAACATCAGTATCTCTCTCTCTCTCTCACGTCTAAACTACTTAGTTAGAATTGTCCTAGAAACCACTAACACACCATGGAAATGGCCTTGCAACACCCTAGTAACCACAGAGCTTTCAACATTCTTCAAACATTCAGTCTCTCTTCAAACTACTACTAAAGTAACCATTTCATTCCAGTAAGATGTTTACTGTAATACTACGTAATAATACTATTACGACTGAGGATAAAAATTCCCAGCCATTGCCCTATCCATCTGACCAGCGGAAATGTGCTGCACAACACACACATCCCACCTCATCTGCCGTGTTTGTGGATCAAAGCAGATTTAGATGAGATTGAATGAAAATGTGTTCTTTAATCAATCACTAATGCTCCTCATGCTCATCCACCTAAATCAACGTCCTGACGATTACAGGAATAAACTCACATCAGTCAATTAGTCTCACCCTTTTAGAAAAATTAAGAGAATTCAATTTCATAAATAATCATGTGCTCGAAATATTAAGCAAGAACACAGTAGGCTATGTGTAGGGATTTGATAGGGACACTCTTTCAAATGATGTTGTGATGTGTGACCAGGCAAGATTCAGTACGACTCTTGATGAAAGTGAGAGATCATCACACAAATAAAACTTTATTACCTTTTGATCGACTATGGAGCAGACCAAATCCTTGACAGAATTGATTGACAGATCGTGAGGCTCCAGGGTGACCATCTCCCTGGTGAGTCCGATCTGAAGGAGGAAGGACACTCCTCCGTGAAGGGAGCTGGTGGGGCTCGGGACACTGTGATTCCCATTGGAGAGGCGGACGTAGAGTGGCACCGGAGGGCTGGGGGATGGAGAGGGGGTCGGGGGGGCAGTCTGATGCTGAGAGTGGACGAAGGGTTTAGGTAAGGTCAGAGGAGAGGTGCTACTACTGGCAGACATTAGTTACCTCCACAGGTCGAGAGTAAACTGTGTAAAACGGACAAGCTTGGAAACCGTGGCCGATATCCGATGAGGGAACAGGTCGTGTTTTTAATCAAACACAATGTTATTCTGTCCTAAGGCAGGTGAACAGAACTGGCACAGTCATGTGCAACCCGTGGTGTACGAGGCAGCAGAATTGGAGCAAGGAATGAGGTGCCTATTTTTCACTACGTCACCCTCTCATATATGAATATGGCATATTCATGGCCGTCTGTGCATTATCCAGCACATGTTGAATTGATAGTGTCACTCCACGGCTGAGCGATCAGGATGCCAGCATGATGCTTGACAAAGTGCTTTCCGTTGTAATCCAGCTCCTCATATCTGTTCGAAACAAAAAAAGATTAATTTCAGTCTTTCTTCCACAAGTCCCTGACTGGGACCTACAGAACTCATTCATTCGGCCATTATCTATAAGAATAGCAAGTTATTGAATATCAAATTCAAACTCCTTGTTTTCTGGAGGAGTTTTGCACATTTTTGTCTTTTGCTATGAAGAACTCCAGCTCACATCTGGAAACACATCTGGAGACCCTCCCACTCTAGATCGCATAACTGGCACAAGACCACAAATACCAGCAAAACAAGTTATACAATGTCTTTGTTCGAGCTTTATCACCATGCATCCTTAACAACTGATTCTCAAGACGAAATAAGCACACTGAACAGAGGAGGGAAAGAGAGGAACACATACCTTTAATGCTGGAAAGGCGTTTCCCTGACAAGTGAAGAGATTAAGCTTACTATCAATGGAAAACGAGGACTTGAAAGCTTCGGGGTTTCTTTTTTAAAGCTTCTGGTGTTTCATTTAGCCAGTTAACCATCGCTCGGTTACAGGCTCCGTTACATGAGCTCGATTTGAAAACTTTCTAACCTCTTCTCATGTCACATTACACGCGTCTTAGTATGTGCTCTCCATCTCCGCGGGCAAATAACGAACGCCGCACAGACAGAGAAAGTAAAGGCTGAAGGAAATGGCAGGTCTGTCGAGCTGAAGAAGTGAAGTTGAGCTTCAAAAGTGCAGAAATGTTTTTCTTTCTCTCACTGGCGTACGCGCATGTCTCTCACGCGCAGTTTCCGTTATGTGAGTATTCCGCGTGTGCGCGCCCTCTAGCGGCGTCATTCCACGGCCTCTATGACGCAATATAGCATTATAGAGTCCTGAATGATACATTGTAGCGCCGGCCTTTATCTGTGATTGTCCACAAAGCTCAAGCTGTTCTTGCTCATCATAATTATAGCATTGATCACAAATATATTACTATTATGTAAACGGAAGGGTTTAGTAGTTCATTGAAATATAAAAATGAGGGGGGGGGGGGGGGGGGTTCATGCATTAAATTTCTAATAATTTTACTACACATTAACTAATGACCTGTATAATCATATACCTGTATGACTGTATTGTATAATATTTGTAATGATAGCTACAATTAAGTAGTCATTATAGCTAAAAGTTTTTGTTTTTTTTAATAGAGATTCATACATCATCTGAAAGCTGAATATATAAGCTTTCCATTGATGTATGGTTTGTTAGGACAATATTTGGCCGAGATACAACTATTTGAAAATCTAAAATCTGAGGGTGCAAAAAAAAGAAACATTCAGAAAATCACCTTCCATTTATATTTACGATTGTGCTGCATCCACTCACAAAAATATATATTTTATATATTTAAGGTAGGAAATTTACAAAATATCTTCATGGAACATGATCTTTTATATCCTAATGATTTTGACCCATACAATGTATTGCTGGCTATTGCCACAAATATACCCGTACGACTCGTGACTAGTTTTGTGATCCAGGGTCACATATATTAATATAACATTTAGTATATTCCACACCTGCAAGGTGTATGTAAACTCCTTATCACAATTATATTATAAATTATCACTACAGGTGTACTGTATAAAATGTACCATGGGATAGTGATAACTGGAAAATGGAGAAATCTGATTATATTACACACATTAAAAGATGCACTGAAACACAAAAATGCAGGGGAGTGATGAGGTGCCATAAAAAAATCTAACAAAATATAGCATAAATGAAATAAATAGACAAAGTGAAAATCATTAGAACTTTATTGCTTTTGTTCATGAAAGAGTCAGTATTGAGGGAAAGAGTGGTCTATGTTCTTGGCCCAGGCCATCAATCCTCCACTGATGTCCTTCACCGTGATCTGTTCAGTTTCAAGGCCAGACATGTTCTCCAGGAGCTGAACTGCCTTCTGGGAGTCATTGCCAAGTTTGCACACCACAAACACTACAATACAATAAAGGTAAACACACAGATAAAGTTATCTGATTCACTCTATTCAAGCTCATTTACTCTCTCTCTCTCTCTCTATATATATATATATATATATATATATATATATATATATATGGGTTTGGGGCTGGGTCTGTGGGACGGTTTCTGGGGATTCACTTTTTATTTGACTTACCTTTTGTCTTCTGCATTCTCCTTACCATTGTCTCCTGTTCTTCCCTCAGACTCGTCCCCCAGAAACAGTCCCACGGACCCAGCCCCAAACCCAATCTCTTAAAAATTAATAAAGGCTGGTTTCTAAAGTACTTCTTCCTGCCTCCATGTATTAATGCTCATGGGTAGCCTAAATGGGTTCCATTCAGACCTTAACATTAAGTATTTTACTGTTATGTGTCAACAAGATTCAACAAGACATTTTCACCTGGCTAGACCCAATGTTTAGATCTGTTGTGGTATTTATGCAAATTAGCACAAACATAATTAGATTATGCGCCGTTTGTCCATGTTAACAATTTCAAAAAAACTTGTAATACATTTTTTGTTTGTCTTGATGTAAGTAATCAACTCAGTAATGTTCATGGTGATATCTAAAGGTTAAAATTTTTACTCTATTCACGTGAGAAAAAGAATGAATAGGCGTATGAATGGGCTATATTTGGGTCTTTTTCTAAGCTTTCCCCTAATGGGATTCTTCAGGGCTTTTTTTTTCCTTACTCAGGACATATTGAGGATACAAAATCAGTTGAGTTTGCTTCTGTTGCAGTTTGTTCAACCTTTTTTCATAAAATGACTGGACTTATCCAATTAGTTTAAATAGATTCACATCTCATTAAAAAAATCGAAATATACAAATCTAAAAAATACTTGATTATTCACCACGAGGCCAGCTGTTTCTGATGACTTTCTTGAGAAAACCGATGGCATACAGACGAGCGATTATTGTGGATAAAGATAGGATCATTATGTATGGCTCAACACCATCAATGTTCATGCCTGAGCATAGTGACGTTTAGTGTTTCTGCACCACGTTTATTTGAGCAGAAAGAACTGAGGTGCAGGAGAAGGGAGTGTTAAACACTGATCACAAAAAACAGCATATAACAAAAAAAGATTCTTACCTGGGACTTGAGATTTGGTCTGTTGTTTGAGATTACTAATTGCATCTTTTAAAAGTGTGATGTGCTCAGCCTTTTTATCCTCTAAACTAGCAAGTGGAATGTCTGTCATGCAAGGTAAGAAACTTAAACTGAAGGAATTAACTTGATTTTTACTAAATCTCACACTAAATATGAAGAATGAAGAAACGTCAGCAGCAGTGAGACGAGTGTTAGTGCCTCCAAACCAGAGCATGAGAAATGAACAAGTGTTTATTCTGACCTGTAATGCTGCCTGAATCATAATCATACACTGTTCGCTCGTTGGCCAGAGGAGAACTGAGCGACTGAGCCTGGGTTCTCCCAAGGTTTTTTCTCCATTCTGTCACTGATGGAGTTTTGGTCGCCTTTTTTCGCCTTTGTTGCCATCAGCTTTTGGCTTGCTTAGTTGGGGACATCACTGAACTTACTTAAGCTGGACTATAACGCTATTTTCTTCTGGAAACAAACTTTGTTGAATTATTTTCCTGTTATCACTGTAAAGCTGCTTTGAACAATCTGTATTGTAAAAAGCGTTATATAAATAAAGGTGACTCGACTTGACTTTATGCCAAGCGACTAAATGTGGTCACCTGGGGCCTGATGTGTAAACATTGCTAATCTAAATGAATCTAAATGTGTATATCAAATGGAAAACAGAGTTTAAAATCATTTAGTTTGCTTCATTACTTCGCTAAGGATACTGATTTTAAAAAGGTAGACTGAGATGGCGAACAGGAACATAGTTTGTGTAACACATTATTAGATGTTTGATTACATAGTCAAACAAAAGACTAATCATATTGTGTAATCATACATTGTGAGCGATACAACTGTGCAGCGTTTACTTCAGTAAAGTGGATCCATCGAGTGAATCTCTGAGCTGGTGTGAGTGAGTGGAGGCGGGGCTAATTTGCATATTCATGGTTCCACATATACTAAATGAAGCAAGGGTATAGAGTTATATTCAAGTTATTTTAAGGCATGAAGAATTTTTTTCACAGAAAACAACTTTTAAATATGTAATTTTGGTGATCAAAAATGAGTTTTACAATTACTGACAACTGTAGTGTAGCTAACGAGAGTAGATATTATGAAAAGCTTCAAAAAAAAAAAAAAGTTAATCCACTACAACATTAATCATAAAGGTAATTTAGGAAAATTTGAAACTCCATAGTGCACTGACAAACATGTAGAGTTTCTGTTGTATATTTTAATGAAGCAAACGTCCAAAAGTAAACTGTTAAAGAGAGATCATGGGAAAGGATACTGATTGAGGTTGACAGATGGCAAATGTCCACCTCTACTTTGGGTCGAACGTCAAGGAGGAGATGAGGGGTTGAGCTGTCCAAAATGGCTCTGTACTCCTGCAATGAAAGACAAATATTATATAATGTGCAATATTTGAGGAAGGAAGCTGCACAGAAATTCAAGATGACAGATCAGATCTGCTTTATATAATGACCAGCTACACACTTCCACAATGCTCAGTAATGAACTGGCTAACATAGAGCGGTTCTGCTAAAGATATCATCTAAACTACCAAATGGAAATTTAAACACCCCTTATTACATTCCTCTGCATGCCCAGAATTATGACAAATCACTGTACTACCTGCACAGAGACTCTCTGTTCTTTGGTTAGAAGATTCAGTCTCCGACACTGTAAATGAAATAAAACAGAAATAACTGAGAATAAATCAGCACTGGATTTCATCACACAACGTTTAAACCAAGATGTAGGCCATGTCTGATCAGGTGACCTTAAACCTTTTTGGTTTTGGAGTTGATTTTTGACTGAATGTATTTGCCATGGCTGAAAGGAGTTTTCTTTCCCTAAGTTTAATAATACAGTTACACTGAATGTGTATGAATTGAATAACTGCATGCTTTTCAAAGCTCAAGAGAAGCATGTCTCTGCAAAACACACTCTCCATAATGAGTGTGTGACAGTGACGCCTTGTGGACGTTTAACCACAGCTGATTAGTTTGCATCATTGACACACACACAAGGATGACTATAGGAAGGAAAGTGTGAGATTTCCTCATGCTCAGACCTTATCCGTAGCAGCAGAGCCACAGAACTGCTCATAGTCCTGGAGCTCAGTGAGCGTGGGCTTCTCTCCACACACCACACACTCGATCTGCCTGGCCCGCAGACGTATGGACCGGAAACGCCCCTCCTGGCCATCAAACATCAGCAGCTGCTGCTCAAATGAGGCTGAACAGACCAGTTAAGGAGTTCCTTCATTACGTTCTGCCTACAGTTTGGTAATAAGTGAGCTTAAAAGCATAACTGTTTCAGTTTAGGATGTCCTTAAGTGTAGAAAGGATACATCCTTGACCGGACGCAATTTTCAGAACTTCTAATGCTTGAAGGCAACCCATTATACCAGGCACTGCAAGTATCAAAACAAGTCACTTCACAGTCATATCCACAATGCAGAACATTGTAACATAAACTTATAATTATGGGATTATGGGATTGTTACAGAAGAAGAATTCATATTCACTTTTTTTAAAGTCAGAAATAACTTAAAAATAGTTTTTTTGAGGTAAGATCTGCAGTAAAAAAGAAACAGTATTGTTGTTTTAGACAAGCAAAGAACTTAGGATTCAGTTTTAAGTAAATGAGAGAGACTGTTTTTGTCAAGACACTCAACATACGCCATACAAAATTCAGTATGGAATTAAATGCAAGAAAGAAGACCAACTGCAATTTAGTATGCAAATGCCAGTCAATTTCAAACTTCCTTCTTAAATTACTTTAATCAGGACCTATTATGCTTTTTCACGTGTTCATCTTTCTTTAGTGTGTAATGTTGCTGTTTGAGGATGAAAAAGCTCTGAAAGTTACAAAGTCCCTCCAGCGGGAGTTATTTTCTATATCAGTGTCACTGTAGTCTCGAGTTTTCTTCCAGGAACGTAAATGTCACATCATTTTAATCATTCCTGCACAAGGCATACAAAAAAGGGGCGGGGCCTGGTTGAGTTGCGTTGGTAGTGTGTTAAATCTCATTAATAGTGTGTTTCCGAAATACACTCGAACCGGTTGACCAAACACAACACACTGGTCCAGCCGACCAATCAGAGCACAGAAGGAGGGGCTTCATAGAGACATGCAGGAAACTAAAAGCGTTACTGACAAACTGGGAAGAGAGGAGATGCAATAATGTAAAATATGTGAAAAATAAGGAATTTTTTCACGCATGAAAACCTATTCTAGCAGAACCCCAAAACAAAATCAAGACTTTGTAAAAGGGCATAGGTCCTCTTTAAATTGAACAAACCACTACAGAAGGCTGAAACTATCTACAAAACAAAGTTTGTATAATAAGCAAGTAGTTCTGGCTGAAATAAATACAGAACACTGTGGATAAGAATGATGAGAAGAAGATGATGATGATGAAGAGGAAGAAGCTATGGAGTATAATCAGGTCGAGTAGAGTCAGACTGACCCACTCCCAGGACGCCTCCATCAGAGCAGTTGGTGACAGTCTCAGGAGGAGGTGGAGAGGGGAACAAACACCGGTAACACGGCCCTCCTCTGTAGTTGTACACCGTGAGCTACAAGAGAAAACATTGAAATAATCAAAATCTCCCAATTAAAAAAACACACACTACATACTGCATATATACTCTCGTTCAAAGGTTTGGGGTCAGTAAGATTTTTTTTTTTTTTTTTTTGAAAGAAATTCATACTTTTATTCAGAAAGGCTGCATTAAATTAATCAAAAGTGTTATTCAAAACAATTCACACTAAAATTAGGTAGCAAAAAATAAAATAAAAAGTCTTCTAAATAATAAAAAAGCTGCCCCTTTACTCTTGTGAAAAGTCAGTGGATGAACAATTGTGTCTGTGGTTAAAAAGGTATTATAAATGCACCATAAACGTTTTCATGCACTATATTCCTGGTTTTCTAAAGACAAACGGCAACTTAATTTTAGGAACAGACAGTATATTAGGATGTTAAACTTAAGTTAAAATGGAAACTCTTCACTTCACTGTATTGGGAGACAATCAAGATTGCAGTATTGGTATCTGTGTTATACACACACTAAAACTCATTTCTTTCAGCATTCTTGTACTTTCTCTCAACTTTTTTTCTTCTGCGTAACACAAATAAAGATATTTTAAAGAATGTTGATGTCAAAAAAGCATTGCATCCCATTGACTTCCAGTATAGATAAATATACAAATATACAGTATTTCATTTTTGGCTGACTGTCCCTTTAAAGGCACACTATGCAGTTTCCGTTTTTCTCAAACAGCGACCCCTAGAGTCGCTGTGGAGTACTTGTATTTAACGTTACTGTCGTAAATACCACTCACGCAGAGCCGTCTCTGCACTCTTTTTCGACCGCGCTTTCTTCTATTTCTTCGTCGACTCTGCCATGATTCACGTCTGAAATGCGTGCTAGTGTCTTCCACAGAGGCGGCTTCATATGTTGTTGATGCATGTGACGTCGTGCCGTAAAGCAAGTTGTGATTCTCGCGGGATTTCTGCTTTGCTATCGGGATGATTCGCCCTACGAGTTCGTTTACCATCAAAATGATTTCCAAGCTGTTATTTTAAGGTATACTCTTGCATAATGTGCCTTTAAAAGAATGTGTAAAAGAATCCAAATACTTGCGACCACTGTAAATAAAGACTTCAAATATCAATGTACAGCTCACTGTCTGCAGGTTTGATTGAGATATTGAATAGATGAGCTCACCTGTCCTTCCACTCGTAGAGCACTCGCTGACACTAAAGGCTTGCCGGCCAGGACACAGGCATCGTTCACGAGGTACCGTGTAGGAACGTTGTCTGAACAGTCTGCCACAATGTCATACATGAAGATGCAAAGTCAAGGAGACAAATAAATGGGTTTTGCACTGTACAGAACAGAAAAGCTCAAGATTAACTTCTCAATTGCATTTCATGAGTGGATATTGTTGAATGAGTTGAATGGCGTTCTCTCTGGAGAGCTGGAGGTGATAGGGAACACACTGAACTGTGGAGTTCAACCTGGAAGAGATCACAAGCAGTCAACTCTCCGTCCTTCAGTCGTTCACCTGTGCTGGTTTCGTGAGGTAGGATGGTACCTGCTGATGGCCTGGGCGGCAGACAGGGCTTTAGGCTGACCTTGAGTCACTTCTGAATGAAGCACCTGTCGGTGCAAGTTACTCAGTTCCACCACATCATAG
The DNA here is from genome assembly GCF_964197995.2 of Scardinius erythrophthalmus. Classification (NCBI taxonomy): domain Eukaryota; kingdom Metazoa; phylum Chordata; class Actinopteri; order Cypriniformes; family Leuciscidae; genus Scardinius; species Scardinius erythrophthalmus. The sequence goes on along the minus strand of NC_138239.1, from coordinate 33,220,433 downwards.
TCCAACAGGCCCAAACGTCCTGAAAACACAAACTACATTAACAACTGCCAACTAGTGCCATAGAACAATTACAGCTGTGTCTTCATGCAAGTGTTTGCTTTGGGACACAAACTAAAATGAGATTTGAAGGTTTTCACGGGACCCATTATGAACAGCGGATTCAGTCTTCATCTCTTCTACTTTAGCGTTTACTGTAGACTGGTAACTATGGTAACTTCTGTTTTGTGTGCATTTCTCTTAAATTAAAAAGTTAATTTAAAAAATAGACCCTCTCTAACTATTACAGCTGAATATGTTTGTTATACACTACTGTTCAAAAGTTCCCGGTCAGTAAGATTTTTTTAATGCTTTTGAAAGAAGTCTCTTCTGCTCTCCAAGGCTGCATTTATTTGATCTAAAAACAGTAATATTGTCATATATTATTAGAATTTAATAATGCTTATTATTATTTTTGTGGTATCATTATTTTCAGGATTCTTTGATGAATAGAAAGTTCAAAAGAACATAATTTATTTGAAATAGAAATCTTTTGTAACAATGTAAATATTTGCATGTTTTTGATCCATTTAATGCATCATATAGTATTATTATTCTTTTTACTATATTATTATTATTATTATTATTTACTTGGTAGTGTATATATAATTTAAACTATTCAAACTATAAGGTTTAATTTGTTAACATTGGTTTATTTAGTTAACATGAATTAATAATATTACAACAGCACTTGTTAGTCTTACTCAATGGTAATTACAACATTTACTAATGCATTCTTAAAATCAAAAGTTGTGTTTGTTAATTTGTTAAAGTCCCCCTGTGGTGAAAATCAAGTTTTTAATGCTGTTTATATGTATATGTGGTGTTTTTAATATGCTTTAAGACAAACCATGTGTAAACTCATAAGTCGACACCATTGCTGAGTATTTTCTCCTTAAAACTGCAGTGAACCAAAGACTCAAAAGCACGGTTTGAAATCGCTTTCTGACGTCACAAACTACCTTGTAACCAATGATTTAACCACATAAGCATCTACACTACCAATGCAATAACTCTGGAAGTGGTCGAATGTGGACAAGCTCAAAATGTTTTAGGCCCTGTTTACACCTGGTTTTAAAATACGTTTTGGTCGATCACAAGTAGACAAGGGAGACACATTGTCTTAAACCTGGTGTTTTAATCCATCCCGGAGAAGGCGGTCTTTTGTGGCTGTTCAAACGCATTTTGCATTTTTCGACTACCTCTGGAAGTGGCCATTTTAGACCCCGTTTACATCTTCATTAGTGTCGTCCACTTGTGATCGGATTGACGAAAACGCTTCTTAAAGGGACAGTTCACCCAATAGTGAAAATTAGCCCATGATTTACTCAACCTCAAGCCATCCTAGGTGTATATGACATTCTTCTTTCATACGAATACAATCGGAGTTATATTAAAAAATGTCCTGACTCCTCCAAGCTTTATAATGGCAGTGAAAGGCCGTATATTTTTTGAGGTCCATCAAAGTGAATCCACCCATCATAAAAGTGCTCCACGTGGCTCTGGCGGATTAATAAATGCCTTCTGAAGTGAAGCGATTTGTTAGTGTAAGAAAAATATCCATATTTAAAACATTATCGACTAAAATGACTAGCTTCCGGCAGACGGCTGTACGCATCAATTTACGGCGAAAGAGCGACCGCGGAAGCGCAGAGGATAGAGCAAAACAAAACACCAGTCACGAATTAGAAGTCTAAAATGACAATTTTTAAAGAGAAATGTCGGAGGAGCTTGAATGTTGCCGAGCCCTGTTTGTTTGAACCGCGAGAGGCTTCTAAACTTATATCCTATGTCATACATGCGTCACTGTTTACTCTTGTGGTGTAACCCCTAATTTCCACCAACTGCGGAACGGCTGCGGATCCGCTCCGGAACGGCTGCGGATCCAATAGGTTTCCATTAAAGTCAATGTGTGTATTTTCACTGACTGCGGAACGGCTGTATTCCGACTCCGGCGATCCGCAGCCGTCCGGAGCAGATTCGCAGAGCTTCTATTTTTGCCGGATGCCGAACAGCTCCGCAGCAATTCAGCACTTATATCGCGCGATCATATGTGAATTCGCAAGATCTCGTGGGTCCTCGTGGGTCCTCGTGACTTCAGCTGTCAGTCATCCGCAACAAATCCGGACCTGGTGGGTATTGAAGGACGGCGAAGCACGGAGCCGACACGCAGTGGAGCCGATCCGCAGCCGTTCCGCAGTTGGTGGAAATCCGGGGGAAGTAGACATGCGTACGGTCGTCTGCCGGAAGCTAGTTATTTTAGTCGATAAAGTATGAAATATGGATATTTTTCTTACACGAACGCATCACTTCACTTCAGAAGGCCTTTATGAACACCCCGAGCCGTGTTGAGCACTTTTATCATGGATTGATGCACTTTTATGGACTTCAAAACAGAAACGGCCATTCACTGCCATTATATAGCTTGGAAGGCCAGGACATTTTTTAATATAACTTGTGTTTGTCTGAAAGAAGAATGTCATATACACCTAGGATGACTTGAGGATGAGTAAATCATGGGGTAAATTTCATTTTTGGGTGAGCAATCCCTTTAATACCGGATGTCAACAGGACCTTACTTGTACAGATAAACTCCTCTACTTAACAGCATTATGAACATAGTAAACAAACATGGTCACTTTACCTATTCCAGCTGCTGCCAGATACTGCGCAAGAGGACATCCTAAACCTCCACATCCCACAACCAGAACAGATACATTACTTATGGCAACCTGGCCTGTGGAGAAAAGAAGATTTTTATGAAAAGAAAAGAAAAGAAAAGAAAAGAAAAGAAAAGAAAAGAAAAGAAAAGAAAAGAAAAGAAAAGAAAAGAAAAGTCAAAATATTGTTTAACCTTTAACACCAAGTTCTGGTAGGATAAGCTGCCTGCTGTATCTCATGATGTCATCATTGCTCAGCGTTACATTTGATTTCAGTGGTGAAAGATTGGTAACCTTCTCCTGTAACTCTGTTAATGTTGAGTTTCCCTGAAAAAAAGGGACAAGAAGCCCTTTCAGTTTTCAAGAAAATGCTCAGCTCTTATATATTATATATATTCTTATATATTTCACCATAATTATCTGTCATATGACACTGGTGCCTTTCAAAATATTATTCTGTCCAGCAATTAATAAATGATTTGAGCTGTTCTATCAACCCATGCCTTTAAATCTTTATCTTCAGAAAAATAATAGTAATAGAATTTAAGTGTCTGACCTAACCTAAACCTTAAAATAAATTGTTGATACTGTTTTCACTCCATACAACAACACATATAAATTGGCATTAAATATTCGTTGTTAAAATCATTACATGCATAACGGTACAGAATCACACAAAGGCTTTGTTATCTGAATATTTGCAGAGTTAACAGAATAACTATTGCAGACCTTTTCCATTTGATGAAGTTTCTTCTTCAAAGCTGTAATCTCTCTCTCTCTTTCCAAGAGCTGTGTCTTCAAACTTAAAATGGTATCATCCATCACGAACAATCACCTCGATATCAAATTATTATTAAGAAGCAGTTATTATGACGAGCAATTATGTGTATATAGAAATCACACTGCACAGGACTTCCGGGTTTCCGCGCGTGTGCGACCACGTGTAGCGCACGTAACACGTGATTACAACAGCTCCATAATACGCGCTCCCCAGAGATTAATGTAGATATAACCCACTCAATGTTATTACATTTATTTTGAAAAGACTACTGAGTATTAAAGGGATAGAACAATCTGAAACATTAAGTAACACGAGGGTGCAGCTGAACAAAAGTTACTGAGATAACAATAGCTCTTTTATAGCTGTATTTTGCTTCAGGCGAACTGTCCTATAAGTCCAGTTGTTTATGGGTGAAAATCCCCTGCTAAATGGACATGTCACCAGATCACTGCCATTATTTTTAACATCACTAATATGCACTTTAGAGTTTTCGTAAATAGTATTTGTAATTTAATATGGTACTAAAATAAACAACAGTTAGCTTTGAATTATTTTACTCTGCTTTTTTGTGGCGTAGAAATGCGCCAGTTTATAATATTATCTTTATAATTCTTTATTTTTTATTTTATAATGTTTTTTATCTTTAAATATTGTTGGTAACCAGACAGCTGACGGTAGGCTACCTGACTTCCATAGTAGGATAAAATACTATGGAAATACTATGGAAGTCAATGGGTGCCGTTACTGTCTGGTTACCAACATTCTTTAAGATATATCCTGTGTTCAACAGAAGAAAGAAACTCATAGATGTTTGGAACAACTTGAGGGTGAGTAAGTGATGACAATATTTGCATTTTTGGGTGAACTATAAATGGAACCTGTAATATACAGAACCCATTAGTACAAAGAAAACAAATCAATATTATATAAATTGTTTCTTTATTTAAGAACAGGGAAAGAAGGCGAAGTAACAAAACAAAACTCCAGCGCTCGACAACAGCTGGCTCTTTGTGCCGAATCGAAGTGGTAACTCATGAATATTAATAAAGCCTCGCTGACGTCGGTTGGTTGCCTTTAGTTAATATTCATGAGTTAAGCCTTCAACACGCCAGCAATGTCTGTCTTTCAGCCAATCAGTTTGCCGAGCGTCACGGAACGTTATTAAAATTCATAAGCAAGGCGTTCGCCATAGTAGGGTTTGTAAAGTGTTCTCTCACATGATCGGAGTTGTGTGGAGTGTGTATGTGTGTGTGAGAGAGAGCGTCGTGAGGACAGAACTGAGGAGATGAGATGGCCGAACGACGCTGGACCGCGAGACTGTTGGCTTTCATTGGCATCATAGCGACGCTGACGAGCTGCGACACTGTTCCCTGGCAGGAGGAGAAGGTAGCAATCTTTACACAATGCATGCTTGGTTCCTTTTAAGAGAATTGGCAGAGAATAGATACCTAAACAATGTTGAGTTAGAATTATGAATTCTATGTATTTTTCTCGTGAAGGGAGGGTGTTTTCCTTAGGGAATATCTGTCTGTTTTTAATGCATACCAAAAAGAAAAACTGTTTTATTCATGCATTCGTTTTTTTGTTGTTGCATGTCTTCTTTTTAATTTCAAATATCCTATAGAATCGTGACAGTGATCACTTAAACTGACTCAGGAAAGTAAGGTTAATTTGCTTCATGGCTTTACAAGATCTGGTCACTTGCATCTTTAGACTTCAGTTCATGTTGCTCAGTCTGTCTCCCATTGTCTAGTTGCTATGGGAGCAAGATCCCCATCATTGATCCATCAGCAGGATATCTTAATATAGACTTTCAAACTCTTTTGAATTAATTCCGATCAGTATTTGGGGAGATTTTCTTTGAATGATGCTTCTGTTGCACTATTGCTTTTGAGCATGTGATCAGATCATTGAAAAGGGCAAATTATACAGTGGAATGTAATCTTTTATAATCTTATTTTCCTCACCTTGACACATACTTTTTTGTATAAAACATATCTGATCTGCCAGATGTCTTTTACTTCTGTGTTGTTCATAACAAGCTACTTTCATTAAGTGGCTCAAATAAAACATGCAGAATCAATAATCGCAGCACAAGAATAATTGGACTTTGAGACCACACAAAACGAAATGTCATCAGAAGATCAATATCGTGTTTAAAGCAGATGTAGTTTAATTAGGTGTTTCTATCCATCTTAACATTATTATTCAAGAAAGATCATATAATCAGAAGCCTTTCAGACTCTGTGAATGTCCTCCAGCTGTGCCGACTCATTTCAGAACCCTTCTGTTGCCATGTATAGTGTAGTTTGAACACATAATTATCCTCTAGACATATGCAGTGTATAATTTATCCTACAAACAAGACTATACTAGTTTGGTTGCAACATTACCATTAAGCAAGAGTATTGTCATCATGTTTTTTTTTTTTTTTTCTGACTGTAATGGGAGTCACTGAATTAGGTTGTATTGTAAGTTGGGTTTTTTTTTCAGCTTTGTAGATTGAGAAAGAGTAGACTTTTTAATATATGACTCATTATTAATAAAGAACATTCTAGATTCATTTCATGGACGGTGTCTCAACCACCTTAAAGGGTACAGCCCAAAAAATCATCTTTTACTCACCCTCTCATGTCATCCCAGATATATATGACTTTCTTTCTTAAGGTGAACACAAATAAAGATTTTTAGAAAAAGAATCCATATAATGCAAGAGAATGTTGATGCTTCAAAAAACACATACAGCCATCATGATGGTAATCCATACGATCCCAATGGATGAACCTATGTCTTTTGAAACAAAATGATAGTTGTATGAAATTGAAAAATTCTAATATTTTAAACTTTTAACTGTAAACCATCGCTTCTGGCCAACTGTACACATTCACAAGAAATTTCGAGTTTATGCATGACATAAATGTTAGCATGTTGTAAAGCTACCACAATTAAAGTGACACAGAAGCGCACAGAGGACGTCACTAGTTGCAATGTTTCATTCATTGTAAGCCAATGAGATTTTATAGTTTGTCATGCATACATTTAAGAATTCGAATTAGAATAAGTGGAGGTATTCATTTGAGTTACATGCGAAAATTGGTTTCCCCACACTACTTATCACTTATTACTACTTATTATCCCCACACTACTTATTACTTACTTCTGCCCATTGTTGTTCAAACAAACTGTACATATATAGTTGTCTGCATATTTAACTGTTATAAGAGAAAGTTTTACAGTCAGGGCTCTCCAACGATTATAACATTTAATGACACATTTTTGTAATAGTTAATACATTTAATAATTAAACACTTAATAATTAACACTACATAATTGGTCTTATGTAGTTTTTAGGTTCATCCGTTTGCATGTATGGGATTTATTGCAGCACAGCTCCTTAATCACTATTGTTATGTCAAAATACATAAATGTGTTAGTTAGTTAGCTCCGGTCTTTAAATGTGATTGGCAGAGCAATGTCTTTACCGTTTACTCCTGTGAAGTAGTAGTAGGGATTTTACGCCAGTAGGTGGCAGCAAGTGACTTTATGAATGAGTCATTGAATGATTCATCAGCCGATTTCTTCAAAATACTGTGCTCAGGGATGCAGCGGTTCGTTCTGCTTTGGAACTATTTTGGCAATGCAAAGGTATATCAATAAAAGAAGTTACTTTACGCTTACTGAAGTGTAATAAAAGCAATATCAGACTCAAAATTATGCTGTTGCTCCGAATATCAGCACGACTATGATTACCTGCAGCCGAATCACTGCTGTGCTGATATTCGGAATAACAGTAGGTATGTTAACTTTACATGGACTAATTTTCATCAATCCGAAGGAATCCAATTTGACTTCAGATTTGGATAGTTCTGTTGATTTCAATGAACCCTAAATGTTGCAATCTGAAAAAAATTTCAGCGCATGTGTTGTTCCCCTGTCACAGCATTAAGAACTAAAGAAAGCCACCGCTATAATATTACTGGAGCTACTGTGAGTATAATTGTCGTTTTGTCTTGATGACATACCTGAAAGGAAAGCTGACAAATATGTCGGAAGAGGTCGAAGTCCATAGTAATCGATTGTCGAGTTCACACGCATAGGTTTAGTTACCTATGATCACGCGCGTGAACTCGACAATCGACTACAGTGGACTTTGACCGAAAACAGGAAGAAAATACAGGTATGTGCGCTGGCTGAAATAACATCATTTTTATTCATATCTTTCACATCTACTGCAGTCAGATTCACCCGTGATCACTCTGAAGGAATCACTCACATTGGCTGTGCACTTGTAATGACACATCAAGGATGTTAAGAGGATAAAAGCAGGTTTAGTACTTGCCCCATTGAAGTCAACAGGGTGCAAACTCAAAAAAGAGGATAACACGGTGTAGGCAACACCGATTTTTGTCGTTGTTCTCTGTACTGACAGCACTCCAAATTTACCAAAAAATGAGCTCAATGTTAAAATTGACCGGAGTTCTCCTTTAATAAAAGCTGCATTTGGATCTCAACCTTCGTGTCTCGGAGCAGTTCGTAACTCTTGGATCTAATCGTGACAAGTGTATTGTAGTACCTGTACGTTATAAAATAGTATGCAATAATAACATATTCAGTGTTTATGATTACATTGATTGAAATCATAAATGAATGCTGTCTTATTAGGACATTACTTGCCCCTGTCCCTTACACCTACCCCTAACCTAACCCTACCTGCTAAACACTCTATTCCCACTATTAATTAGGCACTTTTTTATTTATTTAATATAATCGCCTTTCTGAGCTGATATGCAAAGGGAAAAATGGAGAAGAATGAGTTCAGAATTGGGCAGATTCAAACTTGAGTTGGTCTCGTCAAAAGCTAACGCCACCAGCCTTACACTCTACTACGCCACTGACCCTGTTATCGGGTTTCTTTTGTAATTCTGTCTCAACCTGACACTCCCCATTTTTCCATGTTTTACAATGTGCTGTTGAGAGAGGGAAGATTGCATCTGTACAGATAATCTTGAAGAATACAGTGAATGCAGTGTTGTAGTCGAGACCAGAAGAGGGTTGAGTCAAGACCAAGACCACATGCTCCCAAGTCCATGGAAATACAGAGACCATGAAAATATGTTCTTGGACCATATTTCAATGATCTTGGTCTTGTCATGGACTCGTGAGCGATTTTCAAATACTATTCGGACATACCACTCTTTTGGCGTACTGTTTTTCACAAACTATCCTGTAGGGAAGTAATCGATTTCGGATGCAGTGTGTATCTTAAAAACCAGTCTGACAAAATACTCTTCTAGTCTGAAACTTCACTCAGACTCGAATATGTTGGTCTCAACAACAACACTGCTCAAAAGTACGAATGCACACAACACAGAAACAGTGAAAGTGGATACACATCACAAGCTCATATGGATGAAGATTAATGAGCAGCATCTGCAGAAACCCACTGTGTAATAAATAAATTAATACAATTTGTAATTAATTTTCTCTTCAGCTAAAACATGTAGCAACCACACTGAACTCCAGTGAACTGAGCAGTGTCATATCTCATACCGATCTGGACCGAATGTGGCAGAAAGACCTGAAGACTATGCTTGTTGTGCGGTACCCTGGTTCAACTGGAAGCCAACACGTTCGGGAGGTCAGTATGTGTGTGTGAGTGTGTGTATGAAAGTTCATGTTTAAATGTGACAGTGTAATCAGTGTGCGAGTTTCTCTCTCTTCAGCATATTAAATCAACCCTCGGCTCGATGAACGCCGGGTGGGAAGTGACAGAGGACGCCTTCTATTCTCATACTCCTTACGGCCAACTTCCCTTTACCAACATAATTGCTACTCTCAACCCTGCTGCAAAACGTCAGTTGGTGCTGGCCTGCCACTTTGACTCCAAATACTACCCACCACAATGGGACGGCCGTGAGTTTCTCGGAGCAACAGATTCTGCTGTCCCCTGCTCAATGATTTTGGAATTGGCGAGAGCCCAAGATGACGAACTAAAGACCCTGAAGGTATGGCAATGTACACAGAAAATAGGGATGGGTCACCATGGTTGAACAACTGACTAGTCGATTAGTAAGGTCATCATCTAATGTACTGTATATCTAGATTTTTTAGAAAATAATTTTTGGTGACAGCAAAAAACACTGTCACTTGTTTTTATAGACCCCTTTTCAGTAAGTAAACATTGTGATGTTTTTTGTGGGCGGAGCTTAGGTGGAGGCAAAACAATTCCCCTGGCTAGCAAGTTTTGATAGCTTCTTTTTTAACAATGACTAGAGAAAATCTCATTTTATCTTAATATGTAAAGTCACTCACTGTCCAGGAACACAATTGTTATTTAAAAAGGTTTACTTTAACAGACAGAACCAGATTGGCCGACCCGTACACACTCACTCAATGGATGGACGATCTGACAGGATTAGCTCCGGTTAAGTGGCCTTACCTGACATCTACACCTACCTGATATAGAAAATGAGCGTAAAGAGAAACTGAGGGCGTATAAATCTTTAGATGCCTATAACTATTTGCTGAATGGTCACGTTCACGACTTCTGTGGTACGATCCAAAGTTCTGCCAAGTCAGCGCCAAGGTCAGAATACAACCATGCAAAGAGTGACATTACAGTACAATTTTAAAGATGAGTATATTTTCTAGAAATAAAAATTCCAGATACAGCTAATACATTTTTGACCTTTATGTACTTGATTATGCTTTTGTGGTAGATTTTCCCCTACGCACCTGACTTAAGTTTACCTGGCATCTCCAGTCGACACCCAAGCGTCTACAGTCGACACTTAATAATATTTATACTCTAGCACTGCGTCTACAGTCTTCAAGTCGGACATCGTCTCGTCCCTTTTTACACTAGTACTCGAGAATAAGATCTCAAGTGTCCTATAACCTTCTGCGCAGCATTAACTAAACAGACTCCAGACAATGCCTTCAAATATGCTTTAATCACGGCCGGAGGATCTCAGACCTATTTCAGAGAGAATCCCACCAGCAAAAAGAATACAACAGTTTTTATAGAATAGGAGCATGGCAAAGGTGACATGATTCATCACATCATTTTCCTACAATATGATTGGTTCTTATTCAGCAAACCCTTCTGTTACTAGGTATAAGCTTTGTTATTCAAAGTCATGAGTTAATCAAAATCATGAGTTTATATATTTAAACATTTTTTCTAGTTTCACTTCCCCTTTTGTTATATTCGGGCATTATTCAGACGCACTGACTGACTTTGACCAAAGTGTTTGGAAACATTTCAGGTTTCAAAAGCATATAATTGTTAATCCTGCTAGAAAAATAAATGTTAGTGATGATTAATTAAAAAATCCATCACACTTTCTTAACAGGTTCTTCAAAAAGTTTAGTCACAATCAATCACAACAATGTGTATACAATCACAGATGATTCACAAATAATCACAATAGTTTAGAAAACATTAAAGGGTTACTTCAGGATTTAGCATTAAGCTTTGTATTAGTAGAAAACCTGTAGTATTTTCGAATTACCATGCTTTCCCCCCTCATATCCCCCTGAGAGGAGAGATTTATGTATTTTTTGTCTGGAAAAAATCCTCCGATGACGCAAAAATCGTCATTTTGCGTCATCGGAGGATTTTCTGGCCAGAGGCTAAAGACTACAGCCAGTAGATGGCGTTGTTCCGCATGTTTTCAACCCGCCCATACAGGGTGGGATCTCACTCACAGAATGTACACAGTATCAGCCGTCTTTCTTTGGAAGCTAAGCTAGCATGCTCTTGTTCTGTGGAGAAAGCTGAATAATAGGAGAAAGCTGAGTAAGTAGGGGTTACCATCTTCCTTTTCCCGGACTTGTCCGGCGGGCGAGACTGTTAAAAATGTCCGGGATTCGGCTTTTGCGTTCTACGGTCGCCATTCATTGTTTACATGCACACCTCTCGTTTCAATCTAACTGAATTAATTCCGATCGGTGAATCTGACTGTAGTGTTTACATGGACGCTAAACAAGTGCGTTTGATGCGGTTGATGTGCGTTTTAACATTGCTAAGAAAATTCCCGCTCCTCCGTGAGAGATGCGTTCTCCCGCGGCCGTCAGCCTCGTCCTGCTCGCCACAGTAAACATGATGAATGGCGACTGTAGAACGCAAAAGCCGAATCCCGGACATTTTGGGTCTCTAAATCCCTGGCAAACTCATCACTTAGGCTAGCCTTGTTGTTTTCAACTGTGCTCTCTAACCGGTAGGCGTGGCCTCCTAAGGCAGCGAAGCAAGTGCATTCTGGGAGTTGTTGTCTTTCATCCACATAAGCCAAAAATACATTTTCTGGCTTTTCTCAGTCTAGAAAGCTCCAAATTCAAAAATTTCTCCACATTTCTTCTACTTAAATGACATATTTTAAATACACATTCATCTTCCCAGAGGTGAAGTATCCCTTTAAGTGAAAAATTTTCACATTGGAGCCTGTACTCGATTCTGGCACCCAACAACACAAGATGACATTTAAAGCTCCTTGTGTAGCCGAATTTGTGTTGGTTTGTATTGAATTGAATTTCCACTTTTTTTGCCTCCAGCTAACGCTGTGACGTAATTGTGAAGTCGGGGCAAAAAGGGTCTATAGTAAAATTTTCTTAGAAAAGTTTTATACATCCATCCCCCTTTAAAGCACTGCCACTACAAACATAACCACGAGCATTGAAATTAAAGAGATTGTGATGAATAAATGAAGGAGCAACGCAAGCTCATTGGATGGAAATACATCTACCTACATTTTTGCAAAACTTCAAAACACATACATACAATTCACTTTAGTTCCTTGCATTGTTGCTTTAGCATTTGCTTTTTATCTCACATTTGCTTTTGTTAACTCTATCGGTTCGATAGGTGGAACATTATTTTGCTATATAACGCTATAGAGCATTAACCTTCAGTAAAGAACAGTATTTGACAGTGGGTAGGGTATAGCTTTATTTTGTGCCAACTTCCATATTAATTCGATTGGAATTCATGGGATTGATTATGAATTTACATATTAAATGGTTTTTCATTTGTGTGTATTCTGTAGTGTCACAAGTAGATGGCAGTATGTATATGTTTTTTCCCTCACAGGACTCCGGGTCAGATCTGTCTCTGCAGCTGTTCTTCTTTGATGGAGAGGAGGCTCTGTATCAGTGGACCTCTGAAGACTCTCTGTACGGATCTCGTCACCTAGCCCACAAAATGGCGACGACACCACATCCACCAGAAGCCACCAACACCAGCCAGCTCGACGGCATTGTACAGTTCTCTCATCAACAAAGATTAATACAAAGAAAAGTTGACACACAGCCAAACTTACATTCCTCCATGGATTACAAAATTAGATATTTTGCTTGTACAAATACAAAAAGTACCATTAAAGTGGCCCATATGACTTATGTGATGTTATAAGATTTCCTAAACTTTGTGTGAGGAACAGAACAATATTTAAGTTGTTATTCACTGATAAATCATACATTCATACTTCCTCGTTCACTGTATCAGAATATATATATATATATATATATATATATATATATATAACTGGATAATCATATATTGTGAATGTACGGCTAAAGAAAATGAATGCAAGCAAACAACAAAACTGGTTAAAGTCCTTAATTCATTCAATTTCTCCCCAGGATCTGTTTGTTCTGCTGGACTTGATTGGAGGTCCTAATCCTCGCTTTGGTAATCAGTTCTCTAGTACGACCCGATGGCTTTCCAAACTTCAAAAAATTGGTTAGTAACTTTTCTGCTCCGTTTTTCTTGAGTCACATATCACATATCCCTTTCTTTTCCTCTGTTCTTTTCTTTTCGTTTTCTCTTTCTTTTCCTCTGAGAAATTTAGTTAGGTTTGGTTATGGATGACAATAAGTCTAAACAAATGTCCATATGAAAATAATTGATGCAAATACGTGAATGATTCAGTTCACATATTCCTCATATATGTGAGTCAGTGAATCATTCATTCAGTTGTTGTTGTTGTTTTTTAGTTTTTTTTTTTACCAAAAACACTGATTCGTTTAAAAACTAAACACTGCTGCAACGTGTTGCTTTTGTGCAGTTGATTTTCATTTTCTTTCATTCAGAGCTATTTTCATTAGCATACCCTTGTGGAAAAAGTACATTTTAGCATACTTTTAAAAATAAATATAAAATATACTTATGTGCAAACTTATAGACAATATATGACACTTATTTGAATTTACATGTATATTGGATTACATTTAAATTAAATGCAGTTATATTAAATGCAGACCCACCTAAACGACCCACCTTATTATGTGTAATTTCATATTGACTTCTATTGTTTAGTTGGAGGATACTGCTGATGTACTGACCATTAGACCAACTGAAATCTACTTTTATGTCATTTTTATTGAAATTTGTATTTAAATATACTTGTAATTACACATTTGTAATGATGAAGTTGCAATTTAGTACATTGAAAAATATATTAACTTTAAATGTACTATTTAATAACTACATACTACAGCTAAAATTATAATTAACTACTACTATAATCAACACATCAAATAAGTGCACTTCTTTGAAGCACGATTAAACATACTGATTTAAAATATACTTAATGGTAAAATATTTCATGTTTTTTCTTAGTCACAAAAGTACATTCTCTTTATGTGCACTTAAGTGGCTTTTTTATTCCAGTAATATTTTATAGTAGAGTGTACTTTGGAGTGTGCTACTATAAGTGCACATTCCATACAATGAAGCACACTCACAAGGGGAGCAAAATATACTGTAACTGGTAAAATTATATATAATTTCTTAGTTACTCAGTATACACCACTAGGTGTCAGTATAATCAAAGGTGGCTGCCGTATTGACAAGCACAACATAAACAAAAACACTACTGAATGCACATTTAACCTTTATAAAATAATAAATGTTATACTCCAAATGAGCTGATATTGACAGGAAAACTCTTTACTGTTGTCTAGAGCGTCGGCTGCATGCGCTCGGTCACCTACAGAATCACCCTAATGAGGTTCAGTACTTCTGGCCTGGCCTACATGTGGGTCTAATTCTGGATGACCACATACCATTTCTCAACCAAGGTAAAAGACTTGCTGAGATTAATATGAATGTTTATATAAAAAGGCATTTAAGCCTTATTTATGTATTCCTCTGCAGGCGCTGCGATTTTGCATGCAAGACAAAATATTTTGTTGATCCTGGAACAACATTTCTGTCTCAAAATGTTGTCCTAATCTTATCCCTACCCCTAAACCCAACCCTACCCATAACTTAGCCTAAAATCAGAGGCAAATGAGAGGTGAATAACACTGATGTAGAAGCACATAACCCTTGTTGTAAGCCTAAACTTGTCATAAACTGTGAACTTGTCCCTCAGATCTGAGTGGTTGATGGAAATGTTGTTCCAGGATCAGTAAAGATGTTGAGGTTGTACTTGGTGAAATCACATTCACCATTTCTCTGCCCTCGCAGGAGTCCGGATTCTTCATCTCATTACGACTCCTTTCCCTGCGGTGTGGCACACTTTTGATGACAATGAGGATAACTTGGATCGTACCGCCATCGGCAATCTCAACAAGATCCTGCAGGTGTTTGTTCTTGAGTACCTCAACAAGACAAGTCAGAACCCTATTGCTGAAAGCACTTAATCTTTCCAAACTAGACCATCAGTCCCCAATGACATTTCTCTGACAAGCATTGCGAGTTAGCCAGTTTCACCTATTCCAGGTTGTTTTTTGACAATTTATTTGTCACACAATCAGTAAGTTCTTCTGTAGTATGTGAGTTCCAACCAAAAGCACATTACTAGGCAAATGTCTTCAGACTGAAGACCTTTAGGGCCAGATTTACTAAACAGGGCAAATTAGCGTGAGAGCGCAATTCCAAAACAGCGCTGATGGGAGTGGAAAGTTCTGTGCGTGATCTACAGACATCGCACAAATTAAAGAACAGACACTCCTGGATCATTTCCATAATGACCAACGCAATCTACCAAGAGCAGCGCAAATCAGCGTCTGGTTTAACATGCTTATTTTGGGCAGTACTGTAAATAATGGAGCAAATACAAGTAAATTGACTAGTGCAAACATTAGTAAATCAACTTGAATGATTCATTTAAATACTTTCCCCCCATAAATACTGCGTCTGAAAGGGAAACTTCTACAAATGCATATGCAATAAGGTCAGCCACAAAAATAACCCTGTCCACACCTTTTCAGGACAAATTCAGTGTCCTTAGTAGATCCTGACAGTAGTTTTTTAAAGCCAAAAGAGGGTTTGTTAGTAAATCTGGCTCTTGATTCAGGATCTGACTCGGTATACAGGGTTCACTGTGTTTTTCTTTTTCTTTTGTCACCTGTTCATGCCCCTGTCCCTGTGCAACAGAAGACCAGGACATGACGGCAAAACGAAATACTTACAAATATTGGTACTCAATATATCTTATTTTTGCTGGTTACATGCATAAATAATAGCATTTATTGTAGCCTTATACTGTGTAGCCTTTTTGACTTAAGTGTAAATTGTTTTATGAATCAACAAACATAAAGTTTAAAAAGAATCACAGTGTTTCATGATGCCTGTGTGATTCTGCGAGCTGCTGCTATTGTCATGTGCCCAGGTGTCAATGTGTTCCTCACTGTCCAGTGAGATCTGAAATGTTACTTTAAACATGTATCCATTTTAAATAGCTGATTATAAAGCAAAACAGCGAATAAACAGTTTACAAAGCAGTGGTAAAACCATTCTTGGCTTCTGAGTGTTCATTCATAGCTTTAGTTTCAGTACAGATTAGTTGAGGATTTGTGGAGGGTTACATTCTTGCATTTATGTAAATCTTAAAGCTTTTAAAGGGTTAGTTCACCATTAAATGAAAATTCTGTCATCAATACTCACCCTCATGTCGTTCCAAACGCGTAAGACCTTCGTTCATCTTCGGAACACAAATTAAGATTATATTAAGTGTATTAAGATTTTGGAATAAAGTTGTTATTTTGGGGGGGGTTTGCGCACAAAGAGTATTCGTGTCGCTTCATAACATTAAAGGGTTAGTTCACCCAAAAATTAAAATTCTGTCAGTAATTACTCACCCTCATGTTGTTCCAACCGCGTAAGACCTTCGTTCATCTTCGGAACACAAATTAAGATATTTTTGATGAAATCTGAGCCATGTTTCACTCCTCCATAGGCTTCTATGTGACCGAAACTTGCTGGCCCAGAAAAGTTATTAAAGAGATCGTTAATATAGTCCAAGTGACTCCAGTGGCTCAATCTTAAGTATATCAAGCGACGAGAATACTTTCTGTGCGCAAAAACAAATAAAAATAACGACTTTATTCCACTTTTCATTTCCTTCTCTCTGGGCCTCTAGTTGGTTCGCGTAGTCTTTTTGCGCACAATGCGTAGCGCGTCTGTGTTACACGTCACCACGTAGGCTCACTATTGGCCGACGCCGGTCATGTGTGTGTTGCGTGATGACGTGCAACACAGACGCGCAGCGCAAAAACACTACGAGGCCCAGAGAGAAGGAAATGAAAAGTGGAATAAAGTCGTTATTTTTGTTTGTTTTTGCGCACAAAAAGTATTCTCGTCGCTTGATATACTTAATGTAGTGCCACAGTAGTTACTTGGACTATTTTAACGATGTTTTAATAACTATTCTGGGCCGGTGAGTTTCGGTCACACTGGAAGCCGGAGGAGTCAAAATTCTGTCAGATTTCATCAAAAATATCTTAATTTGTGTTCCGAAGATGAACGAAAGACTTACATGGTTGGAACAACATGAGGGTGAGTAATTACTGACAGAATTTTCATTTTTGGGTGAACTAACCCTTTAAGGTTGAACCACTGTAGTCACATGGACTATTTTACCGATGTCTTTACTACCTTTCTGGTCCTTGAAAGTCGCAGTGACGTTGCAGTCTATGTGGGGTCAGAAACCTCTCGGATTTCATCAAAAATGTGTGTTCTAAAGATGAACGAAGGTCTTACGCGTTTGGAACGACACGAGGGGGAGTAAATAATGAAAGAAATTTCATTTTAGGGTGAACTAACCCTTTAATAGATTTTTTGTCCTAAAATTGTATTGTTAAAGCATACAATATATTACTCAACATTATTACATCTTCATAGAGAAAAACAGTGTAAAGAAATGTTGCCTTGAAATGTTTAATTTGATGAAAAATATGTTGATTTTAACTAGAAAAATAAAAATAAACTGGGATATCACTATTAAAAAAACAATAGCACAAACAATTACTAAAAATGTAACTACAATGAAAAATAAAATAAAAACAAATTCAAAATATTAATAAACACTATAATAGCAGTATATAACTAATTCTAAAATAACACTCATCTTGAGCAAGTTGATTTATGTTCACTTCCAGTTCTGATCTGTTTTTAGGGAAGGACTGATTGTAACTAGAAAAATGCATTTCCGGAGGAACTGCAAAGTGTGCTTGCTCGGGTGCAGTGCACTTACGTTAGCAGGTAGTGGATAGATGCGAGAAAAAATGCGAGAATGTGAGAAAAAAGATGTCAAACTGTCTTTTATTTTCGAATTTAATTCCTCAATCAGCGCTGGACCGGCATTTTCTATCTTCCGCTGACATGACGCCAGACTGGCTGCATTCACTGAGGTAAATTATAATCATCAAAAATAGTATATGTAATATTCACAACAATAACCGTTAAAAATACTGTCATTTGTATAACAATGGCGAAATGTATTACTTACACACATACGTAAACTCCTCCATCGTTAGTTATGACCGTTCTGACTGGTGATGACCTGATGCGCGAAATGACAGTTGGGTGTGTGATCATCGCTCTCCACTTCCTGTGAAGTGATGTATCGATGTTCCCTTATTCCCTATGCTGTGCGCAGTGCCCTTCGAACTGAACATGTTCGCTCCCTTCGGATTAGAACTTAAGATGGCGGAATACCCTGTGAAGTCCACTTCGCAGTCCACAACGCACCTCTAGAGCGACGTTGTTGATTGTTTGAGCATGTGACTGCGCGTTTCTCCTTGTGTTCTATTGTTATGCGCAGCATATTTCCCGCGCGCACAAACACAGCCACAGACAATTAATTGTTTGTTCGGTTATCGAAGAAGAGCATGATGTATTTTGTATAAAGTTTTTTTTTTTTTATTAACTGCTTTGAGGATTGGAAATGCACAATTCATGCATACAAATCTGTATATATTAATAAATTAAGATGATTAAAATAGACCAATGCAAAAAACGAAATTCATGCCTGCATTTATTAAGACAAACCTGGTAAAAACGAATGCAGTCTATACACTGACTTGGCTGCTCTGTGAAATGTAATACAACAGTGCCACCTACTGTCTAAATGCATTACCTAACATCAAAAGGTGAAACTCTTGCATAGACATAGGTAAATGGGTTTGTCTATTAGACTGAAATAAAAAAAAAAATAAAGAAAATTCAGATCTTGTACATCCTCACATTGGAGTCCCGAGTTCATGTATAAAGTTTGGTTTCGATATGTGACAGAGTTCCTGAGATATGGACGACTTCCTGTTTGGCGACTACGCCGCTGATTTCGTTTGGCTGTGACGGGCAAACGCTTCCGAAAATCAAAAATCCTTCTAGTAACTTTGATGAGGCTTGCTCGAATGATCATGTACGTCTAGTTTCGTGAAGTTCGGACCAAATTTGTGACCTGTGAAACTTTAGTTTCGCTTTCTGTTCAATCCAATATGGCGGACAAACGACATGGACTTGTGATGTCATCTTCGCGAGCAACTTACACCGGTGCTGACTGGACGTTTTAAAGTTGGAATGGTGTCTCTGTCTCAAAGGGCCTAGGCGCAGGAGCTGGCCAAATAGCTGGGGGGGGGGGGGGGGGTTGCCAAATAATGTAAAAAAAAAAAAAAATTTTATCTTGTACATCCTCACATTGGAGTCTCGAGTTAATGTACAAAGTTTGGTTTCGATACGTGACAACGTTCCTGAGATATGAACTACTTCCTGTTTTGGCGACTACGCCGCCGATTTCGTTTGGCTGTGACGGGCAAACGCTTCCGAAAATCAAAAATCCTTCTAGTAACTTTGGTGAGGCTTGCTCAATCCACTATGGCGGACGAACGACATGGACTCGTGATGTCATCTTCGCGAGCAACTTACACCGGTACTGACCGAACGTTTTAAAGTTGGAACGGTGTCTCTGTCTCAAAGGGCCTAGGCGCAGGAGCTGGCCAAAATTTTTCTCCCGGGAATAATAATAATAATAATAAGAAGAAGAAGAAGAAAACTTAAGAAGAACAATAAGTGTGCGCTTTCAGCAAGCACACTTAATTATTTTGAATGTTTTAGTGGTTCATTTAGAAGGAAGTGTGTGTCTCCATCTGAAAACGTCTGTAAGCAGGAAGCTTTTAGTGTCTATGTTTGTCTATAGACTGGTTTCATCCCCCCTAGAACTGGGTGTTCCCATGCAATAAGAACTTACAGACCACATGATCATGATGCTGCCATGAATTCCAGTGTCAAAAGTCCCCTGATTTATTGCATTCTCACACAGAAATATGGGTTTTCGTGCACTGGGTGTATTTCTGGTATATTCATTTAAAAAATGTAGTCACTGCAGTGAGGTACAATTAAAAATGTTCTTGAGAAGTACCATACTTCCACAAGTTTACAATGTTCAGTCCAGTGTTATTTTAGTATTAATCATATACTGCTATAGTATTTATTAATATTTTAAAGTAGCTTTTTATTGTAATTAAACTTTTTAGTAATTTCAATTTAGCTTTATTTTCATTTATTTTTAATAATTTATTTTTATTTCAGTTTTAGTTTTAGTATTTTTAGTACTTCAGCTTAAACTAATTGTATTACTGCCAAGACAGCATTTCAAATTTTAGTTACATTTTTCAAAGCTTAATTTTTTCATCTCATTTTTATATTTTATTTCAATAAACCAAAATGATTTTAATATTTTTAGATTATTAACAATAACTACACCGGTTCAGTCAGACAACTGGAATCATATGTCGGGAATATGCATTACACAGTTAACATGTTAACATTTCATTGCATTACATAACAACATATACAAAACTAGGGGGTCATCTGAGAACAATTGAAGCTATAGCTTTTCTCAGACCTAACTACTTTTCTGAGCCATTTTATTTATTTATTTAGCCATTTTACCTTAAGTAATACATCAAAATCATTCTTTGTAATTAGTATGGACCCACTTTAACTAATTAAACACTGAATCAGAAAGTTGATGCTATGGGAACGCTCTTGCGTGACTTCATCGGAAGCACGTGGGAAATTACCGTATTGTTCCGAATATAAGACAACCCTCCCTTTTCCAAGATGTAGCTTTTGGATGAAAATGAAGAGAATGATTTTATTTGAAAATAATTTTCATACTGCATATTTTTTAAGTTAAATTTTTTGTATTGAAAGTATAGTAAATACTGGTAAAATGTAGGCTACCAACAATCACATTTAAAATAAGTTTTTTGCATACCACAAAAATAACTTGTAGCCCATCTGAATTATATAACAATTAGGCTCTCCATATCATAGTGAAAACCATGTATTCTACCAAAATTTCTGGGTACCATCTTACATTTTAAAATCGCGTACAGGGGAAGTTTGGTCCCGTCAGCAAGGCATGCAAACGTGACAATCACGTGGCTCTTAGACGGCAAGCTTTTCTGTGACTGTTTGCATTTTTAAGACTGTCTTTTTGAGCTTGTGATATTTTAACATTATTATATTTCTGGGCACACTCGTTTCACTCATATTTGGCGCCACCAGTTGTTGCGGGGTATTATTGACATTTAAACGTTTAGACCTAGAATATAAGACAAATCAGTTTTTTCAGATGTATTTCTAAGAAATGAAAAAACATTGTCTTACATTTGGAACAATACATTACTCCAATCTCATTCACGAAACATAGTCCATTGCCAGATGACGGTACACCAGGAAGCTATAAAGGACACCCGGACCAAACATCATCAGCTACTGTGTCTTCAGTAAGTGCTTTGTGTGAATCGTTTGTCTAATTTGGTGTTGTTTGTCCCTTATATTATCCTGAAGAGAACAACATAAGCAGAGTGTCGCTACTCTAACCCCCCCTCAGAGAGACCAGGAGTCGAGGCCAAAGCCAAAGTTCTCCCAGGGGCGGACAGATCTGAGCACCATCATCCTCTCGATGAAGGCTTCAGTCCTGTTGTCGCTGAGCTCAGGACTTCGAGGGCAGGCACCTCTGAAGAGAAGTGGCCCTAATCTAGTTTTAGTGTGCCCACTTCTCCTCACTGCCCTCGGGAGGCCGGTCCGCCAACCTCACCACCTTTGGTGTTTCGGGGCGCAGCAGTTTACAATGAGTTTTTGGCCCAGTCTCCGCCCGGGAATGTTGCAGAACTGGGAAGCTTACTCCCTCCAAGGAGGGAGTTGGAGAAATATGTTCGGTTGTCCCCTGTCGGCAAGTCATTCCAGGGTACCTGGCATATACTGATTCCTCTTTCAGACTATTTGGCAGCATGGCAACTTCTGCCAAATGTGTCTCCATGGGTTTTGCAAATGATAGAAGCAGAGTGTCTCCTACTGTCTTGCCCACCCTCAGAGAGACTAGGGGTTGAGGCGGCACTCGCAGCTGAAGCCTTCTCAGGGGCAGATGGATCTGAGGACTGTCACTGACGCCTCAGGGCTCTGGACTTTGAGGACAGACCCCAAGAAGAGTGGCAAGATTTTAGTGTGGCAACTTCTTTTCAGTGCCTTCGTGAGGCCGGTCTACTAACCCCGCCACCTCTGGTGTTTCCGTTCGGTCTAGCCTGGCCACCTTGCACCTTCGCAAAATGCATGAATGCAATCAATTACATTTATGACTGATTTATTTGGTCAGTCTGGAAAGATGGCGGTTCAGCATCAAAGTGTCACCCTCGCTCACATAGATGCTTGGAGTTAAACTAAACTCCAAGAAGAACTTTCTCCATTACACTTTTAGGGGTGATATGGGACTTGACTATGATGTACTGTAAGCACAGATGTCTCTTATGCTCATATCAACTCAATTCTCTCAGCTGTTGGCAATATCAGACTAAGCTAAGCCATCATGGTAAAACAGTTTCAGAGACTGTTGGGAGTGGGACATGAGACCATTTCAGTGGTGACTTAAGACCATGGGGTTTTCCCTAAGGGGCAACCCATTTCGCATCATCTGGGTGACGTGCAGATGCCTTCACACCCTAGAGATGTGGAAGAAACCTTGGTTCTTGACCCAGGTTTCTGTGCTGGAGGCCCCTGTCTGTGGAGATGTCACCATCCTTTATTGCATTTAAATTCCCTGGAGATGATGGCTATATTTCTAGCACTGAGATACATGCTACCGGATCTAAAAGGCTTCCATGTCCCTGTCCACTCAGACAACACATTGGTAGTTTCATTCATAAATCACAAGGGGGGTCTGCGGTCTTGCACTCTCTGCAGATTGGAGATACTCCTCTGGGCCCAGGGCAAACTACTCTCAGCGAGGGCAGTTTACATCCCTGGGCACCTGACTTGGGAGCAGACATCCGGGGCTATGGCCTAGGGAAGTGTGCGCATCAGAGGAGACGTATCTGGTTCTCCCACATGAATTCAGTTCCATTGGGGCTGGATGCCATGGTTCGGCCGTGACCGAGGCTACACCTGTACTCTTTTGCCCTGATCGCTCTGCTCCTGGGAGTTCTAGAGACGGTTTGGCCCCTGTGGGGGATCAACTCATGAACTCTGGTCTCTCAACTGAGGTTGTTAAGGCCATCCTTAAGTGAATGAATTAATGCATTAATTTTTTGGTGCAGAAAGCGCATCAAAGTCAACTGCCTAGTTGGTTCAGTGCTGAAGTTCCTTCAAGATCGCCTTTGTGCTGGATTTAACCCCATAAAGATGCAATCTGCGTAAGAGGTACAGTCTCTGTTGTAGACGAGTGCAAACCCATTCAGTGTGTGTTTTCCATGTAAGTGAGCTGTCTATATTAACACCCTGTGTACACGTGTAAGTCTGCGTTTGAGTAATGTGTTGGTCATGCATAACCACTTCTCAAACTAGGAAAGAAAATAGGATGGGACTTCATTTTTTCGAGAAGAGAAGAGAAGCTATTTTGACTAAGATTACGAGGCACATGCATTTTTAAAACATAATCATGTGCAGAGATATAAAGCGTTAATAAATACTGTAATATTCCATAAAAAATCAGATTTGTCTATTTTGATTTCATGGTGACTTTAAAGGCACCTAAGTTAGACAATTAATTTAAATTAAACTGTGTCTTAATACAATAAGTATCCTAATACTTTTAAAGAAAAAGTTAAAGTAAAAAGTGAGTTCCTGCCTCCACAAACATTTGATGGAAGTTTTTTTTTTTTTTTTTTTGTCTGAATATTTTGTACTGCTTTAAAGTATGCATGCATATTGTATCTAATGAGTTCAACAATTAAATAAGCTTGGTACTTTACAAAGGAATCTCCCAAATAAATTCCTTTGGTCTGATCACTATAATGATGTCATACCTGTGACTCATGCATTCCTAATTTAAAAGCTAACGATTAACTGAAAGGTTATATTGCCTATTTCTAAAAACAAACTCTGGAGACATAAGAATAACAGTGGGCCTCCTCGGCAGTAGCAGATCTCCCTGCTGCTCCTCCTCCGTTCGGATGAGGGGAGGATCACTCACTGAAATCTGATACATGTGCTTCCTCGTGAGTTTATCCCGATTCCCGATCGCTCACTCAGTCCATGTGAGAGAATCGGCTGGTTCAAATGGAGATATCTTGCGAGCCGTGCTTACTACTGGATTTCTAGAGGACAGACTGAAAGAATGATCTCATTTCACAGTGCCGATCACACACTGGTGCTTCACGTAGTTTATTATTAATCTCCAGCTCTTGAGAAGGACTCTACCGGCTGGACCCAACATTTAAAGCAATGGATCCAGTAACGAGGTGGACACCAAAACAGGTTGTTGACTGGATGAGAGGTGAGTTTAATAATATGTATGCTGGTGGTCGTTTAATTTTAAATGGTCTCTCTTTCTAGATAGCCACCGTTAGAATCTAGGACGTGTGCATTGTTTACCTGTAGTACTTTCGACGAAACCAAGATCAGTGTGTCAGCAATGTTCGAGCACCAACAAAACAAACTCATATGTTTAAAGAAACTCATGGTTCTATCGCGTGGCAGGAAAAAAAAACAAAAATATTTATTGAAATAACATCCCGCTGTACTGCGCGTTTTTTATTGTTATGCACGCATGTTATGCAGGAGTATTTTACTCCCAGTTATTGTTTTAGACAGATTTGTCAAACCGTTCATCTTTTTTCCAGAAGATAATTATACCCTGCCATTTGTGTAAATGATTGACACATAAAAGCCTATTCTTCAGTGTTGAGAACTTGTTCGTGTGTAGCTGTGAATTACAGACGAATTGGAATTGAAATGAATGCCTTGTCAAATTCAAATCTGATCAGTCATTTGTGAATTCGAGTCGAGTACCAGTCGTGTTATTTGTCCATGTGTAATCATGAAAGATTAATGTAATAATAATATTTGTGTGAAGTCATAATAATGTAATATTCAAATGTGAATTGGACCACCTGTCCTTGCATGAATTGGAGTAAAAATCCACTTATAAAGTTTATTGTCTGTTAGGGTCATTTTGGAATCTGTGTGGACAGTTGATGTGACACATTCAAATATTTAAGCATAGCCTATCTGAAATTAAATGGTAAATTATAATGTATATTCGTATTATAAATTCCCAGCTTTCTTAATGTCTCAAATCATCATGCAATTTTAAGAGAAATATGCAACACTCTCATAACTACTAATACTGTACTTATGTTTTGGTGAATTGGTTGCAAATTTATTTGTATGCTACATCACAAGGTGTGGACTCTCTCTCTTTTTTTTTTTTCTTAAAATGTTTTGTTGTTTGTACTAATCAAATTGCACAAATTCATGAGAATGTTCTCATGAGATCGGGTTGGAAATATGGAAATATAGCCGTCCCAAGTTTTGAATAGTTCAAAAAATCTCTTTCAGTGAATAATAGTAATAATAATAGAATTATTATTTTGTTGATCTCAAATTAAAAGTGTCTGGTATATCAGTGTTTTTTACTGTCTTAAAAGTTTGACACATGCTCTAGATAAGATTTAAGAGGGGGAGAGGGCGGGAGGGGGGTCCTTAAATAAAACATGTTTAGATTTTTAGACAGGCATTTTTTTTCTGGCACATCTTTTTGAATTTTACTTGGCACTTATACGGCTCAGTAAAAAAAAAATAAATATATATATATATATATATATATATATGTTTTTGCCTCTCAAACTTAAAAACAATCATACTGGAGCATTACTTTATCGTTAATGTTACTGTCCTACTTAGGCTATATTAATGACTTAATTTGAGGGACACATAACAGTTAATTAGTCCTTTATCTGACAGTACTGACTCAGCATCCTGGAGTTATAACTTGCTAAAGGCACAATGGTGACAGTTAAAGGATCAACCGTTGCAGGGTTTGAACCAACAACAATTAGTTACCAGGTGTGTTTAACTGCTATGCCACATGACTCTGAAATAAATGTAAATAGACTTTGAGCACATACAATGATATAGTGTAAACGGTACTACTACATTGCAAACATACAGAAAAAAAGAACAAGAGCATCAGTTCTCTGTTGAATGAAATGCCTAAGGCCTTAAAGGTTTTTAGTGGTTCACGTGGGGGCTCTTGTTTCTCAGAGCATGCTTCATTTATAAATTATTAGATTTCTTTGTGATCACGAGAGTCAGTTGCATTAAATAAATAAAAAATTCAGGGAAAAGTAGCCTACCTTCTCACACATTCTTGCAAACAAACATGAACAGACAGTAAAAGTTTAATGGCATTGGCAAGTCTTTAAAACTTTTGCTTGTTTGGAGTATATTCATGGAATGCTATGCAAAAACTGCAGTGAATAATTTCACACTTACAAAATTGAGTTTCATTCCGCCCCTTCTACTCCCACACTTGTTGAGGGACAGCTGGGTGCCTTACATTCTTTTTCAAAACTTCAGAAGCATCCAAAAAAATTCTCAAAGTTCTCAAACTATTGTAGATGAATGAGTTCCAAAACCTAATTAAAGTAAAAGTACTCGATGAGCTGAATTTGAAAACCTGATCCATTTTCTTTATTTGTGAATATTTTATTTCAGTAATATTTTTTTGTAATCCAGTTTAGCTAATTCAGTGCAATGATTCTACTGAAAGCAATTAATCTACAAATTGGGCATCGCCGCTTTTCTTGCAATTTTTTTTTTTATAAATGCACAAGGAGAGCTATAAAGTATAATGTATAATACTTATTTAAAGTGTTGAGTCATATTGACTTGATTTATGGTGTTCTTGCATCATTTTTAAAGATTGAAAGGTCCAAACCCCATTCATTTAATTGCATGAAAAAACATCCATCAGAAATTCTGTTTTGAAATTTTCACCTCAGCAGAATTGATTATAACAGCTGTTATTAGACACTGCACAGGGCCATTGCAAAGTATAGGAAGAGCAGGCTGTTCCCTTCCTCATTATGAAGAGCACTGTAACAATATAGTTAATGGCGTAGGTTTCATATTGACATTGGGCAATCCCCACCAGATAATTAATAATAATAATTAAATTTAGATACATAAGCTTTCTTCACTGTAGCTCATGCACACACATTCAGACAGTCACTCACACAGATCGTGCTGCACACACACAGAAACATTCAGCAACACAGAAACTTCTCAACGTGGCCAAGCCATGCAATTTGTATCACTAAAATAGCTTCACAACTGAACTCAACAAGGAGTTGGCAACATCACTGTTTTTGAAGCAATTATGCCTCGTTTCCACTGAGCGGTACGGTACGGTACGGTACGGTACGGAACGGAACGGTACGCATTTATTTGCGTTTCCACTATCAAAAGTTGTGAATGGTACCAAAATGCCGAACCGTACCGTACCACTTTGTAGTCACTGCTTTACTGTTAATAGAGAAACGCTGTTACAGAATGAGGGAATTCATTCATGCACAATCTCTCTCTTTTTCTCAGGCCTATAAATGAACACAGATTTGATGTATCACACTTTTCTGTGAATAGAATATCAAACTGGAGATCGCTAAACTGTAAAGCCTGGTTTATACTCGACGTGTCAGCACAAGCGTGAAGGTGCGCGCGGCAAAAATGGCGTCATTGCGGTGTGGGCGGTCGTGCGCGACATTTTTTGTAATAACGCGCGCGGCGCCGCATCCGAAGATGAACGACTTCGAGCCAAATCTGGCCGAGCTCGAACTTCTCACCACACCGGCACCCAGTTGCACGTCTAAATGAGTTGCTTACATTTAAAAAAATGAGCATATAAAAGTATTTTTAATTAACATAAAGGTCCAGGTTTAATAAAAATGTTCACGAAACTTAATGAAATGTTTAGTGAAATTAGAAAATATGTAAGAGATCGTTAATTTAGTTATGCTGTATACACATTCTCAAATCCATATATTTTGTTTTATTGTCACGAGTAATAATCTCAGGGTTTACTGGGTTTTACACAATTCTTTTTGTAGTGTGGTATTGGTGGTGGTGTACTAAAATAAACATTGTCACGTGTGTATAGCTTTCTTCTTCTCCCTGCTGATTCCTGATGGTTTTAGAGGACAATTACTCGAGTCGCCCCCTGTCGTTTCACAGAATAGTACAACGGCGAGCGCGTCAAGTAAGGCCCTGTCCCAAATGGCACACTCCGGACTTGTGGACTTCCTCAGAGTCCACACTTTGGTGACGTCATGTAGTGCAGACCTATAGGGCCCTTGGCACGAGTCCCCGAGGGCGCATTGAGAGGTATTTTTGGGACAGACTCGATCGTCACGCCGGAAATAACGGTCTGGTTGTTGTTGGACAGGAGAAATCACATTTTTGCGCTCCGACGTCTTATCTCCATGTCCACTACACAGCCTAATTTTACAGTTCTATATTTTGATATTGTGCATATCACCTGGGCATTAGACAATAGATATATCATGCTTATTTAAATGATGTATACAGTTGTACATAATAATACATAATGTTCCAATTTTAAAACATAATTTAAACATATTTTTTTCAATTTACAGGTTTCAATATTCATACTGTTTACATATGACTCAGTAAAGCCCTGACATTCGGTTCTATTTATTTAATGAATCATAATGCGATCGTATTATTTAACGCACTATTATTATGTTTGAGACATCAACCACTGCTCGATGAGCATAATTTTTGTATAAGCTGTAGGTAACAACTGGTAAAATGTACATTTAGGTCATAAAAACCGTAATATTTTCTTCTCAGCCATGTCAACAATTATCCGTGAGTGAAATCTCCTCCCACCCGTTGTCTGATTGGCCTTTCGCAAGGATTCCTGGGTAGTTAAAGTGCGTGGAGCCTGCTTCTATGCGGGCTTCACGGAAGACCGCTTCAAGGGTACAAAGGGGGCGCTGCTGAGCACACTTCAGAGCGGTAAAATGCTGAATGGGACGGACTATGGACTCGTAGACTCAGCGAGCACGCGCAATTCAAGTCCACGAGACCGAAAGTCTGCATTAAGTGCGCCATTTGGGACAGGGCCTATAAACGCCTCGTCCGTTTGGGGAGGTGCGCGCGCAGTCTGTGGAGACTCGCGTTGCGGAGCCAGGCGAAAGTATAAACAAGGCTTATACATAAGCTTACCAGTGTTTTCAGAAAGCCAGTGCTTGCACATGGTTGCCAGGTTGAGAAAAACAAGTAAAACACTTAGCTGATATTTCGGTATTGCACAAGTTTGAATCTCTGATTACGTCTCTTAATATCAGGCAACCCCTATATTCTATTCATTAATTTCAGCTCCTCTCAGTTTTAAACACTAACTCGTATCGACAAGTAGTATGTTACGATACATTGTTGTATCGATGTATCGAACACAGCCCTATCCCTAACCTTACCCTTTTCCCACCTCAATAGCAGCAAATATGTTGTGCAGTACAACATAAGCACTATAAGTACATTGTACCTTTTTTGACGTAAGTACACAGTAGTTAAGGACAGCTAATAAAGGGGGACAAATTCATTTTGGCAAATTATACACTGCAATGATGCTAAATGCTAAACGTAGAAAATGTTTTTATGTTTTGTTTTGTTTTTCTGTTGTAGCAGAAATGCAATCATGTGACTGCATACACTTCTAAAAGTTTCTGAACCATATGTGTGTTGTTGTTTTTATGGATATCATTACTAAAGGGGAACTTCTGACAATGATCTCATTGTCAAAAAAGCCTCTGTGTGGTTAAATGTTTGTGGATTTCCACCAAGGCATGACATCTAATAGATGTGTCAGTCATATTCTTTTAACAGTTAAGATACTTCAACCTGGTCATGGTTGAATTTTTTTCATATTTTCTTTGCTGTAAGTATGATGACTTTTTCACAAACTACACAGTTATCATGCAATAACACATCACTCTACAGTGACTATTTCAAATATTGCCAGGTCTGTAAGCTTGAACGACAACAATAGGCCTAGGCTATATTAGTTGAAGAAAATGTTGTTCCAGGGCTACCTGTGATGAGGAGACATTGAACCAACAAGTGTACCTTTTCCATAGGTTCTGTTAATTATATTGATGTTTTAATCCAATGGTTTCCATCCATGTAACCACAACACCATATGTCAACCCTTAGATCTTGTTATCGCCATATGGCATCTTCGTGAGATTCTCATAAATATTTAATGGAGACTCTCTGTTGAAGTTTAAATGGGAGAGGTGCCTGGTATTTCCTGTTCTCTTCTTTAATTTTATGGGACTACATTTTTGTAGCGTGCAGTATAGAAGTGTTTTGTTTTTCTTAAAGACAACGCAGAGTTGCAGACACAAATAATACAATACAAAATGTTATGGCATTGATCTTTTCTGAGACATTTCGGTGCACTCTACATTTCCACAAGAGACCTTTGATCCCACTTTGACAATCCGTTGATTTGCATGAATCCATGCTCCGTTTATAAGAGCACTGAGGTGACAAGGCGTGATCCTGCTGGCTTTTGCATTCAGAACTGAGCAACCCAATGTAAATCTCCCAGATCACAGTAGCTTAGTAGAGCCAGAATAAGAGCAGTGATCTCTACAAACACGTAGCTTAACTCAACGTGGGAAATGCAACCTCAGGTAGCACATCACACACAGTTC
Source organism: Scardinius erythrophthalmus (assembly GCF_964197995.2). Lineage (NCBI taxonomy): Eukaryota > Metazoa > Chordata > Actinopteri > Cypriniformes > Leuciscidae > Scardinius > Scardinius erythrophthalmus. The sequence goes on along the minus strand of NC_138239.1, from coordinate 33,189,704 downwards.
ACTGCCCCTCCATGAGTGCTTAGCCAGGCAGAAAGTTGGACGGGACACTGTGGGCTCGTTGCTGCAAAAGGCCTAATCCTCAGGAACAAAGGGAATGCCTATTAAAAACACACACAAGTTCGTCAATGAAAGGCATAGAAATAAGCTCTAGGCAAAGTTAGATTTTGATGATCATCTTATGTTCTTGTTTAGAGAATCTCTTTATTTTGTGGTTCATGAACATGTGTCATCAATTATTCACCCTCATGTCATTCCAAATCCTATAAGACTTTTGTTCACCTTTGAAACACAAATTAAGATATTTTAAGGAAACCCGAGAGATTTCAGTCCTTCCACTGGAAGTCCATTCTACCAAAGCTTTGGGTTTCACTTTATTTTGATAGTCTCTTTAACACATTTTGTTGACTATATGTAACGTTGCACCTGCATGTCTACTAACTCTCATTAGAGTTTTAGAAGACTGGTAGGGGTTCGGGTTAGAATAAGTTGACATGTACTTGCAAAGTTACTTGTAGTCAGTAGAAAGTCTGTTGGAGGAGCATCACAATAAAGAGTTAGCAGATATTAAGCCGACAGTTTACTAATACTGTAATGAGAGTTAGTAGGCATGTAGTTGCAAAGTTACTTATAGTCAACAGAATGTTCAAAAGGGACCATCTCCATGGTCCATATGAATCTAGCAGTTTTATCCAAGACACTGTCATTTTATATAAACATTGATAAATGCACACTATTAATATGCTAAGAGAAGCTTGGCTTGTGAGAACAAACCTAATTGGTTCTTGGACCAATCAAGCACGTTTGAGCTTCCACAAGAACTAATGTGGCTTGTTCTTGCATTTCTATAGTTAGAATGGTTACCTCTAAAGGGTTGCAGTGTCACTTCTCCTTGAAGAGGAGTTTGCATGTGCACAGCTATAGAACAATAGCAGTGAAAACAGCAGTTAAGAAAGCATCTGATCATAGCGATGTGGATATGTTTGTACAAGCTCTGCAATTCGACACTCCAGTCAGTCACGTTAATTTATATAGCACTTTATACAATAGATTGCTTTAAACCATCATCTTTAGTGTAAGTGTCAGTGTCTCATTCATTTCGAATTACTTTAATTACTACTATTATTGCTACTGCTGCTATATACTAACGTCTGACCTCGACAGACTGAACAGAAGAAAAGAACCTGGAAAGAAGGCGGAGCCTCAGAGCCACACCTACATATTACGTAATCACTGCGGACCAATGGTAGTTCAAAGGTGATTACCTTTTGGAGTAAACTTTTCCGGAAAGTTTTCTTTGCTGTTTCAAACTCCCAGAACAAACTCAAAACGAACTTCGTTTCATCCTGATTTTTTTTTTCGAAAGGACGAATCACCTCGATTTTTACTTTTCCTCAGCAAGTCACACAATTTGTGGTATCATTCATGTCTGTAGCACAAATGGCATGAGCAATAGAAATAGAATGCAAAAGTGTATGTTCATAAATATTAAATTAGTAGATTATAACAATTATATCAGTATAATTATACTAATATAACAATTATACTAATCTGAGAACAGGTTTTTTTTTTAGTTCAGTTCAGATTTACAGTGCTTATGTTCCTCTGGTGTGTTTCCACTGCTCGCAATAACACAAAAGAATTGGGCCTCCTATTGCACGGTGTAAAGGTCACATTATAATACCCCTCATCCAGCACCTACAATTGGGTAAACAGAGGAAGGGTGTTACTGCATGCACAGACAAAGAGCCTGAACTATATCAGGGCATCATGGGAAATCCTGCTCTTGCCTTCTCTAAAAAACATTCCTTTATTTATAGGGTCTTTGTTCATTGCACACTTTCATACAATCATTCTAACGCCAGGATCATGACATGGTTAAAATTGATTTGCTTTTTATTTAAACAGCTTTTATTGAGGAACAATCAACATGCATATTGCAGAAAGACCAGTCCAACATGTCATTTTCACAATAAATGCATGTAGATGCTTGACATCGGTCTCCTGTGCGTCAGTCAGAGGGATTTGTGTTTGTGTGAGATCTGAGAGTAAACAGCATCACAGGGTTTAGTCATTGACTGAGAACAGGTTGGTGCATGTGACTCATCTACATCAGTAACTTTCACATGCTTTGAAAGACATCAGCCATAATATCATTTGTACCTTCTCTCAGTATTCATTAAGGATCTATTCAGACTTCCATACCGTATTGATTTACTGTATTTTCATACTTAAGTACAAGGAGTTAACTTCACAACTTCAGTGAAATTGAATATGTCCCCAGAGTGCTTTATTTATGCACTACAATTGATTAGTAAATGAAGACATCTTTCCTTTCTTACATTGTTGTGTCTAAAGACATTTTTGTGTCATTTTTTTCATGGGAGAGAGCTAAAATAACAGGCATATGTTTAACTTATAGCACTTAAAGCACTTAAAGAGGACCATATGCTTTTTTACATTTTCAACATTCTTCTGTGTGTAATGTTTGCGCCTGAGCATGAAAAAGGCCTGCAAAGTTACAAAGCCCAAAGTCCCTCCAAATGGAGTTTTTCTCTATATCAGTGCGCTCTGTTTCTGAACTCCCTGAAACGCATTCTTTGCAATCTTGAGTTTTTAGGGGTTTTTTTTTTTTGGTTTTCCTCTGTATTTGGGAAAACGAACACGTCACAATATTCCTCATTTAAATAATTCCCGCCCAAGGCATATGCAAAATAGAGGGGGTGAGGCCGGGTTGTGTTGCATTAGTAGTGTGTTGAAACTCGGTGGTTCTGGTGAGGGGTGGGAGATTTCCCCAACAAGCTTGAAGTGGTTGACCAATCACAACACACTGTGCTTTTCAGAAGGAGGGGCTTCATAGAGTCTGGAACTAAACAGGGTGTGTTTCCCGTACAACGACGTAACTCGCTGCTTTACTACCATAGTACGATGCATCGTTGAAGAAATCAACTAGCTAGTCACGACTGTTTCCCAAAACTGTATTGTCGCAAATTGGTCGTTCAACCACTTTGGTTAATGAATTCACGCATGTGGTGGAGTGATAAGTACTTTTAATGAATCTGTTTGAGATCGAATTAATGCTAGATGTTTTGCTATAAATTATGGACATGGCATCTGAGAACTATTTCTCATTTTTCTCAGTTATTTTGCTTTAGGCCTATTTCCAGATTCAGTCACAAGCTCTTTCTTACGTAGTAGAGCATGCTCGCACATGCACACTCTTCAAAAACGACGCTTTAAAATCTCTTGACAAACTAAAAGACATAAATAACATTTGTGTGTATTCTAAATAAAATATATAGATTGTTCTGAATGTCATCTTGCTTATTTGGCTCAAGATAAGTCCACATGTCATGCAAACAAGAAACTCTGCTTCTAACCACAGTGTTACTGACAGACTGGGAAGACAGGTGCTACAACACTGTAAAATATGTGAAAAATAATGTTTTTTTTTTACATTCAAGCATGAAAATAGTGGTGTCAAATCGATTAATCGCATCTAACATAAAAGTTTGTTTACATAATATATATGTGTGTGTGTGTATATATATATATATATATATATATATATATATATATATATATATATATATATATATATATATATATATATATATATATACCGTATATTAGGGCTGGGCGATATGCAGAGCCGGTTCTAGACATTAGGAGGCCCTAGGCAAAATTCATGTTGGAGGCCCCCCACCCCCAATAAAAAAACACTTGAAACAAATATGATTCCTAACCTTTTTATTTATACAACATTTAATTTTAAAAGCAGTATATTTTTACTTACACAGTACATAAGTTTGGACACATTACTATTTTTAATGTTTTTGAAAGAAGTCTCTTATGCTCATCAAGCCTGGATTTATTTGATCAAAAAAACAGAAAAATAATAAAGTGAAATATTATTAAAATTTAAAATAATGGTTTTCTATTTTACTATACTTTATATTTCTGTGATGCAAAGCTGAATTTAGTGCCACGTGATCATTCTGATTTATTATCAAATGTTAGAAATGGTGCTTAATATTTATTTTATAACCTGTGATACTTTTTTTCAGGATTTTTGATTATTAAAGAGTTGTTTTAAAAAAGTCTTCACTATCACTTTTTATATATTTAACACATATATATTTTTTTCTGTATTTTTGATCAAATAAATGCAGGCTTGTAGAGCATAATAATAAACTTCTTTCAAAAACATTAAAAATAGTAATGGGTCCAGACTTTTACCGGTACTGTACATATTAATCAAACTTTATCTACGGTAATCTCTTTTTTGTTTAATGAAGATGTTATTGTTGTTGTTGTTATTTTGCTGTTTTATTCAATTTATTCACAGTTCCAGAATCCCACTTCAGTAGATGAGCATAAGTGCTTTTATATTGCATTGCTACCTTAAATATGCTATACACAAATCAAGTGGAAGAGAAAGACACGATCGCTACTGAGCAGAAAAAAAATATATAAAGTGAAATTATTGGCGTAATGTCAGGAATCTAATCATCAGCAGAATTTAGAAGATAGACCCATATATATGAGATCCTTTAGACTATTTGAAACATTTCAAAATGTTGTAGTGTGTTGGCTTTTTAACTTAGAATACAGACGTCTTGTCTTTTAATTTTGTAGCTTTTTTACTAGTCAGCTCCCGACGCGATGTTATTCATTGTACGCGCAAATTCAAAGCGTCGCGTCTGGGCACGTTAATGACGCTCGCGCTCTTTTAAACTCGTAATAAAGCGGTGAATGATTTTTCCAGAAATGACGCTGATCTACAGTACAAGTTTATATTTAGAATACATTGCAATCACTCCAAAATAGATGACGACAACTCTCACACCTGCATTATGAGCTGTGCTTCTTTGTGTGCTTATTAGGCTTTAGCCTCGCAGCATCTGATGGATGCGTTCGTTACACATACTTTCAGAAGCCGGCACACATTAATTGGTTTAACTGCAGTAATGTAACAGTCTATGGTTAAGATAAACATCGTCACTATTTATAGTGAATTAATAAATATTGAAATAAATTGTAGATAGGACATTTGTACTTTTTTTTTTTTTTTTTTTGTCCCTCTGTCTGGGCCCCATCCCGCCAATCGGGCCCTAGGCACGTGCCTAGTTTGCCTTTGCGTTAATCCGGCTCTGGCGATATGGCCAAAATTTCATATCCCGATATAGCTCATTTGATATCCCGATAACGATATACATAACGATATAGCAATTTTTCTGTTAATTCAGTTCATGAATAGTTTACCGTAAATCCTCTAATATTGGCCTGTATTCCATTACCGGCCGGGTCTCTAACATTGGCCGGTCTCGCTGTTGGCGGAGGTAAATAATTATTAGAACCAACGTTTTTCTGGGCAGGCCACAACATTATGCTTTTAATAGTAACATGCAAATACCACAGGGGGGCAATGTTTGCTAACGAATCCTATCCAAGCCATAGCTACGGTAGCCTGGTCATGTCAATCACTTCGCTCTTGACTCGCACGTGACGTGAGACTTCAGTCACCGGTAGGCTAACGTTGTTTACCATGGCAGCCGCGGAGCCAAAGAGGATTTTTGGCGAAAATCTATTTTTTAACCCCCTGGGTTCGGCAATCGCGCCGGCGCGATAGTTTTTTTTTCTTATAAGTGCAAAAGAGATTCAAAATATTCTGTTTACTTTGATCTTAATTACGGAGAGCGCGCGCTATTCAAACGCAAATAATCTGAGGCGATCCACGCAAACCTGTGAACACCCACAATCAGTTGGATATGTTCACTTTCAGGTTCACCTCGTTTTCATTTCGAGGAGCAACGGATCCGGTTGAGGAATAGGTCAGTTCTATATTTGCTTTGTTCTAATCGCAATAGTGTCTGTACACGCAAAAAGACTGTTTAAATATGAATCGCGTTTCTCTCTCTCTCTCTGTGTGTGTGTGTGTGTGTGTGTGTGTGAATGAATTAATGCACAGATGCGCGCTGTTGTGGAGCTACTAACGGGTTGGGTTGGCTGGTCATCTAGTTGAGAATTAACTTACCCTGGTCTGAACCGCGTCTACTACCGTCTTCCTCCATGTTTGTTTATGTATTGCAGCGTGCATGGGCATGCGTGAGGTTAATTCTGCCGTAAAACGCCTTATCGTGGCGTAAACGATAGAGCCTTATATAAAACGATAGACATTTTCTATCGTCCAGACGATATATTTCGTCATATCGCCCAGCCCTACCGTATATAGTATATTGTATGTCTGTGTTTGTTATACAAAAATAATAATAATAAATGTAAGAATATATATACACACATATAATATGTAAACACAAACTTTTATGTTAGATGTGATTAATCATTTTGACAGCACTGCATTACAACTAATTCTAGTAGAGCCCAAAAACAAAATCAAGACTTTGTGAAAGTCCAGAACATTGCCTCTTTAATTAGCACACACACAAATATATTAATAAAATTACTAAAAAAAAGATTTTATTTTGGTCATATTGCCCACCCCTAGTGACCTTTTTATAAATCAGTGTGATGTGTCTAAGAAGAATGAAAATGCTGCTGGCAAAACTGTAGAGCTGTAGCGTGAGAAAACTGTGATGATCCATCTACATTCAAACCATTTTAATAAAAACAAATTTAAAAAATTGTTACAAAAATATTTGTAAGGGGAATATGAAAATCTTATGTCCTTGAAATATGCTGAAAATGGAAACCGGCAATCTGGGAAGGTTAATAATGAAAATTTGAAGTCTGTATTTTGTTAAAGCACTTGATGAATTCTCCTTTATTTTGTTAGCTACACATTTCCTGTGGATCGAGTTTGTAGAAGGTCAACAAATGGACATTCAGTTATGACGTGTCCCATCCTGGTATCTTGGGCAGATAGTACCAAGCATAGGTGACAGGCTTTACTTTTTAGCTGGTTATGACATGAGCTGAGAGATTGAATATAACTTTCCTTTGACAGGGATGATAACCAATCTCATGCAAACATGATTTTGATGTGGTATACTTCGTGTCCTAAATTATTATTATTATTATTTCTTTTTTTTTCTTTTTTTTTTTTTTTGCAGTACTCAACAATACAAAACCCTTTTTTTAAACCCATTTAATATGTTATTATTAAAAGTACTTAAATACTGTGGAGTGGAGTCACTACAGCTAGGCTACATATGTTGTTTTGGGCTTGTAGTAGTAACACAAATTTTGAGTTATGTACAGTAACTGTTATGACACGCTAATTAATTTTGTTTTGCTAAATACAACTAAACAGAAGTGCAGAGCATCCTACAGGAAGTCTCTCGCCATGTCGTCGCCCATGGATTAGCACAAAGAAATGTAAGTATTCCTTTAAGATTCATTACTGCGTCTTGGCCCCTTTCAGCAGGAAGATCTACAACACATTCCTCTCTCCTCTGAGGAAAGGTTTAGGTTGTCTTCTGTCTCTGATTACAGCCTATATTGGATCTGTTTGCAACAAGCAAGTTGAAATATGATGCAGGAATTTCATAATTACGATCTTTTCCATTGGTCCAGTGCATGTTTTATGCTAAAATAAGGGTGTGATAAAGTAGTTGTTAAGATATGGGAAGGTTTGTCCCAGTAATTATGGTTTGGCAGAAGATGATGTGGCAGAGTTTGGTAAGGGTAGATCCAGTCACAGATGCCTTTTTGTTTTCAAAGCTGCTTCTGATTACAGGTCTCTCAGACTGACTTTCATCCCCTAGTGTCTGCACTGTTCAGCCACAACAATTACTGTTTAAGGAGTTAATGAGGAGATTTTGGCAAGTGTGAGGTCCCTGAGCGGCTCTTACAGGCCTGTCTATGAATGGCTGGCAGGCAGAAACCTAGTTTCTGTGTGCAGACAAGTGGAATGTGTGAAACCACCTGCATTGTATTATTATGTTAATTCATAGAATCATTTTTAAAGAAGTGATGAATTGAAATCAGGAAATACTGTTCTCAAAATAAAAGTGGTTAGCATATAGACATACAGCCAAATGCAAAGCCTTTCAAAGTATACTCCATTTGAACGCTTGCACAATGGACGTTGTGTCCGTGACGTCACCCGTAGGTTTCTGAAGAGCATTTTTGAAGGCCAAAGTGGGCGGAGTCGGCCGTCGCCATCTTGGCAGCGCGTCACCGAGCGCCACTCCCAGATAACTGAAAATGGGCAAAGAGGCGTGATTAGCTGAGGTGACGTGACAGACAGCAGACAAACGACTAGTAGTGACAGCAGTGGCAATCCACCTGTCACTCAAGTGGCCACGCCCTTAATTATGCATAACTTTAAGGCTTAAAGGGTTAGTTCACCCAAAAATGAAAATTATGTCATTAATGACTCACCCTCATGTCGTTCCAAGCCCGTAAGACCTCCGTTCATCTTCGGAACACAGTTTAAGATATTTTAGATTTAGTCCGAGAGCTTTCTGTTCCTCCATTAAAGTCAATGGACGTGTCACTGTTCACGTCCAGAAAGGCAATACAGACATCATCAAAGTAGTCCAAGTGACTCCAGTGGCTCAATCTTAAGTTTATCAAGCGTCGAGAATACTTTTTGTGCGCAAAAACAAACAAAAATAACGACTTTATTCCACTATTCATTTCCTTCTCTCTGGGCCTCGTAGTGTTTTTGCGCAGTGTTGCACGTCATCACGCATCACACATGACCAGCGTCGGCCAATAGTGAGCCTACGTGGTGACGTGCAACACAGACACACTGTGCAAAAACACTACGAGGCCCAGAGAGAAGGAAATGAATAGTGGAATAGAGTCGTTATTTTTGTTTGTTTTTGCGCACAAAAAGTATTCTCGACGCTTGATAAACTTAAGATTGAGCCACTGATGTCACATGGACTACTTTGATGATGTCTGTATTGCCTTTCTGGACGTGAACAGTGACACGTCCATTGACTTTAATGGAGGAACAGAAAGCTCTCGGACTAAATCTAAAATATCTTAAACTGTGTTCCGAAGATGAACGGAGGTCTTACGGGCTTGGAACGACATGAGGGTGAGTCATTAATGACATAATTTTTATTTTTGGGTGAACTAACCCTTTAATATAATTTAGATGGATGAGTTATAAAAAAAATCACCCCCCTCACAGGCAAAATTAGCTATATAGATCAAAACAACTTTTTGTACCAGGCTGTAAATATTTTATTTCTGCTGTAAAGATGGGCATTTTACCATGGGGAGTTTATGGGATTGACTCTCATTTGGAGCCTGTCTCTAGCGGCCAGTCGATGAATTGCAGTTTAAGTCACTTCCGTGTTGGATTCAAGAGAGAGACCGGAAGCTTGCCGCTTGTTAGTGATCGACATTATTCTTGTGCGAAGAAGAAAGCGACACTAAACAACAATGGAGGACATACAGCAGATCTTGTTCTTGCTTCTTGGCATGTGGCTGTTTGTCACAAGAAGACGACAAGCTTTGTTTGAGCAAAGGCTGTATAGGCTGCCAGGAAAAAAACGTGCAAGTGACGATTCTCTGTCAACCAATCAGCGTTCTGCTGTGAGTCTAGCTCCAGCCTTTAGGTACCGGACTACTGTGCAAGGTACCCCAACGGAAGGGTCCCCAAAAAAAGTGGTACGGAGTGGTTTGGGATTTTGGTAACATTCACAACTTCTGACAATCGAAACGGAAATAATTGCGTACCATACTGTACAGTACTTTACTGTAACACTCGGTGGAAACAAGCCATTAAAGTTACGAGAATTTCTTTTCCCATAACACAAATTTTTGGCACCTGGGGATCTCTAGTTGTTGCTTCCAGAGTAGATTGTTGTTGTTCCATCTCATCAGTTTTTTTAGACTTTGAAACAACAGGATGGACAGGCTTGCACCCTTGTGGACCTTGTGGGATCAGTGCAGAAAAATTCAAGGCACGTGGACGAATTGAGTGTATTGGATGTGCATACTATGCTGATGAGAAAATGTATAACATGCACTGTACAAAGAGTGTTTCTAATGAATCACTTTCCAGTCAGGATCTATTTCCAAGCCAGGCTCATTGAAAAAAAAATTCTGTGGCAACAATTTTACAAAATAATATTCGCCGCTTGCACATTCTGCAACACATTCATAGTGAAATGAATCTGATGAACATGAATCTGGCAATGTTTTTTACATTGCTTGTTGTCAGGATCATACCAGTTCGGAAATAAAATGTCCGGTGAGTGGCGCTGAAAGGTTCATGCTCTGTCGCATTTGAAAATAATGTACCACCTACACTAAACCCTCCCCTAAACCTAGTGTAAACAAAAGCAAACATGAGATAAAAAGCATTTGCTGAAGCAACCATGCCATTTTAGGTCGCTTCTGTAAGTCTTTGATCTCTTTTATTGTGACTCATGTTTCACAAGACTCGTATCCAAGCGCTCTGCATCACAAGTGCAATGCTGCATCAGGTGAGTTACGGAGCAAGTTCACTACATAAATATGGTGCTGATTATGTGACGCAAATGTCAAAATGTATTAGTTTTCAAGTCATGCACTATAGAATGGTCGAAGTGTTTTGAGGTCATAACATAATATTAAGCAAGGAACTGCATGAAAATATGTATTTATTAACACATATGTGGATTCTTAAACTCACTGACCCACAACTAGCCCTCGTACTTGTCAGTTAATCCTGAGAGAGGTGATGTTTGTAACCCTCAGAAAACCTGTCCGTTTGTCCTTAATGTCTTTTTTGTCCTCCCTGTCTTTTCATCTAAAATGACAAACATGAGCGCAAAAGCCCCAGAGCATCTTCTTTATGCCTGTTCATTCTAAAAGCTTTCTGTCTCTTTATCTCTTTTATCTCTCATTTCAAGAATGAGGGGTTTAAAAAACCTATCCAATTGCCTTTCTTTTCTGTTGGGATTTGGATTTTTGGGAATTTGCAAATCAGATTAACAGTATTGATTGTTATATGAGCTGCTGTATTCCAGTCAATACAAGTGACTATTTGTTAGATCAAATCTCCCTGCCAGGAATATTGGATCCAGTCTCTTTACCAAATCCCCTCAGAAGATATCCATTTTTCTAATATTAGCAAATAGTAAATAGGACACCACATTTTTTTTTTAGTGTAAAAGTCTTCCATCA